>NC_067283.1:110953427-111285371 GCF_020740795.1 Apus apus | reverse complement strand
CAGTCACTCACATCATCCAATATCAAACAACTTACATTGTTCCAGAGGCAAACATGATAATTCTGCAATTTATTTTAAAGTAGAATTTTGTAACTTTGGAACGCCCACTACTCCATAACTCTAATTGTTTTAATGACTGTTGGATGTTGCTTTTCCAGAGCTGTGCCATGAGTGCTTTTTCCCAATACTTGTTTTTGTCAGTTGTATGCCACCTTCTGAGATTCCGAACTCACTCACAGCAACCTACTGCAGTAGTCGCTCTCAGTACTCCTCCCTTGCAAACTCTGAGCAGTCCATGGCAGTAACCAAAATACTTACTGATTTATCATATTATCTCACAGAATCATATAATAGAATGGTGTGAGTTGGAAGGGACCTTAGAGACCATCTAGTTCCGACCCCCCTGCATGGGCAGGAACACCTCCCACTAGATGGGGTTACTCAGAGCCCCATCCAACCTGGCCTTGAACGCTTCCAGGGACCAGGCTTCTACAACTTCCCTGGGCAACCTGTGCCAGTGTCTTAGCACCCTCACAGAGAAGAATTTCTCCCTAACGTCTTACCTAAATTTACCCTCTTATAGCTTTAATCAGTTTTTTAAAGGTTTAAAGCCCTTGTAAAAAGGTCGCTCCCCAGCTTTCCTGTTGGCCCCCCTTCAGGTACTGGAAGGTCTCTATGAGGTCTCCCTGGAGCCTTCTCTTCTCCAGGCTGAACAGACTCAATTCTTTCAGCCTGACTTCATAGGAGAGGTGCTCCAGCCATTGCATCATCTTCAGGCCCTCCTCTGGACTTTCCCCAGGACCTCCATGTCCTTCTTATGTTGGGGCTTCCAGTACTGGACACAGTACTCCAGGTGGAGTCTCACAAGAGTTAAGCAAAGCAGGATAGTCAGCTCTCTTGACCAGCTGACCATGTTCCTTTTGATGCAGGCCAGAACACAGTTGCCTTTCTGGGCAGCAAGTGCAGATTGCTGGTTCATACTGAGCTTCTTGTCCACCATCAATCCCAAGTCCTTCTCCTCCTGACTGTTTTCGATCCATTGTCCACCCAGACTGTATTTGTGTTTACGATTGCCCCAACCCAGGTGCAGGACTTGGCTTTGTTGAACTTCATGCAGTTTGGAAGAGCCCACGTCTCAAACCTGTCAAGTTCCTTATGGATGGCATTCCTTCCCCCCATGTTGACCTCACCACACAGTTTGGTGTCACTGGCAAACTTGCTGAGGGTACACTCAATGCCACTGTCCCTGTTGCCAACAAAGATGTAAAATAGCACCAGTCCAAGTACTGATCCTTGGGGAACAGCACTCATCACAGGTCTCCATCTGGATATTGAGCCATCATTCACCACTCTTTGAGTGTGACCATCCAGCCAGTTTCTTACCCAATGAGTGGTCCATACATCAAAACTGTACCGTTCCAGTTTTGATACCAGGACGTCATGCAGGATGGTGTCCAAGACAGGTCCAGGTAGATGACATCAGTCACTGTTCCTTTGTCCACATGATTTTGTGACCACATTGTAGAGGCCACCAAATTAGTGAGGCAGGATTTGCCCTTTGTGAAACAGCTGTCACCAATCACCCCTTTGTTTTCCACGTGCCTTAGCAGAGCCTTCAGCAGGAACTGCTGAGTGAGACTGACTAGATCATAGTTCTTGTGGTCTTCCTTTTTTCCATTTTTGAAAATGGGGGTTATGTTTCCCTATTCCCAGTCAGTGGGAATTTCTCCAGACTGCTGAAATTGTTCAAATATGATGGACAGAGGCTTTGCAACTTTGTCAGCTGATTCTTTCAGGAGCTGTGGATGAATCCTGTCGGGTCCCGTGGACTAGTACACCTTAAGGTCCCTCAGATGGTCACAAACCTGCTCCCTCCTACAGTGGGGAGATTTTTCTTTTCACAGTTCATGCTTTCTCCAGCTTGGATGGTGTGACCTAGACTCTGTTGCAGTCCTCTTTACTGCAGCCAGCTTCCTTCTTCCCACCACTGTGGCATGTTTTCTACTGGTAATCATAGAATCACAGAATGGTTTGGGTTGCGAAGTACCTTGATGATCATCTAGTTCCACCCCCACCTGCCATGGGCAGGGACACCTCTCACTAGACCAGTTTGTTCAAAGCCCCATCCAATCTGCCTTTGAATAGTTCCAGAAAGTCAGTATGCACGTGGCATTGTCCTCAGTCAAAACCAAGAAAACCCTATTTTGCTATATCCAAGTCTGGATGACTTTGTTGTGCTTTCACCAATGCTACATCATGCATTAAATGAGCTTGTTGGTGTTGGCTGAGGTCTCCGTGTTAATGACAAGTGGAGAGAAATCTGCACCTTTCTTTGTAGCAGGTGACAAGTAACTAGGTTTCTGGAAAACTGCCTTCTGAAAAACTCCAGTCACTCAAAGATTTACAGTCTCTGTGCACAGGTAAAAAAACCTGATCCATAAAGATAAAAGCCTTAGTTCTCTATGTAACAAAAATTGGGGTATATGCCTCCTAATTGAGGTGCTCTGAGATGCCCTTTGGAGATGCTTACTTTTATTCTTTGGATATATAATGAGCCTAGGCAATTAACTGAAGCTCCCAAATTAGGTGTCTTATGTAGACACTGTGAGAAAAAATCTGCTTCCCCTGGTTACAACAGAATATCATGCATTGCAATCTGTAGATTTAGTGAAAGTCTTTGGAAGAAGCCCCAGCTGGGAAGAAAAATAACATCTTTAAACAGCTTCAATTTTATATTCATACAACTTTTTTTTTACTTTTTTTTTTTTTTTTCCCCTTAAAAATACATCAGGCAGTACATTTCTAGCTAATTTGGAATTCTACGCGGTAGACTACCTATGAATCACTAGTATATACATATTCTGTAAGATACCATTTATTTCTTTAAAGAAATTCATCTTTCTGAAGGTCATCTTCTTCTCTGGTACTCCAAATGATTCCTATTTCCTTGTGAAAGGGTCCTTATATTTGTACGTGGGGTCTAAATCGTGTCTAATACTCTTACTCTATCTTGACCCTGATTTAGACAAATAAAACCCAAATCTTTTCCAATGTCAATTATGGAACAATCCTATTATAATGCAGCATGAAGCTCTACAGATTTGTTTTTTCTTCTACAGGGTCATCTTCCAAGCTAAATACACAGAAAAGGGATAGACTGCTGCAGTTTGCACAGGAGGTTTGCCAGGCTGCTGGGTGGAGGGCAGACTGTAGGATAATGGTACATTAGCTCAGGGGGCAGTCATTTGCAACACTCATCACTTCTGCCACTATCTAACCACAGATCTTAGATGTATAATAAACACAGCTTCTGTCTGGGCTTGATCACCATACTCTAAAGGCTGCAAATAGTTTTCTTTAGATTGTTTTAAATCATGAGCAAGAAGTAAAAATAGTGATTTGAGAGATGGGAAATAAACAGTAAAAAAAGAGCAATGTAGCCTAATAAGACATCCAAATCAAGCTAATTTTCATTCTGTAAGAATATTTAGGAAAGACAGACAGCAGAGATGGGGTGGGGGTGTAGCCTTCTATGTCAAAGACCAGCTGGAATGCATGGAGCTCTCCCTGGGGATGGATGAGGAGCCAACAGAGAGCTTATCGGTTAAAACTAAGGGGAGGAAAAGTCCAAGGTGACATCACAGTGGGGGTTTGCTACAGGTCGCCTGAGCAGGAGGATAATACAGACAGGGCACTATACAGACAGATAGGAGCAGCTTCACATTCACAAGCCATGGTCCTCATGGGAGACTTCAACCATTCTGACATCTGCTGGAAGAACAGCTCTGCTAAACACAAACAATCCAGGAGGTTCCTAGAGTGCAAGGATGATAACTTCCTTTTCCAAATAATCGAGGAACCAACAAGGAGAGGTGCTGTGCTGGACCTTGTCCTCAACAACGAGGAAGGGCTAGCGAGGGATGTTAAGCTTGAAGGCAGCCTAGGTTGTAATGACCATGAAATGGTGGAGTTCAAGATCCTTAGGGCAGCAAGGAGGGCACACAGTAAGCTCACTACCCTTAACTTCAGGAGGGCAGATTTCAGCCTCTTCAGGATCTGCTCAAGAGAGTCTTTTGGGATAACACCCTGGAGGGTAGAGGGACCCATGAAAGCTGGCTGATATTTAGGGATCACCTTCTCCAGACCAAAGAGCCTGGAGGCTCTTCCCAACTAAGAGGAAGTCAAGTTGAAACTCCAAGAGGCCAGCGTGGATGAGTAAACAGCTCCTAGAAAAGCTCAAACTGAAGAAGGAAGCATACAGGGGTTGGAAGCTAGGGCAGGTATCCTGAGAGGATTACAGAGAGGTTGTCTGAACAGCTAAGGATCAGGTTAGGAAAGCCAAATCCCTGCTAGAATTAAATCTCACCAGGGATGTTAAGAACAATAAGAAAAGCTTCTATAGGTGTGTTGGGGAGAAAAGGACAACCAAGAAGAATGTAGGCCCTCTCCTGAAGGAAACAGGCGAGGGAGCAACACAAGATATTGAGAAGGCTGAGGTCCTCAATGACTTCTTTGCTTCAATCTTCTCTGGCAAGTACTTCAGCCTCACCACAAAGGCCACAACACCTGTAAGCAGGGTCTGGGAGAGTGAATTACCCCCCACTGTAGGAGTAGAGCAGGTTCATGACCATCTAAAGAACCTGAAGGTGCATAAATCTATGGGACCTGATGGGATTCACCCACAGGTCCTGAGAGAGATGGTGGATGCAGTTGCTAAGCTTCTGTCCATCATATTTGAGAGGTCATGGCAGTCTGGTGATGTTCCTGCTGATTGGAAAAAAGGGATCATAGCCCCTATTTTTAAAAAGGAGGAAAAAGGAAGACCCAGGGAACTACAGGCTGGTCATTCTCTCCTCTGTGCCTGGCAACATCATGGAGCAGATCCCCCTGGAAACTTGCTAAGGCACATGGAAAATAAAGAGATGACTGGTGACAGCCAACACAGCTTCACTAAGGGCAAGCCATGCCTGACCAAACTGGTTTTCTTCTACAACAAGGCTACAGAGATGGTGGATGTCCCACCTGACATATTGCTCTCCAAACTGACAAGGCATGGATTTGACGGATGGACCAGTCAGTGGATAAGAGATTGGCTGGACTGCTGCACCCAGAGAGTTGTGGTCAATGGCTCAATGTCCAAATGGAGGCAGATGACGAGTGGTGTCCTTCAGGGGTCAGTATTGGGGCCAGTGCTGTTTAATATCTTTGTTGGAGACATGGACAGTGGGATTGAGGAGTATCCTTAGCAAGTTCGCTGATGATACCAAGCTGTCTGGTGTGGTTGACACCCTAGAGGGAAGGGATGCCATCCAGAGGGACGTTGACAGGTTGGAGAGGTGGGCCAGTGCCAACCTCATGAAGTTCAACAAGGCCAAATACAAGGTCCTGCACCTGGGTTGGCACAACCCCAGGCACAAATATAGGCTGTGGAGAGAATGGCTGGAGAGCAGTCCTGAGGAGAAGGACTCGAGGGTGGCAGTAGATAAGAAGCTCAACATGAGCCGCCAGTGTGTGCTGGAGCCCAGAAAGCAACTGCATCCTGGGCTGCATCAAAAGAAGTGTGGCCAGCAGGGCCAGGGAGGTGATTCTGCCCCTCTGCTCTGCTCTGGTGAGACCCCACTTGGAGTACTGTGTACAGTTCTGGAGCCCTCAGCACAGGAAAGATATTGATCTGTTGGAGAGGGTCCAGAGAAGGGCCACCAAGATGATCAGAGGGCTGGAGCACCTCTGCTATGATGACAGGCTGAGAGAGTTGGGGCTGTTCAGCCTGGAGAAGAGAAGGCTCTGGGGAAACCTTATAGCAGCCTTCCAGTACTTGAAAGGGGCTGCAGGAAAGCTTGGGAGGGGCTTTCATCAGAGAGGGCAGTCATAGAACAAGGGGTAATGTTTTTAAACTGAGAGAGGGGAGATTTAGGTTAGATATTCGGAAGAAATTTTTCACTATAAGGGTGATGAGGAACTGGAACGGGTTTCCCAGTGAGGTTGTTGATGCTCCATTCCCGGAGGTTTTTAAGGCCAGGTTGGATGAGGGTTTGTGCATCCTGATCTACTGGTAGGGTTCCCTGCTCATGGCAGGGGAGTTGGAACTTGATGATCTTTGAGGTCCCTTCCAACCTTAATGATTCTATGATTTACATTTTTATTAATAGGAAATATTAATTAACTCCAAGAAATCAAAACTGACCTGTAGATATAATTTATACTTCATACCTGTTAAAAACCTTGTAATATACCACTATAGTCAGCTTTGCACAGTGTCTATATTTAAGTCCAGTAAGACACCTGTTTTGTTAATGAATTAATGCTCTTACAAATCTATTTTGGTCTTTTAAGGCACTACTTAAACTGAGAAAAACAATGTGGGATACTATTGTTTTGCTTTTACTCAGTGTTTTGTCTGTCACAGTAAGTAAATTTAATCTGCATTATTAGTAACTGTCAACAGCACACTCTGAGCAGAAGGCAAATACAGCAGGTGGTAAAAATAAAAGAAGAGATAGGTGAAAGCAGAAAAGCAAAACAAATGATTGCCAGGAACTGCTAATCTAGTTATGCATAAATTTAAGCCAAATTAAAATGCATGCAAAGCTTTCACTGAAGGTGAATACTTGACAGAAAAGGAGATAAACTGACCAAATGTTGTTATAAGACCATTTCTCAGAAAGCTCAAACGCTAAAAACCCTTTATAATCTTGTAATTGCTTTAGTGCAACTTATATAAATGTAACCTGTCAGACATTTTGAACCTCTGAAGTGACAGCTCATCAGACAACGAACTTGTGGCAGAGAGGCCTGTTGCTTTGTTTACTAACACATGAAATAGGTGACCCTTTCAGTTTACTATTCTTTTCAGTGGTCACCATTTACATTTTTGAAATGTTTTTGCAGGTCATTAGCATCCACATGATTTCTCTTATGACGGCTAAAGGTTTTAGAGAAAACACTCTCAAAAGACTTACAACAAGTGATAAAAATCACCGTGGCTGGCTATTTTATATTTCATAATAATCTGTTTTTCATTAAACATATCAAAAAAAGGTATTCAGGCACTAGGACTTTGCCAAAGAAGAAAAGTCTTTCAGCTTCTTTGTATTTTCTTCCATTTCTGATGTGTTAGTGTTGGGAGAAATGTGTCACGTCCTTCAACAGTTCCCCAGGGCCTGGAGAGCAGTCTGCCTGGAGTTTGATGTGGAATTTCACTTTACCCAAATCTCACTTGTTCCTCATGCTGGATATTCAACTTTTGGCATTTGACAGAAATGCCTTCATAAAAGTTGGTCATAGTGGGGGTTGAAGACAGCTTGACCTTGAAGCACTAGGTGACTACTGCTAAACAGTCCTTAAATTTCTTCTAAGCCCAGTGGAAAAATTATCTCCATCCCTCATAAAACTCTGGAATGTTTTGATCCATCTTTGTTAAAAATTCAAACAACAAAAATCTTCTTGGTTTGAAATTCAAGAACATGCTAACAGAAGCTGAATCAAAAAATAATTTCTTTCTTTGCAAAAGTTCTGAGAGATGTGTTTCATACTTATTTAACTGGCAAATAACTGTACCTTCAAAATTCAGTGACATATGGATTACCTACAGGGTGGCTTCTCTGTCCTGCTCATGATATGTATCTCCTTTGCTCACATTTTACTTTACTGAAGTCTTCATAAATGTAACATATTAAAATTATAGGGAAAATGGTGTTTGGATAAGCAGAAATGACAGCCCTCCACAACACATCAGGCTCCAAACAGATAAAATGGCTTCTCTGAGGAAATTCCATCTCCACAGATGTAAGGCACAATCCGGGCAAAACCTCATATTTCTTTTTTGCTTTCACCTGACTGCTGTGAGTGGGGTGTCAAAATGTCCCTGGTAATGCAGGGCAGTAAGACTCACTTCAGAAAAACTCCAGTTGCAAGCACCAGCTGCATCAGGTCTCTAATACAAGCTACTCAACCTGCCACTGGTGCCAGTGGGAGCTAGGGCAGCCATTAGCAGCATAGCAGAGATAACGCCAGGATCCTTTGGAGCTGCTAAACTTCTAAGGAAAGGAGTTACAAAAGAACTCCACAGGAGCTCTGCAACATGCAGAGAAGTTAGTGTTCAGATACTGCAGCGTAATTAAGGCAACTGGGGCACAATGTTTCATGCTGGTTAGAAAAAAAAAAACCCTAGATAAAGTCAGTCTCTGGTTATGCTTTGCATAGATGTTGTTTCTTTTTGACAGTTCTACAGGACAGATGGTCTCAGAGCTCTGTCGCCACTACAGAGAACTCTGTAGAGAGCACTACTTTTTTTTTTTTTTTTTTTTTTTTTTTTTTTTCAGTTGCAATGTCCAAATTAGCTACATTTTTTAATTTCAAATGTTACAATTAATAATTGTGTGTAAGTAAACTGAGTAGCTTTACTTGGGGACAGAAAAATAAAGGCTTTCATCCTGCTGGACTTCTAATATCAACTTAAAGCTTTCCCTCAAGAGTTTTTATGATATTAAAGGGACTGTTACCTTCCTGCTTTTAAAACATGAATTTTTCTGTATATCTTATGAGAAACTGCTTTTCACTTTACTGATGTGAACTATTCATTAATTCAGAGGTCAGTGTGGGGATAGACAACAGTCACATGAGAGGCATTCTCCATTCCTAGCTGCATCTGAGTCAAGGGTAAGAAAATCCTGCTGTTGTTAATATGTTCCTGCATATTTTAAAATCTATTTATTCTGGATATGTAGAACTGGAAAAAAAAAAAAAAAAAAAAAAAAAAAAAAAAAAAAAAAAAAAAAAAAGAATTATTCTATGAGTTTCCTAACACTGTCAGTCCTACTAAGGCTGCTGTGCCTTGCAGCACAAATTATATGGGATAGTATCAATCTCTGCTACTAAATAAAACTAGAAAGGAACACTCCTTTTCTTCAATTTAAAGCTAGAGAACTTGAAAGGAGAATAAAGAGAAAGAAACTGCCTCATTTTATTTTTATTTATTAAATAAAAATTTCTGTTTCCTGGCCTAGATGTGTATTTATTTCCCTACACAATCTACTGTTAAATTGTAAGATTCACAGCTATAAATGGACATTGAAGGAAAAATTAAGGACTAGATTTTTTAACAGAACTAATAGTTTTATGACTATTAGCAATGCTTGTATCTTAGCAAAAAAACCCCCATATAAAACAGTATCTAACCTTACAGTTTAAAGTGTAAATTCTTCTTGTTCCTATAGAGAATGGCTCCTAAGCAAACAGGTCTGATAATAATTACACATGATAGTGTATAATGGAATGGGAAAGATTCATCTTTCTTTTAAGCAGCAGGTATGACTCCTTCCTTTCATAGTGTCACACCTAGATGGAGATAGTGATCAAACATGGTGTGACAATTTCCGCAATATCTCCCTGTGGGAGCTATTAAAATTCAACTTACACATAAAAAAAGTCTTGAGCTCCTACCTTGGTAAAAATTGTGTGTCATCATCTAGAAAATGTGGAATTAAATCTTGCAAAAAGATAGAAAACTTATTTCATAGACAGTTTTGCAATTTTTTTTTTTTTCTTCACTGAATTTTTTTATTTTTCAACAGCTTTATATTAGCTAGTTGAAAGTGATTGGTAAATAAGCTCTTCATGGTCTCAGCCAGGAGCTTCCTCTTTGTTCTAACATCGTATAGTCATGCTCACTTCTAAAGCCATCATGACATACTGGTTTCCAGAAAGTACCTGACAAGGTTAAATGGAGGGAAAGTGACTAAAAGAAGTGATCCCAGGATTCCCAGAACCAACTTACTGAAAAAATAAAATTTATTGCAACTCAGATTCTGAACCTGCTGTAGGCACCTGGAGACTTTATTGCAAGATTATATCAACATGCTTTGAATTTGTGTAATAAGTTAGTATCCTAAGTGTTAGTTTACAAAGGGTCTTTTCTTCATTCGTATTAATAAGGGAAGAGCTATTTTGTACTCTACAAAGAACATTTCATTAGAATACAATAATAACTTTAAGCTATCAAGGGTTACCTACATTAAACCAGAGGAGCTTAACAGGAAGCACAGTAACCTAGAACTTGAGCAGGAGATCAATCCATGATGTTCTGCACCATCTCAGGCTGAGTGACAGCCCTGTCTTAAGGCTGTGAAGGGGATGTAAATCTAAATTCAGCCTTGAGCTGACTGACACAAGTAAATCCAACAATCTACCCGTCTTAGAACCAGGGCCACCAGAAATGCACGTAATGGTGTTAGTAATTGGAGATTCCTTGCTGTGAGGCACTCATGCATGCATTTGCACTCCAGACAATGTCTCTAGCAAAGTTTGCTGCCTGCCTACCAGGAACTCATATTCATTATGTTACTGAAAGGCTGCCAAGCCTGGTCAACACTACAGATTCATCTGTTCCTGCTGTTCTATGTAGGGTCTAACAATATTGCAATGAGGCAACTTAGCGCCATAAAATGAGACTATCTGTCCCCTGGAACAATGTTAAAATGATCTGGAGCACAGGTGGTGTGCTCCATCCTGCCAGTCAGAAGAAGGAGGTTCAGAAAGGAGACAAATTGAACAGGTGAATGCCTGGCTGCATGTGTAAGGAGAGCTTTCAACTAGAGTTAAGAGGGGAAGGGGATGGGGTTTTGAGCAATCGAGAAGAGCTAGGAGTTGATAATAAGTAAGGAATGAACAGGGAAACACCTGTGAAATGTCTCAAGGAATTAGGGCTCAATCCTCTGAAAACATGACACGGTTGATAGACAAATGAAAGTGTCTCTGCAGTGGTACATATAGCATAGGTTACAAGCAGGAGTTGGAAGCCACTGTGTACTTAGCAAGCTACAATATAATCATTATCACTGAAACATGATGAGGTGAATTACACAACTGGAGCATTGCAACCAATGTCTATAAATAGTTCAGCAGGGACAGGCGAGGGAGGTGAGTTGCTCTCTGTGTAAAAAAGAATTGACAGCTGCACAGATCTGACTTTGAAAAAAAGTGACAAACAGCTTGACAGATTATGGGTAAAAAATAGGGGCCAAGACTTGTTGGCTGCTGTTTAGTATGGGCTTTCTGATCAAAGGGAGCCTGTTGATGAAATGCTCTTGCTTCACCTACAGGAAGCATTGTGCTCACAAGCTCTGATCCTGCTGAGGGACTTCATTCACCCTGACCTCTGCTGGAAAAGCAGAACTGTAATCTCTAAGCAGTCCAGAATATTCTTAGTGTGCATCAGAGATAATTCCTTAGTCCAGGAGACAGAAAGCCTGATCAGAGGAGAAGCATTACTGGACCTGTTGCTTATCAATAAAGATGAACTAATTAGAGAGGTCAGGGTTGGTGGTAGCCTGGGCTGCAGTGCTGACATGGTGAAGGGTGAGATACTAATGAATTTTTTTTGCCTCAGTTTTCACTGACAATCATTCATCCCACAGCTCTAAAGTCCTTGAACCTCAAGGCAGGGACAGGGGAACAAAGTCTGTCCTATCATAAGAGAAGATCAGGTTTTAGACCATCTGAAGAACATTCACAATTCCATGGGATCTTGGTTGTTGAATCTTAGGGTTGTTGAATCTGGAGAAGAGAAGGCTCTGAGGAGACCTTATTGTGGCCTTTCAATACTTAGAGACTTATACGAAAGATGGAGAGAGGCTTTTTACCAGGGTCTGTAGAGATAGGTCTAGAAGCAATGGTCTTAAACTGAAAGAGGGTAGATTTAAATTAGATATTAGAAAGAAATTCTTTACTGTGAGGGTGTTGAGACACTGGAAGATGTTGCCCAGAGAAGTTGTGGAAGATACATCCCTGGAAGTATTCTAGGCCAGGTTGCATTTGTTTTAAGCAGCCTGAACTAGTGAATAATGTCCCTGCCTATGGCAAATGGGTTGGACTAGATAAACTTTGAAGGTCTCTTCCAATCCAAAACACTCTGTGATTCTATGATGCATCATAAGACTCATGAAAATTATGATTATGCTAGTGGTATTATTTATTTTATCACTGTATTTATATATAAAGCACTTTCAAAGGTGTAGATTTTACCCTTTATACATTTTATTTTTGCTTTTGACATGATTTAGAAAAATAAAAAGTAAGTTTCATGGCATCAGCATGATTTACTGAAGTGACAGCTGTCTATGAAACACATGGCACTTTTTAGCAAGAAGTGATTCCAAGACCATCATATATTTGTAAGAACATAAATAAAGCAAGTAATTTTGAGTGTTTACTTGTTAGCTTAATGGAATATATACATAAACATTAAAATGCAAAACTGTACTTGACACTTTGATCCTGAACATGGCACTCTACTTGAAGTGAAACAAGTCTTTCTCAATATTACATGCAACAACAAGTATTTTTTTTCCCAGAATATTCTTTATAGCAGGCTTTCCCTTGTGCAGAATAGTAGTGGTATTCACTGTCATTGCAAAAATATTGGAAACATTGTTATGTTCCTGACAAGTCTATAAAAAGTGAAGGCTTTTGGTGTTTTGATGGTGCTCTCAAAACTGACTACAAAGCAGGTTTTGTATTTTTAGTGTGTAAAATATATTAGCCATTATAAAATAATGATTTCTCATACGCATCCTCTAATCAGTGTGGCTACTTTGGAAATACTATTTGAAGTCTCTGTTAAAAATGCTATCTGCAGATTTTTGCTTCTTGTTTTCTCTAACTCTTTGCAGTCTTGGAAAATGTTATAAGGGTTTTAAATTTTATTATATTTTTTAAGTTTTGTTTTGTTCTATTGTAAATTTGACATTACAATTATTTTTGTCTTGGAATTTTTTTAATTGTACTGCTGAACCAGAGGAGGATTAGGTTAGATATAAGGAAGAGGTTTTTCATCCAGAGGGTGGTCGAACACTGGAACAAGCTCCCCAGGGAAGTGGTCACAGCAGCAATCCTTCCTGAGTTCAAGAAGTGTTTGGATGATGCTCTCAGGCTCATGGTGTGATTCTAGGGGTGCCCTACACAGGCACAGGAGCTGGACACGATGATCCTGATGGATCCCTTCCAACTCAGCATATTTTATGATTCTGTGTTTCTAAGATCATTCACACTGCTTATTCTGGAAGATGTATAAATAAATCATCCTACACCCCACTGCATGGGACATTTTCTAAGTCTTCTATTTGTTAAACCACATGAGGCTTTTTCAGTAGCACAGCTTTTCTCATCCTTCTTCCTTTTAGTGACACCATACAAGAACCTAAAGTATTCACACCAATCTCACATGCAGGACTCCTAAGAACTTCCTGAATTTTAGTAGGAATTCTCTAACCATTTAAGGGTTGAGAAGTCTATTTTGCATGTATCTACACATAATCAACTTAACATATGCTAACGCAGTATCTCTTATAGAAGCAATCTTACTGCTACAGTAATTTAATGACTAAAACATTAAAAAAACAGGTGAGTTTACATGTATCACAAGTTCATTTGCCAAACTTACAGATTTCCCCAAATCCTAGGCCAATTAACCTATAAAAAAGCAAAACATCACATGAGACTGGTATTAGAGAGATTTTTATTAGACAGAGAAAAAAATTATTTTGATCTAAAAAATGAATGTTAGGATTTATTACAGTAAAGCTAATTACATTGCTGAGTATAAAAGTGCTATCGCCAGTCCACAGTGATTGTCACAGAAGCCTAAATGCCATATTACTGGTCAAACAAAGTTTCTTCAGCTAAGACTTCAAATATCATATTTATACCTACTTTTATGACCTTTTAGCATGCATTCATTAACTAAGGCTTAGCAAGTAAATAATTTTGTTATCTATGGCAATAATTTTTGCAATAAATATTTACCAACATAAATCAGATTGTGCACCCAAGTATTCTGAAACAAATGTTGCATATTTTAGAATTGTGTCATTATCAGGGTCCTCTAAAGTGCTCTAAATGTTGCTGTAGCCATTGAAATAAAAACATGCATGTAGCTTAATTTCTGTTTATTTGACTGTAGTCTGAGATTATTCTGGGAAATCACTAATTTGCAAAATTTTTGGTGTAACTTCTGACTGAAATATCAAAAGAACTATATATGTTTAGGTGTTCTGTAATATTAATTGAAATTTAACGGATTTTGGAGACAATCTCATGCTAGCTTTTTAATATCGGTTGTGTATAGCTAGGATACATTTACACTTGCTTGATATTTTCTAGTTTAAAATAGCTTTTTGGAACTTCTGACTAACCACAAGTATTCAACTAGCTTTCAAAAAATCTTTCCCCTTCCTCATTGTTGTAGATCAGCTTTAATCACACATGGCTTTTACTGTTCTTTTTCTTGCATATAAGAACTCCTTTGAAATTTTGAAAGAGTTAAAGCAGTGAGATCATGACCGTTAATTTTAGGTGAAGTCCTTCTAATAGTAGAGAAACCAGTGTGCACATAAGGTGACTTTCCAAAGACCTGTTCAGATCACTAACAATATATTGATTAAAGTCAATGGCATTTTATTTTATATTGTGTAACTTAATAATAGATTATCTTCACAGACAACTTTCTTTAGATACTTTTTAATAAAGATAATAACTTTGATCAGAATATTAGTAAGCACTGGGCTCTGTAAATGTGTTAAGATTTTGAAGCTGTTGGTTCATTTCCTTAGCTCATCTTAGCCTTCACTCACTTTTGCTTTAAATTGCAAGGGCCATTAATTTTGATCACGACATTTGATTATTTCCTTCCTGATGATTTAATTAATAATATTTCCAAAACTGTTAAAAAGGGAAACTTTAGTGACAAGTACAATGCATGGCTCATTAGGAGTTTTAGCCACCTGAAAGATTAACTGAAGTCTTATTCTACACCTATTTCTGAGAAGCAAGCAACACAAAAAAAGGGCAAGCCATTCCTTGTATTTAACAACCTGGAAAGAAGCTTCTCCCTGCAGTATACAAGAAGTCAGAAGACCACAAAACCAAGATCCAGTACTAATAACATATGTATTATTTGTGTAAGCAATAAAACTATGAGGAACAATGAAAAAAATAATAAAATAATAAAAAAAGGAATACAGTTTTATACAGACAGCTTGAACCATGGATGTGAATTATGTGATCACTAAAATTGAGCTGTGGGGGTTTTTTTACATTGGAGATATCAGGAAAAAATGTACTAAATTAAAAACACACATGATTACACACAAAATATACACAGGTATAGATACAATCAAGCTAGGTTCAAAGGGGCATCTCTTGGTGTGGCTGACCAATCAAGGGAGAAGAAGGACCAAGGAAGAAAACAAAAACCCAAAACTTCCTCTTTTCTCAGATGGATAATGCAAAGGATTCTTAATCTAGTTAATAATTATTTTTTTCCCCAGTGCAACAAAGAATTTAGGAGAAAATGTCAAGGAGGTCTACCCATATCAGTTAACAAGGACAGGCTGTTCCTCACCATAGTTCTAACTGGAGTTTATATTAATTTTTACATTAGGATAAGGAAGAACAAAAGATATATGGGGGGATTTGCTCTGTGTTTTGCCTCTCTTTGATGCAGACACAGATTATGTGACAGAGTGGAAAGGATGAGAATATAGATCATTAGTGATTTACTGCTGTACAGGCTTTCCAAAACTAACCACAGCCAGATCATTAGAATCTTGAGATCATTAGGAAGACACAAGAAAGTAGACTACTAGTGGTATCAATTTAAGAAAAGATAACTTCCAAAGTCTAAGAAGAAGAAAACAACCTCCATAAAATCTCACTCCAAAATGAAACAAAACCCCCTCTAAATTTAGTGGTTGGCAAATGACTTGAAAAATGGAGTTTTTGTTATCATTTTCCAATATTTATTTTCTAATGTTGCTACTTAAGACAAATGTTGTGACAAATTAAATACAAATAAGCATGTTTTTTCATTTTTCTTGAGTATGAGATAATTATGGAGAATAACTAAACAAATATTTCCTTATGAAGTCTGCATTCATTGCATAAATTACATTGAATTCTTTGATTCAGTTTACATAATGATAACTGGTTCCACAAGTTCAATGTATATAAAATTAAAAGGTAACTGCAAGCCTATGTTTTTAATTTGTGGCTGTTCAATATAAATTTATAGTCCTTCATTAAACTAAAACCTTTAAAATGAGAAATAGTAAAGACACAGATCAGTTTTAAGATTTTTTGTGGTTTTCATTATTTTGTATTTCTATGTAATGTAGTTTTGCATATTGATATCCTCAGTTTTCAGTCTGTCTTTATGGAAGTGTGTTTCCAAATTGCTAATATCTGTCATCTGTAAGAGATTTGAAAGATGGGTCTCTGCTATTTTTCTAAGTTCTTTCTCCATCTTCTAATGTGTCGAAATTGGTTTTTCTTTCAAGACAAAATGAATAACTGACAGTTTTCCTCACATAAGAGAAAAATGCAATATTTTCATTAGGAAAAAGGTTTTATTTAAACATAAAAAACACTTTGTAGTGTAGAATTATTCAAGATAATATAGGTAATCGAGTATATTCCTACAATTGGTGCTGATACAATTAAAAAGTTGAGTAAACGAACTCAAACTAATATCCATTTGATGTGAAAATTTTACATTTATTTTTAGAGGAGTCTATCTGAAATAATTTTGTGGAGATTGAGATCTCCTCTTAAAACATAATGATTTCCCTAAACGTGACTTTTTTAGTATCTGTGAAATATTTTCAACCCCTTCTGGAAATTATCCCCTTCTTGTTTGTTGTTCTAGTGAATATACCCTTTCCATAGTAGTTGTTTTTCAGTCTCCAAGCAAGCACTTGGAACACTCTCCCAGCTCCCTAAAAGAACAGATTCCATGCCTAGAAAATAAAATCTCTATTCCTTTTGAAGAAACATATTTTCCAGTCTAGAAATCTGAGGCTTTTTAAAACATTTTTTTCACTGCCTACTGGGAGTCTGTTGGTGGAAAAGAGTGGTTATAAAGATATTTTTAACATGATTACATGATGCAGATATATTCATATTAAAAAAAAGATCATCCACAAAACTATACATTTAGGCATTGCTTAGAAAAAGACTATCACTTTATGCAAAATTCAGCTGCACAAAGTATGAAATATATTGGGATTTATTGTATTTTTTCAGCATTCGCAATAACAATCCAATTTGTTTTACAAAAGAACAATTATTGCTTTTATAGCCCAGCCATTGTAGCCTTTTAAACTCATGTCTATCAATATCTGAGACTCAAGAAGTAAGGTAAAAGTGCAATAGGTATCCCCACTTTTCCTGCTATCCTGTGGTGAACCTTTTAGAATTTGTTGCCCTTTAGAACAAAACAATTATTTCTTGCTGGCATAAATTCCTAATAAGCCTGTTCTGTCCTTGGTTGCATGTTGCAGGGTTGTACCTATGTTAATTTGATGTGGTGGGATCATAACCCCCTACTGAAACAATAAATTTTGAAGTGTTAACGAAATTACTGTAAGCATTGCAGAAAATAGAAAATAGAAGGCTGTTGTTTTCAAAATATGCCACTCTTGAAAGTAGGCTGTGGAATTCTTAGTGATGCATTCATCTAATATCAACTTATTTGCAAGATACTTATGCAATTTAATAAAAGGAACTCTACAGGAATATAAAACTTACCTTTGCTCCTCTTATATGGAAACAGTTAGATGTTGCTTTTGTTTTCTTAAACAAGTCAGGTTTGTAGAGATTTTCCTACTTAAACTTTGCAAAGCTTGTGTTCACCCCTACAGGGACTCACAGCCAGTTTAATGCTCACATTGTTAGAAAATTAAGATACTCCAGGGACAAGACAAGAAAATAAAGCCAATCTTTATCCACTCCAAATAGTTCCTTCCCTATAATTCACCAATACAACTCCAAGTCAGTTCATAACATTTTGGAATTTTTGAATTACAGACTTCACATTTGTCTTTATTTAAATTGAAACAATATAATAAATCAGTGTAATTGTTTTTGCCCTTTTTGCCTTTATAATGAAATATATAAAGTTGCAAAAGAATAAAATACTATCTGCTATAAACTGAAGGGTGGTAAATTCAGGCTCCATCTCATCCAGAAATAGGTTATCTTTATGTAAAAACACACTATAAAAAACACAAATTGTGATGAACATAGGTTGGTTTTTTGTTTGTTTGTTTCTTTTTCCCCAGCAAATTGTACTTTTTATTTTTTCTCCCCATCTATTCTGGTACCTGCTCTTAGGGAAGAAGTAAACAAGTAAATGGAGATGCAATCCACTGGGAATTGCCAGTGGAGTAATTTTATTTTGTCTGCAGAGTTCTGTTACTTTCATGTTGGGTATTATTGCCTTGATGTCGTTCATTACTTGCATTCTCCTGGCTCTTATCTTCTAATAATAATCAAGACCTCTTTATAGTGTCTCTAAAAGCTTATTAGAATAATAGATCAACAAAAGGGATTTATACACATGGATTTCACAAAGGTAACCTTTCATGATTGTCTAACAAAAATTAAAGTAATTTTTATACTTAATTATGAAATATGTAACCTCATTTTAGCCTTCTGTAATGTGAAAATATTGAAGCTGACACTTCAATTGCATTTACCCGTGGGTTGATGAGCTCTGAGAATTAAGTACAGGCAACTATCAAAGTACAGGCATCTTCCCAGGTTCTTCATACCTAATTACTACAAGTAGGAAGTTTCCTCCGGAGGGGGACCACTTTCATTTAGTCTCTGACAGGTAGAAATTAGTTGCCTAATGGAATGGAATAGTTCTGCAAATTGAAGGAATTAAGTAAACTTTCTTTAATTTAGGCCCCTTTAAAATTAGATTTTAATTTGGATTCAAATGTGAGGTTGGTGGCATAAGACCATTTACTTTGGATGATTTGCATTGCTCTTTGCCCATATCACGTGTCTGTTATCTTTTAGCTAATATTGACAAATATTGTGACTGAAGATGAAGTACACAACTTGCTGCCTGTGACATCATGGAATAATTTCTACTTACATGGCAAAACCATTATAGATGGAAGAGAAAAAATAAACAAGCCAAATTCTTCCTCTTTCCATGAGGTTTTTCTGGGGTTTTTTTTGGAAGGTTATTGTAACATGCAACCTGAACATATATAACATGATCAACTAAAAAAATAAATTCCTGCACAAGTAATGTAATTGTTAACTCTCTTTACATTTGAGACAGACCCCTGAATTATATATGATGCTGGAAAAGCTCATGACTCTACTAAGATAACACCTCTTCTAAAGGATATGTTGAAACTTAAATAGTGTTGTTAATTTAATGACCAAGAACCATAATTTTTTTAAAATGGTTTTCTTCCTTATGCACTTTTCTTTTTCTTTTCTTTCTGATCATTTCCCCATTTAACTATCCTGAGAAACAAAGATTCTGTATTTATTCAAGAACTTTTGCTTTAATATGTTAGTTTCTGAAAACGAACCTTTAAGAGAAGGATAACCTGAATGTTATCTGAAAGTTTTCTTTTAGGCATCTATTCTCATATCTGCAGAAAGACCTGACAGAAACAATATTTTTAAGTACTCAGTTATGGCATAATCGTCTTTCATTGCTGACTTGAGTAAGTGCCATTTGTGGTTTTGTGTCCGATTATGGCCTCTTCCAGGGAGCTTTACCACCTCGTGTATCTTTTCTGATCTCATCAATATATTTAAAGACACACTTCTTACCTGTGAGATATGAAGATGAAAGGAGGCAGTACTACACTCAGCACGGTCAGAGAAAGAACTTCTTTCAATATTTTGTTGCACAGACTTTTTGGAGATACTCAGCAACATTTCTGACCAACTCAAGTGGCAGTATTTAGGAAATTAAAAGTTCTGGATTGTTTCTTAAAACTACTGTTTAACTTGGTGAGGAAATAACCCACTGTTTGATACAGCCGTAAACCAGCAGAGACTATACTACAAAGGTAACTCATATTATCAAGCAGCTTGACTTTCTGCTACTTTGTTTTCTTATGGTCAGAATACAGAGAAAAAAAAATATCTTCTCATTACTAAAAGCATCAGAACAATATTGCGTTGCTTCAGTCTTCTAAGCTTCTAAATCATGTCGTCTAAAGGGCTATTTCATAAAAATTCAGGCTAAAAAATATACTTATGCTTTGTTGTTTTGTTTTTATAGACACTATAGATCAAGGAAATGAAATAAGCAGGGCAATTGCACTTGCAGACAAACAGAGAATTGTCTTTCAATCACTGTAATTATACCAAATACCTCAGAAAACTGTTGGAATGTACATTTTTGCTATCTGTGCATTTCTGTTTATTACTGTATATTTTTTGATGCAAACTTCAGAATAGAAAAAATCAAAAGACAAATTTGTAAACATCCCCAGGACTTTAAATGAGGCTCTTCCTGAACAGTACTAATTTCCAGAAATTTCTTTTGTGACATAGCCTCCTAAAGAAGCACAAAATATAGGAATATCTATCAGTCTGTCAGTCAGTCAGTCAGTCAGTCAGTCAGTCTGTCTGTCTGTCTGTCTGTCTATCTATCTATCTATCTATCTATCTAAATATCATCTATCTAAGCGTGGCCAGCAGGTCAAAGGAGTTGATTCTTCCCTTTTACTTGGCTCTTGTGAGACCTTACCTGGAGTACTGTGTCCAGTTCTGGAAGCCCCAACATAAGAAGGACATGGAGGTCCTGGGGAAAGTCCAGAGGAAAGCCATGAAGATGATGCAATGGCTGGAGCACCTCTCCTATGAAGTCAGGCTGAAAGAATTGAGTCTGTTCAGCCTGGAGAAGAGAAGGCTCCAGGGAGACCTCATAGAGACCTTCCAGTACCTGAAGGGGGGCCAACAGGAAAGCTGGGGAGGGACCTTTTTACAAGGGCTTTAAACCTTTAAAAAACTGATTAAAGCTGTAAGAGGGTAAATTTAGGTAAGACGTTAGGGAGAAATTCTTCTCTGTGAGGGTGCTAAGACACTGGCACAGGTTGCCCAGGGAAGTTGTAGAAGCCTGGTCCCTGGAAGCGTTCAAGGCCAGGTTGGATGGGGCTCTGAGTAACCCCATCTAGTGGGAGGTGTTCCTGCCCATGCAGGGGGGTCGGAACTAGATGGTCTCTAAGGTCCCTTCCAACTCACATCATTCTGTGATTCTATGATTCTATGTTCTGCTGATGTTACTCTGGGAATGCAAGAGTGCCTTGAGAGCAGAGAGTGGAAAATAGAAAAAGAACATAGAATAAAACATTAGGTCTGGTGGAATATTTCAGACACACAATCCAATATGAATTTGTGCCATGACTGATAGACTGCCTGTCCTTGAGAGAGGGAAAAGAACACTCTTTGTTTTTTCAAACACCATAAAGCGAACAGAAAGGTTTCTTCAGGATCTTTAATCAGAAAAAACTTAATCAGCTGAAGTGCTATCCAAAAATTATTTTGCAAAAATCAGACGTTTAACTGTTGCAGCTGCTGATGGCAGGGAAAAAGAAAGCACATACTTTGTTAAAGAACAATTACAGCTTCTTGACTTAAGCAGCAGGACTAGAGGAGGAGTTAGTGTAAAGATCTTTGTCTGAAGTCAAAAGTCTAAAACACTTGAAGGTAAGCAAAGAAAGGAAACAATATGCCTTAAGGACATTTGCACTTACTGATAAAACGTTCATGGAATGAGAAAATGAGGAATGGGATATAAAATCTTATGGTTCATGTTTACTGACATGAGAGAATAGACGAGAGAGACATTTGCCATCAGAGGGTGGTTTAATTCCCACTCAACACCAGAGACAGAAAATAACCCAGCTTCTCCAAACAACTCACAAATCTCTTAATAACTTATTGGCAGCTTGTAATTTACTGTAGAAGATCAAATGCAATATATAATCTTCCATGCTCAATGGGGACGGCCTAAAATAGTAAAACAAGTGAATCATGTTACCCAGCCAGGTCACCATCTAGTGCTTCAACTTGCCTCCAGACTCATAATAGTCTAACAGCTCATAAAAAAACCCTAAGATTAGTGATTTCTCTAGAGGAGAAAAAGGAGATTATCTTTTAGAGTGAAAATGTGCAAAGAGATTTAACCCATTAATTAATCTTCTTAACTAACACTTTAAAAAAAAAAAAAATTCTTTTCAAGGAATTAAGTAGATATACTTGGTGATCTTAAAGATCTTTTCCAACCATGACGGTTCCGTGATTCTGTGATTTAACCCTAGATTATAGAAGAGCTGTTAATTTGTTTAATGGTAGGCTTCTGTGTCCAAAGGTGACATTTAAAGAATTTGTGAGTTTTGCAAATAGCTGAGCTCGAATGACAGCATTTCAGTGTGTACTTTGCATGAAAGTTATTTCAATGTAGCACTTGGACTAATCAAAAGGAGAGACAGCCTTGTTGCTACAGACCTTCTGCTCCTTCTGCTACGAAAGCCTAGCACAGCTTGTCACAGAAATTATGACATCAAAGTATGCCAGAGTAACTAAAATGCTTTTGAAAAAAATGTTTTGGATTGATATATCTTCTATATTTTTTTTTTCTCAGCAAGAACATTGCCAACAAACTGTCATAATGAAATCAAATTGTCCAGTCTGAAATACAAAAATCTTTATATTCTTTTAGTTTCCATGTCTGTTACAGATGTTGAGGTTTCAGTACAGAGGGGAGAAATATGGAAAGTTCCTAACTGCGTTATATATATATGCTGTCTATGCCTTGCAGAGTTCTTACGGTGTCTTCAAGCTCTGCCAAAAGCAGTGAAGCACTGTACTAATAGTGACACGCTGCACTGCCCTGCACACAATTATACCTGCTGCTTTTCTGAACTAGTAGCATGGGGTTTTCACTTTATCCATTTGGACTGTGCCTAGGAAGGTACAAGGTACCTTCTTTTAGTGTAATTTCTTCAATGGGTCTTGCACAAATTTCAGCTCAAAAAAGAACACAAAAACCAGTTATCAGTTCTATCCTAACAGAGCAATGGATCCAATATCTTGGGACCTCAAAGGATTCTCTAGATCCCTTGAAAAGAAGGACAGCAAGTTTCCATTTCCAGTTTTGTTTAACCTAATTGATACTGTGGCTGCTAAACCAGGTCAGCACTTGCCCTTCTCTAGGTTTCCACAGCACAATGATAAAAATAAGTTCTGAGGTACCCAGTACAAGAAAGACTCTCAGAGGAGAGCCGTGAAAGTGATCAGAGGGTTAGAACATGTCTCCTAAGAAGAAAGGTTGAGAGACTTGGGGTTGTTCAGCCTGCAGAAGAGGAGATGCAGGGGAGACCTTGTAGCAGCCTTTCAGTATATACAGGTGACTTATAATAAAGATGGAAAGATGTTTTTGTTTACCAGAGTCTGTAGTGACAGGTCAAGGAGCAGTTGTTTTAAACTGAAAGAGGGTACTTTTGGATGTAGATAAAAGGAAATTTTTTACAGTGAGGATGGTGAGACACTGGAACAGGTTTCTCAGAGGAGCTGTGGATGCTCCCTTCCCAGAAGTGTTCAAGGGCAGGTTGGATGAGCCTTTGAGCAACCTGGTCTAGTGGGAGGTGTCCCTGCCCATGGCAGGGGGATTGACTAGATGAATATTGGAGGTCCCTTCCAACTCCAACAATTCTATGATTCTATGCTCAATTGTACCCTGCTAAGAAAAAACATGTTCACTATCAGTGTTTAATATCAATCTGGTCCAATGGCTAGCTGCAGTATGCAAAACTGTCTAATGTAAAAAAATCCAACCTTTTACAGACAGCTTTTCTTGTTCATTTATTAAAATAATTTTAGTTGTTTTGAACATATTTATTACACCTGGCTGAATAGCTTTAGACATAGGGCTTGAAATAAGTGCATCTTTTATTTTATTTAGTGTCCTGTACTTCCTTCACTCTATGGAGTCAGAAATCCTGAACATCCTTCTGGTACCACTTGTGCATGACAAATCTATGTTTGTACAGTTGCAGAAATCTTAGCCTTGGCAGAGTACAGCTCATCCCACAATGCCAAATAGAGTAAAAAGGGTTAAAATAAATTATTACTGCATGATGTTCTAATGACAGATTCTTCATCTCCAGTGAATGTCTATCAGTGACTCCCTTAGGTGCAAAGCTGTCCTGAGCAGGATGTTTCTAGACTTTTCAGATGAAATAAAGGAAAAAAAAAAAATAGAAAAGATGGTCCCTTCACATTTCTTCATGTTTGCTGATGTTATTACTTTTTTCCTTATAATCCAAACAAACCTTTATGATTAATTTGATCTTATGAAAGAATTTTCCACATGCTTTTCAGTCTGTTAATTATAATTTCAATAAGATTTAAAATTTCATATTACATGCTCTTAAATTAATTTTCATTAGGAGTATATAATAGAATCATAGAATGGATTGAGTTTGAAGGGACCTTAAAGAACTCATAGTTCCAAGCCCCCTGCATTGGCAGGGACACCTCCCACTAAATCAGGTTGCTCAAGGCCCCATCCAACCTGGCCTTGAACACTTCCAGGGAGGGGACATTCACAGCCTCCCTGGGCAACCTGTGCCTACGTCTCACCACCCTCACACTAAAGAATTTTCTCCTAATGTCTAACCTAAATCTTCCCTCTTCCAGTTTTGGTCCATTACCCCTTTCACTACAAGCCCCCTTCAGACACTGGAAGGTCACCCTCGAGCTCTCTCTTCTGCAAGGTGAACTACCCCAATATATGTACTTCCAGGTAGATAGGCAGTTCTTACAAATCCTTAATTTCTGAGATGATTTTTATAGTACTTTTCTTGTAATCATAGTCTCTTCTGCAACTTGCTTAAATGTGAGCATCTGCTTTTCTCATGAAAATTCATATGTTATCCTTATAGATAATGGAAAATAGATTTTTGAGTGAGCTTCAGCCAAGTATCTTCAAACTCTTAAATATAAAAAAGTGAGTAGTACATTTTTAATAAAAGCATAGTTTGAAATCCTATAAGTTAAATTAAAAATTAATTTTACAATTTAAGATTAAACCAACCAGTATTTTTTTTTTTTCTAAAAAATCCTACATTTCTGGGTAAGATCTCTAGCTTACAATGATAAAATGGAAGTTTAATATTAGAAATTTGATTTATTGCTTTAACTTAAAATCTACAAATTTAATAATTAAACCTCTATTATGGCAGAGACAGTTTTAACTTTAGAATTTCATCCAGACCTGAGGTTTAAATATATCAAGAAAACTTGACCAAGCTTGGATATTTCACAACACATCATCTGAAGCTATCCTTATTTAAATCAAAGGTAACTTCATTACAAGAGAAAAAGATCACCAACTTTCAAAATATTTGTAATGAAAATGAAAACAGAATAGAATATTCACATGGAAAAATTAATTTAACTATTTGACATTGCTAGTCAAGATTCTGCCCAAAGCAAAGTTTCATGGCTACATTAAGCAACTGAAAATACAGGGTTTATAAATGATAGTGTTATCTGAGCTTTGACTCCAATGCTGCCAGGAGCCTTACTGTGATAAATGTAACAGATTTTAAGTGAAACCTGTACTGTACCACATGGCATTATGTCACCAGACTCCTGTTCATGGAAATTACATGTACATTAAAATAACCAGATCATGAAAAATCAGAATTCTATGTCCTACGTAAAAGCTTGCTTACCCAGTCCCTTCCCACCCCAAGAAAAATGCAAGCATGCTTTTCTTCTCACATACCGTACACATGATTAATATCAAAATTCAATCATGCTCAATTAAGACTGAAAATTTTCCAATAATTATGCTGAAAGCAACACCAGCACACACAAAGTGATAAGGGAGCGAGGGATTAAGCTGTGCATAAATTCACTAATAAGAGAAAAGGTCACGGGCTGATATTACTGAAATTTGATTAGATTTCAGGTCCATGTGTTAGATAAAAATGTTTTTTTGGCTTCAGCAATTCTGCTCGGGAGTCAGCCACACTCTGGGGCCCTGCGTCTAATCAGAGGCTGTACCAGTGTTACATCCTCTCCTGGGCACAAAGACAGCAAGAAATGAGAGCAACTTTACAGGTCAGAACAGACAGACTTTGCCATCCCTGCTGGTGAGAAGTTTGGGGAGCTTAAAGGGAAAAGCTGCAGCTGCAGCTGTGAAGTGAAGTAACTGTCACATTGGTCGATGCCCACAGGAAAGGTAAAGCCTGTGCTGGGGATTTTAACAGCTCTTTGATAGCTTCCAGCAGCAATCTAGTCAAACCAGGATGAGTCCACAAAGGACTCTTCAAACACACACTGCGGCAGAGTGGTTACAAATATGGGAGATACAGCCTGAATTTAATCCCACAGCTGAAATAGACAAAAGGCTTTCAAAACAGGTATTTTATATATAGTGTTCCTATAATGTGAAAACTGAGAGATAACAGGAATAATGAAAGCTTCCTAAGTCTCTGCTGATCCGTATGCTGTATTGGGCATGTATGGAGGTCTGTCAACTCCCGCTGCCCCACTTTTGTTTGCCTCTGCTTGTTGAACCAAACAATTAAACAGATTCAGATATATGGCATTGAAATAACAGCTTTTGATGGAAGAAGAAAGAGAAGGATCTGAGAAAAAAAATAATAAAAAAATTTAAAAATAGTTTCCAGTTGCAATAACTTCCGTCTTGCATCACCAAAATAATGTGTTACATCAATACAAGATTGATGAGGCAGAAAAGAGGATTAGGCCTATACAACTCAGAAAAACATCATCAATTAGAGAAGAGAAATGAAGGAGGAAATTTGTCTCACAATCAAAGCATCATCTGCTCCACCAAGACTGCCTTCCACCGAGTGGTCATAACTGACTAATCCAAGCATAAACCTCAAAGCAGAGAATCTTTGAGGTAGGAGATGGATTACAGTTCCTGTTTTGGGAACAGGTATCACAGGCAAAACGTAATACCAAAGTATATATTTATTATTGAATGAATAAAAGAAATAAATAGAATAGCAAAAGGCAGCATTGAAAAGCAGTCTTTTGTTGTTGTTGTGATTTAAAGTTGAAGCAGGCTTTGGTCAGATAGTTTCTTCTCTCTGGGGTTGACTTTCTCACAGGGAGAAGTGGTTTGTGTTCCAATTTCTTCACTGAGAAAGCCCTTCGAACCAAATGTGCGACTAAACCACGAGGCTGCATTGTAGAAATAAATACCTGAGGTGTTTGTCAAGCTAGAACAAACATGATAAAGAGAAGTCTTTTTTGACAGACACTGCTTTTGTTTTTATTTGGTTTATGTAGGAGATTATAGGAGAAAACATATTTTTGTAGACATTTTCTGGGACTTGTTACTGGACAGCTAGCAACCTGAACTCTGGGTTTGACTATATAAAGGCAATAAAGAATATGAATCAAGTGAAACAGCAGCGTTGCAACCATTAGACAACACTAACTGATTAAAACAGTCCTTGTTATTTTCAAAAGGCACTGTTTTTGCTCCCTGTATTACCTACAGAATTACATCAGACACTTAATTTTCTCTCTTCTTCTTCTTAAGGAAATATTGCATCAGGAGCCTCAGAATGTTTCTAAAATAAATGGATAAGAAAGAGTCAAAATACCCCTGCAGATATGCTTCAGATGAAGACATCTATGCACATTATGCTGAATCAAACAAGGAATATGCTTATTTTAGCTAATCTATGAGATTTTGCAGACTGAGGTTCTAATTTTGTTTTCTGATATTAACATTAAGCTAGTAGTGCCATCTGGGCTTTGCAACTTAACAAAACACTTGAAAGTTTACACACACACCTTAGCTTGGCAATATATCTAAAAAAAATAAATTAATTAAAAGAGAGAAGAAAAAATAAGGTTAATATTTACAGTAAAGAACAATAGATTAACATCCTCTGGAAAATAAAACAATTTAAAATCTCAAATGCAAAAACATTAAAAACCTTAATGCATTCTTTCTTCTCCTTCTGGAAAATGCTCAAAGGCTCACTGTAGCTCTTTAATATTCCATATTGTAGAGAATAAAACTCTGGAATTAGAACATCTTGTAAATGATTTCTGACTTGACTAGGTTTTATTTTGTTTGTTTGTTTTTGCAGTCAACTCCTTTTGAAGCAAGCTTTACAGTTCCTCAGTCAATACCAGTCCAGAACGTAATGGTATTCAATTGATGCAAAACTGATTATTACAGTAAACAATTATTTTAATGCTTTTCAAAGTCATTCTCCTTAGATTTACTGGTTTTGGTGTGTGCACTACTCCATTACATTATTTCTGTTAAGTTTGTGGGGTTTTTTTTAATCAGACACTTCCCTTAGGAAAGATTCATTAGAGCAGATATAGAACTCGAATTATTTTAGAAGAGTGAGAGATTTTTGCTTTGTTTTTTTTTGGTGACAGTCAGGTAAGACCTTACTTGTCTTGCTGAGTCCTTGCTTGCTATCTTGCTTTAATTCCTGACAATACAATTCATAGAGATGTTACATGTCCAGTAGGAGAACCTCATCAAACCATTCCTTCTGGTTTGTTTTTTAAACTCTGATGTCAAAGGACAGAAAGGATAAATGATCCATCAGTGAAACTGTGATATATATGTTTGCTGTGTTACCTTATGTGTTGGCCAAACTAATACATATTTACTAATGCCTTTTTTTATGCATCCATGGCTATATAAGCCCAATAGAGTTATGAAGCTTTTGCAGTGACTTTCAGGTTTTGAAATTTTTTTCTGGGTGTTCAGAATTAGGACTTGAAGCAGCACCCACTCTTGTACTTGAGCACAAGAGACAAACCTCTTGATTCTTTTATGGTGATTTGGCATGTATGTCGTTGGCAAAACTAAGCCTAAAAAATTTAGTGCAGGAACACCTCAGAGGAATTCAAGTGGCAGGCTGCTGCATTTTCTGGCAGGCTGGAGAAGCTATAGAAATGTCTGTTTCAAACAAGACAGTTCATTGCAATTTATGTAAATATCCCAGAAAATAACATTTTCATTTAGAACACTGTCATTTCCCCATAACTATTTTAAACCAAGTGGTCAAAAGTAGAAAAGCAACCATATTTCTTTCTCACAATTTTGAAACTTTTTTGACTTTGTTATTTTAAGTTTGCTTTCATCTCCTAAGCCACTGGTGTAGACTTACAAAAAAAACCCCAACACATAAAAAATCAAATGTTATTCCTCCAGTTGCAGCCTGTGATTAGTAGGAGAGTTTAAGGATAGCTACAGATATGCATTGAAGCTCAAAAGCTAGAATAAGTGGTCAAAGTAAATGTAAAACTCCCTGTCTGAGCCTTGTCTCAGAGCAGTCTGTGCTGAGTCTTCTGAAGCTTTTAAGTTCAGCTGAATCCACCACAGTAAAAGTCCAAAGGAAAATGCTGTTCACTCTTTCAGGATGACTCCTGCTTGTGATGGAAAGTCCTGCTGGTTCAGACATGCAACCTGTTTTCATCCACCTAAAATGATCATAAGAATATCCACTAGAAAGCATGGTTTCCTCACCTTCAAACTACACTTTTTTCTATTTCTTTTTTTTTTTTAATATCTGAGTACAGGGAGTCCCTGACAGGTTGCCACCTTTAAGCAAAGTGTGATCTCTCCAAATGGCTTTGCTTGGTAACTGATGCTGTTCCAAGTCATGTTTGTGTTTTCTTCTCTGGTGTCTGCCTGCCCAAGTGCCCACTGGAGACTGCTAAAGCTATAGGGATTCCTTGAAAATACTTCCAGGTTTATTCTTCAAATCAATGCAGAAAACAAGGTTTTTCAACTGTAGCTTTCTAAGCTGATGGTAATTTACATGTACTTCATTTCAACGTAAACTTCACAGAGCTGATTAAAGCTTGTTATGTCTCTCCTTTTGGCCGATAGAAAGGTATAATCAGGGTGAACATAAGAATTTCAACAGAGGTAGCTTTCTTCTTTTCAAATACTCTTAACATCAAAGCTATTAGCAAACACTTGCTGTAGTAGTTTCCTTCATGTTTGCTTCCTGATAGCTTTCATGTGCTTCTAACTTTCTACATTTTCTTTATCAATCACCGGATGTTTTTTCAAAGTTCACTTACTGCTTAAAGCACAACTGAAAAAAGAGCAAAACCACATATCTATACTAATTTAAAATCTAATTAACATTAAGTTGTTTGGGTTTTTTTCCAAACTCAGATCTACTTTTCTCACTCATGTATCCTACTGGCCTATATGCCATTTACTTCCTCATGTTATACTGTCCCTGAACAGATTGCAGAAAAAGTTAGCATAGGGAACACTATAAATCATAATTAGCTGTAACCATATTCAGCACTGAACAAGATTTTTGCTGTTTATGGATCAGGTGGAGATTCTGACTTCAGGTAGCATTCAAATACTGTTTTAAGTACTATCATAAAGATTGCTGGAAACCTTATAACTTCATCTGTGAAAATTTAAAAATATTTATTTTGTGTATGTAAGACTAATCTTCAGACAAATTTTAAATATATTCTAAACTAAAATAAAAAATGTGTTATGTTATTAACGTTTTATTCTCAGTAAACATAATGGTATTGAGCCAAGAGTACATTTTGGTCCATTTTTTTACCCACATTATATATTTAGCATTAGACTTCTAGGTTATTTGTGTATTTGCTTTCTAAGTATGAAATCTAATGCAAAATCCTAGAATACCATGAAATATTCAACAGAATTTGGCACCATTCTAAAGTAACATGTACTGTAGTTTTAGGTGTGGCAACTAAAAGTAGAATGAAAGTTTTATAAGCATGACTTTGTAAGATAGCTTTCCTATGTTTGGCCACCTACAAAAAATCAGTTAGAATGAATAGGCAGAGCCATGTTTATATTAATGTAGAGCAGAAGCTATTACAAAGGTTAGGAGTAAAGCTATGAGTACAGTAAACATAGTCACCTTAATTCAGTTATAAAGACTGTCTTTAAAGTTATAAAGACTTTGAAGGTCTTATAACTGATAGTTTGCAGTTATGAAGCCTGTCCTTCTTCAAAAAAGGAAAAAATAGAATACCTAGGGAACTACAGGCCAGTTAGTCTCATCTCTGTGTCCAGAATGATCAAATCTTCCTGAAGGCTTTGCTAAGGCACATGGAAAATGTGGAGGAGGTTGGTGGCAATCAACATGGCTTCAATAAAGACAAATAGTGCCTGAAAAATTAGGTGGATTTTAACAATGGGGTTACAGCATCAGTTGATAAGGGGAGAGCAACTGATGACACCTATCTGGACTCATTCAAAACATTCAAAACTGTCCTGCATGATATCCTGGCTTGAGATTAATTTATATAGTGTAGTTCACATCTGTTTAATTTATTCAGATTTGTCTTATATGGACTTTAATCACACACCACAGTTGCAATATATGTTGAAATTCTTGTTAGAAACTTTCAATAGAATATTACACTCCCATTGTTACACACATTGTTTTCCTTCCCCATGCATAAGGTCTATTTCATTCAGTCAGTCCCTCAGTATTTCTGCTTTTGTGTAGACTCCATATAGGAAAAAAACACATACAATTCCATATGTAATTACCTCTGTATTCCTATACATTCAAGTGTATTTTACTTTTTTTAATAATAATAACATGCTGTGTTTCTATAGCTTCTGTCTTTTAAAGAGCTTCATTAGCAACCCACAGATACTATTATTTTTCTAAGAAAGAAGAACATTAGGGTATTTTTACAGTCATCTTAAGCAGACAGCAGACTGAAAATACTGATTTAGAAGGGATCATAACACTACAAATAATAAAAAATCTAGAACTTCCAAATAATTAAAAATCTATTAAAACTATTTCTGTTTACATTTTTCTTCTGTCTTTAAACTTAATTTCTAAATGGTAACACATTTTCATGACACGTAGACTGAATCAATAATTCCTTATATTATTTTCATCAGCCCTATATATATTGATGAATACCAACTGTGGGGTTTTTTATTATATTGATTCTCTCTAAGAATGAAATTCCAATGACACTTTTAAAGAAGAACCTTAAATGCACTTGATAGATAGTTTAACACTACAATGACTAGGTGTTAAGCCCCACGATAAATATCTTGTGGTCTAAGAATGTAATACCAATAGATAAAACAGAAAACAAGCAGATCACAGGCTACAGCTATTTTTCAATTTCCAGGAGATCTAAAGTGTTGAAAAACTGGCTGAGAGGTCCATTCCTTAATAGCCAATACCCAGTGGTTTGAGGAGTGAGAAATGCAGATTTAATCCACTGTTCTTCTAAGGCAAAGTAAGAGCTTGAAGCCAGACACACACTCTGGTAGCCTCTTGCAATGAAAGAACAGGTCTAGGTATCATTTTTTTTCTTCCCCTTACTGTTGTTTATTCATAAATAGATATTGATTCACTCAAGAACAAACTTCGGCAAGAGACTGAATGTGAAACCTGAACTCAAAGTTGTTTCATTCTGTGCCACTGTCTATACCATCTGTTCTTTCTGTTCTCCCTTCCACATTCCCTGTTCTCCCAAAATGGTCTATCCTAGATCTAACAGGTTCTCCTTGAAGTCAGTCTGTTTCTACAGAAAGTGATCATTAGGGCAAAGTAGTCACCAGGGAGAAGAAAGACATCATCTGTAGTGTTAACGGAACTGTAATGAATTATTGCTGATTGACTTGCTAAATGAAAAGTGATGTATTTTTCTGAAAACCTCTTTGACCAGCTTTGCTCACAAATCTAAGAATTAAGGTAGATTTTACTGTCTTTTTAAATTATTACGATCTGTACATCTATTATGCTGAATACACACACTGTATTAAACATCTGGATAAAAAACTGTATCTCTTTGTGACTTCAAAGGTCAGTTAACTTGCTCAAAAATACCTTTTCTGAGCAGAACTTGAATCTATTATTAAAACAATCCTTTGCTCTCAAAAAGAACAGGTCCTCTGAGGATAACACTCCTGTATAAGCAAACATCCCTTCACAGTTCAAAGTCAGTTTCCAGACATTTATGAGCTAAGACAGAGAATAGCATCCGTTACAAAACTCCGTAAGGGCCCTTCTCACCCTGGGTCGTCTTGATTCACAAGCCACTTGCATGCACAAACTCGGTGTAACGCACCCCATGGGCTTGAAGCAACTGTCAGCATTTGTGAAGGAACACATGGTAGAGCAAAGCACTGAGTGTTGGCACCAGCTCCACAAATGCTGGATCAGCTTCTTCCTCCAACACCATTCAGCATGTGCTCCTTCTCACAGCAAGCTATTTCATCATTTTGGTAAAGGGACAGGATAGTCCGTAATTGTCCATAACTGATCTCAATTTATCTATCTATCTATCTATCTATCTATCTATCTATCTATCTATCTATCTATTGCCATAAAGAAAACTTCCATGGGAAATAAGTACCTTTTCCAAACTACATTGTCTGTAGGGAAAATTATTTAATAATTTTTCAATTTTCTGGTAGGGGCATTTTATTATATTGATTTGTTTTAATATTTCTATAGTAAAAAAAAATGAAAAAAAATCTGTTTATTTACTTAGTTGTTTGCTTATCTATCTATCTATCTATCTATCTATCTATCTATCTATCTATTAATTTTTCAGACAGATGTCTGGCTCTTTTTCTTGTCAAAGTTGATCAAGTTGTTAAGCCCTCTGAAATAATACACAGAGCCAACGTGTATTAAGCCCTTCCTTCTTCGTAACAAAAAAAGTCCTTAAAGCACATCTTATCTCTGTAAAGTTTTCTTGTAGCTCAGTCCCTTGTTTCTACTTCATAATTGCATCATGCCACAGAACTCTGTGAAATGATAAGGGATGTGAATAAATATCAGATGCTAGGAAAGCTAATGAACACTCCCAAATCTCTTTAAAAACCCCACAAAAAAAATCCACAAGAAAACAAAACCCCCCAACTTTCCACTTTTTATTTATTTTCAGCTGTTCCCTGATAGATTCTTATGGTAGAAAAGGAATTATGTATTTTCTGAATTGTAAGATGATTTATTTCTGATGGCTTTAAACAAAACAGTCTTTGATCTTGAATCTTATATTTTTAACTCTTTGGTAACTGGTTACCAGAGTGCATAAAATACTTGGACAGACACCTCTATTTATTATTGTTGAATTTCAAATAAATCAATACATATTTTTGCAACATCAACTAGGAAATTTAATCAGAAGTATTGAGAAAGTCCAAAAGTGACTTACCTTGATTCCTATCCAGAAAGTAGGAACTTAAAGCTTTCAAGTTAATGCTTTTCCCCATCACTAGCATTTCACAAGGCAATGAGCAGGGAAAAGGAAAAGCATAAATCTTTTGGCTCTTCTGTATGCTTATTTTGTAAGCTCTAATTATTCTAGTACCAGAGCGAAATCTCTAATAATACATATATGCCCTAATGAATCAGCTAAGCTCTTAGGAACTGGCTTTTAGAGAAGAAGAATGCTGTAAATCTCTGACATGTACTATATGTATAATAATAAAAAAAAAAACCTAAAAATGTACTGTTTAGTGCTAGTAACAGTAGCAACCCTAAAAGGGGTGCAGATAAAATGGGGTCATGGTGTCCACTTAATAATCATCAGAAGCAGCTTGCTGTGGAAAGGAGTCCAAGAGCAGCAATTAGGGAAGGCAGGAGAGGCAGTGCTCCCATCACACAGTAGGAGTTGTGCAGAGTATTGTGCTTACCTGAGGCATAATACCTCCCAGAGAGCCTGCTGGAGTACTGCAAATTCACACTATCCCCAGCATGGAGCAGTACTTTAAAGGCTCAGCTGAGCTCTTACTGATTTCTAGAGGCACAACATTGGAAAAGGAGTTAAAAAACAGAAGTTCCAAACTTTTCTTTTGGTGTTGACTTACTTAAAAATGAATGTTTTTAGAAAAACCTCAGGGAGAGGCAGGCTTCAAAGTCGGACAAGATACATTCCACAAAAGTATGACACACAGAACACAGGTTCTTTGGCTAAATCTCACTATGTGCACTAGAAAAGCTGCAGATCCATTAAATGACAAAGTATGGCCACCTTGAGTCTTACATGATAAGGAAGCTATTGGAGTGACAATAGAAAGAAAGAAAAAAACCAAACAAACACACAAAGATTTTTCACAAGGGAAAGTTTAAAGGGACTTGAAGCAAATAGCTGGAGGTTTTTCTTTATAGAAAAAGAGTTGGCAGAATTTGGTATGCAAAATATAACCTTACAATAATGATAGAATGCCTCCCCTAAAAACAGAGTACTGGTTTTAAATAAATAACTGGTAGTTAATCCTTGATTTTTTGGCCTGGTTGTGCCAAGAAAGACTGTGTCCTTATCACATATTATGAATAATTTAACATAATCTGTTGCTAGCTATTAAACTATAAAAGATCACTGGTTCTATTATATTTTTTTAATGTGTAACACACATGAGCAGATTCAACAGATGCTGAAGTTACCCTTTCCTAACTCTTATGAATAATTTTAGTATATTTAGAAGTCCAGGTTTGTTTTTTTATAACCTGAAACTCATTAATTTAAAATCTATTTAAAAAACCCAAAAAACTTATCTGAAAGTGCTCCCTATAGTTTAAAGATTCAGAACAAGCTTTACCACAACATTTTTTGTTTTCACAATAGGAAATATAGTTTACAAAAGCACAAAAGGCAATGTACTGAGTACCACGGGTATCACTACTGAAAAAACATAGTTGCTACATGGATTTTCTACAGGTTAGTAAATTGTTCTATGAACTGCAGTCTTCTGTGAAGTAAAACAATTTTTCAACATATACCACTCACAGCAAGAAACTCTTCTGGTACCTTATAATACAAAAATTACTGCACAGGAATGGCCACATCCCTTACACAGGATAAATCCATGAAAAAACCTCAGTGAAGTTGTATACACAAAATGAAGGCCAACAAAATGATTTGAAAGTAAATATTGCTGATAAAATTTGCAAATGACACAGTTGTTGGTATGATAAACAAAAAATGCAAAATGATGGAAAGTATCTGGCAAACAAAGCCGTTCTAAATGAAATTGGGAAAAAAAAAAGAAAAAAAGAAAAAAAAGAAAAAAAAAGATAAGGGGTTGAGAACAGCCCCAAGGAGAAGGACTTACGGATGTTGGTTAATGAAAAACTGGACATGAGCTAGGAATGCACCCTTGCACCCCAAAAAGTCAACCATATCCTGAACTGCAGCCAAAGAATTGTGGCCAGCAGGTCAAAGGAGGTGACTGGGGCAAATCACGCTTGACAAACCTGATTGCCTTCTACGATAAAGGAACCTGCTCAGTGGATGCAGGGTGATCAGTGAACTTCATCTACCTGGTCAAAGGTTTTTTCCCCCAGGGATCAATACTGGGCCCTGTGCTAATTTCTTCATAAGTGAGCTAGGTATTGGGACAAAGAGCACTCTGATGAAGTTTGCTGATGACACCAAGAAAAGCGGAGAGGTTGACACTCCAGAAGGTAGAGTCACCCTCCAGGATGACCTAGACTGACTGGAGGAGTGGGCTAGCAGGAACCTTATGAAGTTAAACGGATAGAAGTGTAAGGTCTTACACCTGGGAACACATAACCCAGGAGTGCAGTTCAGACTGGGATCCACCCAGCTGGAGAACAGCCCTGTGGAAAGGGACCTGGGGGTCTTGGTGGATAACAGGCTCAACATGAGTGAACAGTGTGCTGCAGCAGCAAAGAAAGCCAACAGAATGCTGGGCTACATCAAAAAGGGCATCACCAGCAGATATAAAGAAGTCTTCATCCTGCTATACTCAGTGCTTGTCAGACCACACCTGGAATATTGTGTTCAGTTTTGCTCCCCACTCTGTTACAAGAATGCAGACAGGCTGAAGAGGGTACAGATCGTCCACAAGGACGATCAGAGGGCTGGAGGACCTTCCACATGAGGAGAGGCTAGGAAAACTGAGTTTGTTTAACCTTGAGAAAAGAAGGCTCCAGTACTTAAAGGGTGGCTACCAAGAAGATGGAGACTCCCTATTTACAAGGAGTCACACGGAAAAGACAAAGGGTAATGGGCACAGGTTGGTCCTGGGGAGATTCTGATTGGACACAAGAGATAAATTTTTCAACATGAGGACAGTCAAACATTAGAATAGTGTTCCAAGGGAAGTGGTATATTCTCTCACATTGAACAGTTTTAAGCCTTGGCTTGACAGGATGCTGAGCCCTCTCATACAAACTCTAGCAGTATCTAGAAAGGTTGGACCAGATGATTGTATGATCTATGATTCTCTCCCTATACTCCACTCTGGAGTACTGTGTCCAGTTCTGGAGTCCCCAGCATAAGAAGGACATGGAGCTGTTGGAAGGAGTCCAAAGGAGGGTCATGAAGGTTATCAGGGGGCTGGAGCACCTTTCCTATGAAGACAGGCTGAGAGAGTTTGGCTTGTTCAGCTTGGAGAAGGCTTGGGGGAGGGGAGACTTCTAGTCAGGACTTCTAGTACCTGAAGAGGGCCTACAAGAAAGCAGGGGAGGGAGTTTTTATAAGGGCATGTAGTTATAGAATGAGGGGTAACGATTGTAAGCTGAACAAGGGTAGATTTAGGTTAGATATTAGGAAGAAATTCTTAGTGTGAGGGTGGCAAGACAGTGGAACAAGTTGCCCAGGGAGGTTGTGGTTGCCCTCTCCCTGGAAGTGTTCAAGGCTAAGTTGGATGGGGATTTGAATCTAGTGGGTGGTGTCCCTGCCCATGTTGGAGGATTGGAACTAGATGATCTTTAAGGTCCCTTCCAACTAAAATAATTCTGTGATTCTGTGTTGAAATTAATTGTGGGTGAGGTAAGTAAGTTAGGAGGTTTGAGTATAGTGCAGGAACGAAACAAGATGCTAATGAGAGGTCGGAAGATATATAAATATATCAGTTAATGTAGGACGTGAGTTTAAAGCAAATTTTATGGAGCAAGGAGAGGAGATTGCACAGTCTGGCTGGTATGGAATTAACTTTCTTTGTTTGGTACTGTGCTTTGTGTCTGTGGCTAAAACAGTGTTGCTAACACACCAGTGTTTTGGCTACTTCTAAACAGTACCTGCACTGTAAAAGGTTTTCTTTCTTTCCTACTCTCAAATGAGTAGCCTGGTGCAAAAGGCTGGGAGGTAGCATAGCCAGGATAGCTAACCCAAATTGACCGTAGAGATATTTCATACCAGATGACATTGTGCTCAAAAACAAAAGATCAGAGAGAGCAGGAAGGGAAAAAAAGAGGGGAAAAAATCAGAGAGAATCAATCAGAGAGGAGGAGGAAGATGGAATATCAGATATTCACAGTAGTATAGGGGAGATCCACTGGAGCACTCTTTTCCTGAAGGAGTGTAGACCATGGAGAACTCATACTGAAGGAGAGGAAAAGTGTGAGAAGGAAGAAAACAGCAATGAAAAACTGCTATGTACTGATCATAAGCCCGAGCCCCATGACTGGACCCCTGTGTGCTGGGCCAGGACATCTATATCTGCACATCTATACATCCAATGGACAGATGGGTTCCTGATCAATGGGTGGACCTGACCACATTGTATGTATTGCCTATGAATGGGAAACATACATCACAATTAAGCAAGTAATGTCTTTCTGGAGTAGAAGATGGTGAATAGGATCAGGACGAGTAGGTCAGGCAGATCCGTTATATTTGATGACTGCCATGACCTGCAGTGGCAATCACTTTATGATTATGATGGTGGAAGGAACAAGCAGGTGGTTGAAAACATGCCCTGTAATTCATGCAACTGCCCAAACCTATCCTGGTCAAGCCATGTAGCAACATGACACCCTAGGAAGAATTGAGTCAGATGATGGAATTTGTCTCCAAAAATAACCTTATAGACACCTGGGTGAGGAGGATATGTAACATTGGGTGTATCATCCCCGTCTCCCACCAGCTCCCAGAAAGATTGAACAATATAATGACCTTTTAAAGACTATGCAGTGAATGATGGGTGCTGAGGAATGGAAACACTGGGGTGTACGCTTAGTAGAGGCCTCTTGGCTTGTTAACATCAGAGGATCTGGAAACTAATCTGGCCGTGCCCAAACAAAGACTCTATACCTCTAGTTTCCTACCCATATGCCTATAATTAACAGAACATATATTTATAACATTGGCAACCTGCAGTGAAGACTGTCTTCTTTATTCTGGTGGTTGTATTATGATGAGAAGGCTTCAAGTTCTGTGGCAATTATGTTACTGTGTTTAAACTTGTCTCTGTATTATTTATTGCTATGGTTCAGCTTCAATAATCGTGTCTTCTGCACTGCTTTGGAATGTAGTCATTATGGATTTAAACCCTAGTTCCCTGAATTCCTCTGTTTGTTCTAATTCTCAGGTGTTTTTGAATTTTACTTTCCCTGCTTCTCTTTTTTGTGTAAGGAAAATAAGAATGAACAGCAGAATGTTCCCTTAATGTAAAATTTATCTTCTGCTAAGTGACCATTTGGGTTACTGCTGTCTTGTACGAAGATTATAAATGACCACTACCTCTAAGCGGAAATATAAAAGAAACATTTTTTTCTCCTGAAAATCATCTATAAGGTAGAATGGGGGCACTATACTTCAATTGTTTAATGAACTGTCGGTTCAAATTAAAATATATTAGCCTTCACTAATATATTTGCAATTCTATTACACATGTGAATTAAATGCAATTTTATTACATATTGAACCCGTGTTCAATGAAACAGCTCAGACTCCTCAGAATGCAGAAACTGTATCTGAAACATATAATTCTCTATACTTTAATGTTATTGAATTATAAACCACAATAATGACTCCATAGGTAGAAAATATTGATATTAGAATGTATATTCACATTTTGTTGTTACAGTATAGCACATGCAATTATTCACAGAGTGTATGTGTAATATATATATGTATAGACACATATATATTAAGTATAATACATTTCATTATTTCTTACCAAGTTAATTGCTACTATTAAGCAAAGATCATTGTATACTTTAATGCCATAGTGTCAAAATAATTTTTGCAACTTAACTGTGTTCCTTGATTCTTGCAATTGTTTCTGCAAACATCTTCATGGCTTCAGCAGGACTGGGGGTCATATAGTTTTACCTTTTATTCTACAAGCATTGGCCTTATAGAAATCAATGATCATAAAAAGATATTTGCCTATATTGTGGCAAATAATGTTTCCTCCACAGCAGTCTTTTATGGGTTTTGTTCATAAGTATTTAAATTACTTGAGAAACTAGGCAGCTACATTTCCTTTGAGGTTTTTTAATAGAAGGTTAAGAAATGCATCCTAAAAATTAGGTAAGATCTTCCTTTCTCAAAAAAAAAAAAAAAAAAAATCTCATATGCTTTAAGACCACAGTAACTTGTGTTTTCCCTCAGTTTTGAGCTGTCAACATACTACAGAGCTTGGATCAGTAATTGGCCACGTCAAAAGTGGTATGAAAATCAGATTAAGTGCTATTTTTATTCAGCTTCTAGTGTTGAAAAACCAGATTATGTGTTCATTTATATATGTGCATTGATATACTTTCAGGTGGTCTTGATGGGATCCTTAATTGAGAAATCAGAGGAGATACTATTTATAACCTTGCCTTTCCAAAATTCCAGTACAAAAATATGCCATCAGTACTATTCACATCAAGAAAGAAAATAAAAAGCAGAAGCAATGACAAGCCTTGATGGTTGCCGTATTGGATCTAATTTACATAAAACAAAAGTAACCCAGGAGTAGATCAACCTTATGCATGATCAGCTTTACTCAGTGCTTATGAGCACTTAGCTTCTTAGCAAAAAGGCAGTGATCAAAATGATGGTCACTCTATAAACTTTTTATTGTATGCTTAACTAAACATTTGATTCAAGTTAGGAAAATGTCTTCTTTGCTTGTTTGTTTTAGTTTTAGAGGAGTAAATTAATCTGTTATGGCCTCATAGACAATGAGATTTGTAAGGTCAAATTCTGAACAGACAAAAATCAGCTTAAGCTGACTTGTGTAGACAGATGCCTTTGGCTATATATGCATGTCTAATTTCCAAATAAAAATGGGAACATTAAGACATAACACTGAAATATAATTTAGATGGCTAAGAAGGGCCAGATCTAAAGTTTTTAATTCCAATGGAATTCTTTCACTTGTTCAAGCCTTTGAACAAATCTGTTTGTCTTAGATGCTACAAAATATAGATTGTGTCATTTATAACAGTCATTACCTTCAGTTTTTTTAGGATAAATTCAATTATTTAACTATTTTTCTGAGTTTCTAGTATGTACTGACTACACTGCAAGGATAAAATAGCATATTGCATGATACATACCAGAAAATCTAAGAGCTCTATGGAAGCAAGGAAATAGTCTCATACATTTCCATGCCCTCCAGGGAGTTTTAAATTAAGAGATTTTTTATATGTTGTCAAATGTCCAACACATAAATGTAAATGTAATATTTTCTGAATTAAAAATATGTGATAATTAAATTTATCTTTAATAATGAATTCAAAATTCTACTTCATATCGCTAAATAGGATTTTGATCAAGGAAAGTTACATTATTCTGGAATAACCAATAGAATATCTCTTCATCTACTTATGTGCAAGCTATACTGGCCCCTGTTCTCAGAACACATAGAGGTTTTGGTAAAGACTTTAAAAGAGGGTTTCTGACATTTTTATCAGTAGTTGTTAAGACTGGATTCTTAGCAACTGGGCAATTTTTAGTTTTGGATCTTCCTTTCCAGTGTTGCTCTTAAAGAAGTAAGCGTGAGCAAGCTCTCGCAAATCTCAGTTTTGACTGGTATCTATTATTTATCTTATGCTCTTGGTTCTCTTTGAAACCACCAGATGCACATGAGGAAAAATGATGTGAGCTGCCTCATATGACTAATGCAAAGATTAATTACAGTAGAAGGGGCAAAAGTGAACTGATTTCCACACTTCCTAATATAGCAAGTGTAAAGTATTCTTCGAAGTAAATTATCACTGACTTGATGAGCTGAGAGACAGAACTGCATTTGTTATGAACTGCCTTTAACTTCAAGACTGAATATAAGAATAGCACATTTGCATAAAAATCTAAACTGTGGATCTCAACATTAACTGCTAATTGAATACTCCTGATTAAAATTTTAATCCTTGAAAGTAATTACATTTTCTTCTGAAGCCATTTTTTATAGATTCCTTCAGTAAAGATGCTGGGAACTCTTCAGGAGGCATTTTAACAGTGATAAACTGGTGCTTCTTTGCACATCATCCCCCTGGGAATGGCTAATTAGGAACATTATCTATAGTCAGGACTTTGGACTGGCTCCACATTCATGTGAACCTATTTCTTCCCAGCACTGAGAACACAGCTGGCAATTGAATGAAATATGCTGATGTTGCAGGCTGGGACAAGTCAAAACTGAGAACTTTCTGAGATAAATAATATTAATTGTAAAGAGAGGAAGCTGTTTCTATTTCAGCTGCTCCAAGAAGTTGGACTATTTCCTTTCCCCTTACTGAAAAGTGCAAAGGAAAAAATGCAGTAGTTCATTGTTTGAGATAAAGCTGAGGGAAAATTTTTAGTCACATTTTATTATGAAACTATAATCACCATAAAGAATACCACAGATTCTTCTGTGTGTATGAGTGGTGTTATGCTTTTGGCAACCAATATCACAGACCTAATTTTTTAATCTTATTTGTTTGTTTTTTATCATTATTTTTTTAACTAGAAAACAGGTAAGCAGAGAGATATTACCTGTTCATTAGAAAAGCATGCTCTACTCCACTCTGTACCTTACTGTTCATTTATCTTTTGTTGTTGTGTAATTCTGATGACAGTAAGGTTTGCTGGATTTTAAACTCAAAGTCTCATTTGGGCAAAATGAAGAATCTTACATCTATGCATTGTGAAGGTGGGCTTCCATGCTTTCCATTTTGGTGTGACACTAATTTGTTGGTTTTGTTGTTGTTTGTTGGGTTTTTTATGGCTAAGACTGACTTTAAACTAATATTTCTCTGTTTTTTATTTTCAATTCTGATCAATTTTTACAGAAAAAAATATAAATATTTATTGCTGGGGTTTTCTTATCACAGCAATGAACTCGTTCCTTCCCAGGACATGAGGGATATTTTACTGACTCTTAAACTCGTAGTATCTCCTTTCTCCAAATGTTCACTGGTGTTTAAACAGTAATATTAGGAATCTCATTTAAAATGGTACCTGGATGATAATACCAGTAAGAATATCTAGATAAAATCAGAAATTTTGGGATTTTGTCTCCAAGAGTATGTTTAACTTCTTACGCCTATTTATATCCTCTGGGTTAAGTGCAGGAAATGAAAGGCTAGGTCTTTTTATTGGCTTCAATACCCTTGGGATAATCTCTTAGAAGTGGCTTTAAAGTAATTATTTTGACCCTACCCTTTATTATTTAAAGACTTCTGAAGTTTTTCTGTGATTCCTCAGAGTAAGTGGAGTATGTCCTTTTCTTATTTTTCTTGCAAGCAAAAAGTTTTGATATGAATATGTGTCTTCCTTATGACTTCGCCAAGTCTTTTTAAGAATTTTGGTGTTAAAGGTTCTGTGATTTGAACTTGTTCCAATGTATTCAGAGACAGAGCAACAGATTTTTGTCCTGAGGGTTTTTTTGTTTGGCTTTTTTCTTTCCTTATTTTTCATTATCTAACACAGAACAAAGAAAATAAATGTTACTTTGAGCTCAACAGTAGTTTTAGTGGACAGCATAGGGATGCATGAAGTGCCATCCAGAAACAGTCTTAGCATGACAAACAAGTCTGATCATCTGTTGAGGTTATTCAAGTAAACAAGTTTGAAATGTTCCAAAGTCCAGGAAACTGAGAACACTACCGCATCTTACGGCTCTAGTCAAGAATATTGCCTCACTTAAAGGTGATAGAATATCAAACAAATATTACTCAAAGAAGTAGTTCCACAGAAGTCCAAGGCTCTATATTTTGTTCTTTTTTGCTGATCTTATTTTAGAAGCCAGTTTCATCAATGAATATTTTTAAGGGCAGGGTTAATTTTAATTCCTGATGTCTTCCTGATATGTGATTTATAACTTTTTTTTTTTTTGTAGTAGCTGTTTTGAAAAGTATTTCCATGCTTCCTACTTGTATTACTAATGTTTTAAATTGTTCATTATAGATTAAAACTTGGGAGTGGCTTAAAAAGAGTCATGTGTTTCTTCTGAGTAGTTATTCCCTTGAGACCCTCATGTTAATAGCAACTGGAATGGAATATCCAATAAAAAGAATAAAACCTGAATATGTGTTTGCTCAGGGTTCTCAGTCTTCAGAGAGCAGAAGACAGTTAAGTGAAGATTAAGAAGATATATGTTTTGATCCACTTTCTTCCAAGAAATGTCTGTCTTAGCAACTATACTGGAAAAGCTGATTTAGGTGACTATTTCTTACTGGTTATTGTGTGAGACAACAGCAGCAGCTCATCTTGATACATGCAACTGGGAATAATGTGATCTTATTAAATATGCTGTTCTCATAGAAATTCCAGAGTTCTTCAATAATTAATGCATTATTAAAAGGGGAAAATATTTAATATATGTGGTTGTTGTATTTATTTTCAATACATGGTTTATAAAGCTTTTATAACCATTCAGTAAGAAATAATTATCTCAGAATTTATATGCTCCTAAGGATAGGGCTTACAAAAGAATGTGTCCCACTAAAAAAAATACAAATAAAATAATGTTTATGCCTTGAAACAACAAACAAAAGACAGTAAGGTCTTTTCTACCTGTACTAAGTAAGAGCAGAGATATACTTTTAATTATCGAGGTACATGTTGCTAGTCGCTGAGAACATAAAATGTGAATGCTTTTTTTTTTACATTACTCCATAAAGTATGGTCACAATTTGCCATTTGAACTACCAGTCTCTGAATATTTTTATATTCTATGCCTTTTCAGCCAGGAATATCCACTGCAAGTAGTTGAAGTACTTCTTAAGACATGTAATATTTTTCAGAGTTATGCTGGTCAAAATATCAGTGTACATTAAAAAAAATATGTCAGATGCAAACTGTTATGATTCAGTTCACAGTATTACATTTGGAGGAAGATAAGAGCCCTGTGCAGTTCCATGGCATTCAGTGAATGTGTGTAAACTATGGTATGGTTGAGAACATCATCCCCTGAATGCACTTTTAAATCTGAAAGGTATATTAAAGGCAGTTGCTGTAACTGTTTGGACTGAGGGTTGCTCAGCCATAATACCACAGGAGAGACATGAGGCTGCACATTGCACCAAAATACCTTTTGTCCTGCAGGCAACAGGGCACAAGGCACAAGGTTATTTATTATTGTGCAGAACGTGTGACCACAACTGGATTAAAATCCTGCCTCTTTAACTATATCTGTCCACATCCTTTGCCTAAACAGGTTAAAAATGTCAAAAGTGAGAAATAAATTTGATGGATACCTTTCAGCATTCAGCATATTGCAACAGTTTTTGTTCAGGCAGCTTCTGGGTTGGCATGGTCTTACCAGCAGCACTCCCCTTCTTGGCCACCTCCCCTGTTTTAGGCAACCCCACTGCTGCCTTCAGCCAGCTGTTCAATTCACTCAGCATATTCTGCCACCTTTGTCTCCACAGTCCCTAAGACACAAGTAGCTGGAGGTTCAGAGAATATTTTGGGAATGTAGCACTAGAGGCTAGATCATATAGATCATATACCCTTCCCTAGAGGTCTGTTCTGGGCTGCTTGCAGACACATGATAAGGGAACTGAGGATCCTTGTCTGTCTTGATGTCGCTGCCTCTGGCACAGAGGCAAGAGTCACGGGGCTGTTTTCTGTTTGGTTGGTTTGGTTTTTACTTCAAAAACTCGTAATATTTTGAAAACAACAACAACATTGAGAAGAGCATTTACAGAAGCTCTGTGGGATTCATGCGGCTTACTCTTTCTATGTCCTTTACTCCTTGCTCAAGTTTGCAGGCACTGATCCTAAGCATGTCTGATTTAACCCCCCTCTTCCTTCCCTCCAAGAAATCCGACAAGCCCGTCCTTCCATTGAATGAAGTACTGAGAAGCTCTGAACAAGGAATTAAGAAGTGTACTGCTGAACAGTACTCAGTACTCTTATCTTTTTTTAATGGAGACTGGGAGGGGAACAGCTTTTGAGACTCTTACAATACCAGCAGATTGGGTTATTGTATCTGGTTCAAGAGGAGAAAACACAAGTGTTTGCTGACTTGGAATCATTTTGTTGAGCATTGTAGAGGTAATATTATAAAGATTTTATTGATATTTTTAGAGGTTCAGTCTGTAAAATTCCACAGCTTCTACTGTGAACATTTTTTAAGAAAGTGTTTCTGTAATTTTACCATGTATTGAAACTCTTATTGTCATTAAACTTTATGAATGACACTCTAGAAACAAGACACATGAATTAAAACCTTGGTTACAGTATTGGATCATCTATTCACCGATTATTTACAACATGCCTAAATCTCTGTTCAAGCTGCATGGGAAAACCGTGTTCATCTGCTCCAGTTTAACCCCTGAAAAGTGTGTTTGTACCTATACAGAGGAGCACCAAGTAAAGGAAAAGGTAGGGAAGAAATAAAGTGGAGTACTTGACTGGACAATGAATTGCAGTATAGAACCCAGAGAAATGATATTTTTTTTCTCTTTCAATAACCTCACTCTGTTTTCATGTACAGAGAAGATAGCATGCAGCTTTATAACACAATATAATAGCTAAACTTGTATATTGATGCTAATTAAAAAGTTGAATCCCTAAATCACAGGAGTTTTTATGTCATGACTACACATTTGTTTCCCTAGCGGTATTGCAGGAGTTGTTCTTGCTCATCACTTGCTTCTGGCTTCAGAAGCTACCTGGTTATCAACACCAAAAAAATCTTCTTTCACTATCAAATTGACATAGATAGAACAGTCACTTCTGTGAGCCACAGATAATGCCCTGAATTTCTTGGCTACTGCACCTTGCAGATTTAGAATCACTGCTTTAAACAAATACAGAATGACACCATATAAAACCTATTAAACATAGATTTAACCTTCTATCCAATCTATGCCAGATATGCTGTAATTTTCTTTTTAATCTACAGTTTTACTCTTCTAACAGCAAACATCCTACAAACTGCCATGTAGGAACTGCTGGAAGAGGGCTGTCTCCTGTTTTGAGGGGATCAGGATTACTCCCATTTCAGCTTGAAGACTGCTGTTTCTGTATACTGTAGGCACTGCTGCTGACAGGTCTGTGAAGAAAGGCCATCAATGTTTCAAAATCCTTTCCTGAAATTAAACTATTAATCCACAGGGAAACTTCCAAGAAATATTGTGTTGCTTATTTATTGTTGTAATATGTTGCAGTATAGTAAATAATCTCATGTTAAAGTAGATTCTTTGTTTTGCTCAAAATGTGTCACTTTCACTTCTACCTGTATTGTGGAAATATTTACATCAAAAATCATCCTGCAGAAATTTTTTACCTTAAAGTTGGACTTATTGTTAAAATAAAGAAATAGTAAGAGATTTTGGCTTGCCAAAGAGTATCCACTTAACTTGTGGCTTCATGTAGTTATGCCCTCCACAAGGTCTGAATGTGGAAAAGGTAGATGTAGTTACAGCTAGAGATAAAGTTAGGGACTACTGTCGAGTTTAAAAGCCGTTCAGAATAAATGAACTACTGGCTTTTCCAGGTTCTGCCTCTCAAAGGCAGGACATCAGGGGTAACATGAAAAGCTTCTTCAGAGACACCAGTGATGAAAAGAAGGCTAGGAGAGAGGGAGACCTGGTTACCCAGAATATGTAGAAGGTTGGGCTAAGCAATGACTTTTTTGACACAGTCTTCACCTGCAAGTGCTCTGACCACACCATGGCTGAAAAAGGCAAAGGCAGGGACTGGGAGAAGAAAGATCCATGCACTGGAGGAAAACAGCAGGTGCAAGATCATCTAAAGTACACAAGTACATGGGATCTGATGAGATCCATCTGCAACTTCTGAGGGAAGTGGTGGATGAAGCTGCAAAGCTACTTTCCATCCTGTTTGAAAAGTGATGGCAGTCTGGTGAAGTTCCCACTAATTAGAAAAAGGTGAAACATAACAACCATTTTTGAAAAGGAAAAAAAGGAAGGCCCAGGCATTTGGACCATATATACCTGATGTCAATATTTCTTTAAGTGAAAAATGACATATTATTAAAAAACTATCATCAGACTTCCATGCAATTACAAATAGGAAAGCAATTTAATTATTTCAGTTGATTTGATACATTTGAGTTCAGTTAAACATATATATAGAATAAAATGCAAGAAAAGATGTAAAGCAACTGAAATAATGCTATTTTAACTAGAAAAAAATGAATTATGATGACCACATTTGTTATGGATTCCCACAGATCTACCTAAATGGTGTTGGAGCAATACATTGTAATCTTTTCACAGACTCCCAAGAGAAATTACAAAGAGGATCCATATAATTAAATTAAATTAGAGTTGGATACTGACTCACAGTGATATGAACTGCTAAAATAAAGTGCTTAATCTCACTTTGGTATTGGAAAGAGATTAACATAGTGGGAGCCACTGGTGGTAGATGAAACCTAAAGAAAATTATTTTTTAATGTTGTTTCAAAATGAGCTGTTTCTCTTTAGCTCTTTCACTGATAACTTTTTCTACAAAGTAACAAATTTTAGGACTGTGTCTTCAAAAAAAAAAAGGGTAATCTCCAGACATACACTTGGCAATTTAATATTTGTGAGGTGAGAAATAAAAATAGATTGTGAGTAGCTTCTTAAATGTATTTAAGCATCTTTCTAAAAATACTGTATTGATGGATGAAGTGATGAATTCACAGCTGATTTGTTACTATTCAGAAATAATGTAAAATATACATTTTTATTTTGAGATGGCTGAATCATAGAATGGTTTTGGTTGAAAGGGACCTTAAATATCATCTAGTTACAACCCCCTGCATGAGTAGAGATCAGGTTGCTTAAAGCCCCATCTAGTCTGGCCTTGAACACCTCCAGGGATGGGCCATCCACAACTTGTCTGGGCAATCTGACTGATCTTAAAATGCTTCTGTCACTGACACCTGGAGATGGTTTTATCTTCCAGAATACTGTTCTTCACTGCATGTTTATTTCATTGAAATAGAGTTGGCCACGAGATACATTACCGCTTAAATGACCACAAAGAACTCTTTTCCCCTTACTAAGTTGATCATTTTTTTTTTCTCCTTTTTAAGTGTTTGTCCTTCTGTCTTCTGCTGCCTATGTCAAATCTTATTGATACTTTAATACTAAATGAACTCTGATACTCTGTTTCTGAAGACAGATTTACAAAAAACAAACAAACAAACAAACAAAACCCAAAACCATTATTATTTGTAGTGAGATTTAAAGGCAACAGAAGTAATTATAAAGTGCTGGCAAAGCACTGAATGGCTGGTAAAATGTACATTGAAAACTGCCTGGTTGCAGTACACAGACAATTCTATATAGTCCACAGGTTTGCAAGCAGCATAATGTGAATAATAAAAATCAAGGGCGTCTAAGTCTTGGAGGATGAAGATACAGTCTCTGGCTGTTTGCTTGATGAAATGCTACTGGGAGATAAACATTCTTTTGTCTCCATGTAATAGAGTATTCCTGTTGTATTCCTGTTTTTTTCTGTGGGTTGTTTGTTTGTTTGTTTTGTTGTTTTTTTTTTAGAAAAACACATTTCAGTTCAGACAGGTTTGCCAGCTGAAGTCATTACGGGGAAACTGTTCTCAAAAGGTGCTCTCTTCCTGGATCCTGGGTTTTTGATTTGTGAAAAACTGAGAATGAAAGTGAGCAGAAGTCACAGCATCTCTTCAAGGATGTCCCCTTTCTTCAGACTTTCCAGTCTCTCAGTAAGAGATAACAAGCTGACAAAACCTGGTGCCTCTTAAGAGAAACCCTAAAATGAAACAAAACAAAGTCTGCGTCAGTCTTTTATTAAGATTTTCCCAATGGTTGCCAATAAAAGCTTTGACTGCCAGACATGTATGGAAAAATATCACACACAAATTTGAAAATAGTATATTCTCCACACATCTTTTTCCTTCTATGAAAGATACATTTTCAGGTTTCAGTCTCAGCTCAGCTATACATTCTGCACTTGCAGTCCTCAATACACAGAGTCCCCAGTTCTTAAGTGAATAAATATTGATTAATCTAGTGTTATAACTACCATGTTAATTGAAAAATTCTAATTAAAAAATCTTTGCTGGCAAATACATAAACTATTTGATAAGTTATTTATGAAGGTTGTGTCTGGTTGTTTTTTGAACAATGCATCCTATATATGCAATCTTTACAGCTTTACGACACTACAGTTTCTTCTAATCTATGGAAAGATTTTAGGGGTAAAGATTTGAGTTGTTTGAGAACATGCTGAGCAGTGTCTTCTGCTTAACACTTGGTAGACCTAGGACAATATGCATTTTAATTTACTGAAGTGCATTAATAAAGGTTGATACCAGCATTACCACATAAATATTGATTTCATTGTTCAAGTTGATATATAGCTGCATCTATACTGCCAACATGAGAAAAGTTCTATTGCCTAAGTGATATACCAAGTTAATACCTGTTGTAGTTTAGCATTTTTATATATTATGCACATATATCAAACCTATTTCACAAATTATACATATATTCAGATACTCAGATCAAGTTGTTATTTATCTCGTATTTGAATAAAGGAATAAGCTACTTAATAAAGGATTATCTTTATTTTGTTAAAAAATAAACCAAAACCCAAACAACTGAGACCCTTCTGATACACTTTTGTCCCCTATGGTGGTCATCTTGGTTTTGCAGAACAATCATTCCCCTCCACCCCCACAAAAGCATGCAAGTCAAAGGCTAGCCTGTCTTACTGCACCAGAACAGAATCTATGCAGCACAGGGTTAGACTAGATATGAAAGCCAATGGGTGTTAACTCAGTCCCCACCATCAGTACTCAAGACTTCAGTGTTAATTTTACTATCCAGTTGCATTGCAAGCAAATTAGAAATAGATCTTAATTCAATAATGACCAGAGGATAATGCTGCACCAAGCAACACTGATGCTTGAGATTTACAATATAGAATATTCTTGGTTGTAGCAATGCTTTTTAGAAATTTATGGAGAATGCATAAAAGCTATGCTTTTCAAGGAGGCCATAAAAAGTGGCAGAACCCTGATGAACTGTTTCTAAATCTTGGTTTAATAAAAATAACCCTAGTACTGAACTCATGATTTTGCATGATTTATGTAAGCAGTTCCACGAATGTACATCACCTTGTTTTCCATTCAGTTAGAATCTGCTAGATTGTATGTAGAAAGAATCCTATGATCAGTAACACTGATCGCCTCTGTTTCATGTCTCCCAGAAGGCAGCTATTTTTGGGGAAAAAAAAGAAAAGGAAAAAAAAAAAAAGAAAAAAACCCAAACAACTAAGAGATGGATCAGCTGTCAAATTCTTAGAAAGGCAACTATAACATACCAAGTAATACCAAGCAAGTGTAAAGGCCAAGGGACGAAGTTCGTCTCATGGTGCAATCATTTAAGATGAACTATCTATGAGAATATGACTCATCTCATTTAGCTGAAAGGATCATAACTTGTCTGCTGATAGGAAGGGAGAATAAGTTCATACGAACTTAGCAAGTTTTTTTCTGCTTATGAAAACCAATTTATTCTAGGGATTAGATAGACTAATATGGCTTAAGCTAATTTATCTATCATTTTATTTGAAACAAAAGACTGGCAGTAAAAGCAGTAAGAGCGGCTCCTAAGGGCAACTGGAAGAGTTCATAGAATAGTCGGGGTTTGAAGGGATCCGAAAGGTAATCTTGTCAACCCCCCTGCAGTGATCAGGGACATAATTGCTCAGAGCCCTGTCCAACCTGACTTTGCAGGGATGGGGCATCAAGTACCAATCTGGGCAACCTGCTGCAGTGTTTCACCAACCTCAATGTAAAAAAATTTTTCTTTTCATCTAGATTGAATCTATTCTCTCCTAGTTTTAAACCATTACCCCTTGCTGTATCTCTACAGGCCCTACTAAAACTGTCTGTCTCCATCCTTCTTAAAAACCTCTTTAAGTACAAAAGGCTGCAATTAATTCTCTCCAGAGCCTTCTCTTCTCCGGGCTGAAAAACCCCAACTCTTTCAGCCTTTCTTCATAGGAGATGTGTTCCATCCCTCTGATTATTTTTGTGGCCTTCCTCTGGACTAGCTCAAACAGCTCCATGTCTTTTTTGTACTGAGGACTCCAGAGTTGGATGCAATACTCCAGGTGGGGTTTTACCAGAAGGAATAGAGGAGTGGAATCATGACCTGCTGGTCACACTGCTTCTTGTTCAGCCAAGGATAGAGTTGTCTTTTTAGTCTGGAAATTCACATTACAGCTTATGTTCAGCTTTTCATCTACCAGTACCCACAAGTCCTTCTCTGCAGGACTGCTCTCAATCCCTTCATTCCCCCAACCTGTACAGTTATGGCAGATTGCCTTGACCCAGCTAGAGGGTCCTGCACTTGAACCTCATGAGGTTCACATGGGCCCACTTCTTGAGCTTGTCCAGGTTCCTCTGAATGACATCCTGTCCTTCAGGTGTGTCAACTGTACCACTCAGCTTGGTGTCATCTGGAAATTTGCTGAGTGTACTAGATCCTACTGTCTATGTCATTCATGAAGATATTAAACCGTACTGGTGCCAATACAGACCCCTGAGGGACACCACTAATTGCTGATCTCCATCTGGACAATGAGCCATTGACCACTACTCACTGAATGAGACCACCCAGACAATTACTTAACCACTGGACAGTCCATCAAATCCATATATCTCCAATTTAGAGAGAAGGATGTTGTGGAGGACTGAAGTTGTGCATTGCAGGACTTCTTCCATCTAGCAACAGTACTCAGCTCAGCTGAGTCTGCCTCAGTACACACTAGACAACCAGAGTCCCATATTAGGATTTAACTTCTGTTTTGCAAAATAATGTCACACAGTACAAGTTTGTTGGATGGGTTTGTTAAACCTGAGTATCAAAATTGTGTACATTATGCCTGGCTACAGTTATCATACTGCTTGTATTTATTTACCTTTTGGTTTGAATAGTTTTGATAGCTAAACATCAGCAACAAAAAAACCCCAAACAAACAACTTAAAAAAACCCAAACCAACAAAACAAACAAACAAACAAACAAACAGAAAAAATGAAAACTAGAGTGGGAAAAAAGAGGAAGAGAAGAGAAGAGGAAAATGAATACATAATGGAGATCTTCATCTCAGCTTCTATAGCTCTTCAGCAGGCTGCTTCATATCGTTATTAACCAAAGCAAAGTAGCTGCCTTTAGCTTGTCCTTATCCACAGAAAACATTCTCTTTGACTGAGCTCTCAATAGTTAATTCCTTATACTCTGCAAGGGATCTATAAGCCATTTGGATACATGTGGCACAACTCTTCATGTTGTGATGGATTCTTCATTTTGTAGACCAAAAAGTTACTTGGCAGAGGAATTTCAGAATACAACATGAAAAAAAAATGCTGTAATGTAACCTTATCTATAGTCACTCTTTATAATGTGGGAAAAAAAATAGTATTTTTCCATTCTAAACTATTTATATAGAGATAAGCCTCTTCAGTATTCCAGCAGTATAAATGGAAAGTGAGTGGGAGTAGATGAAATGCAGAATGTTTAGGCATGTTCATAGTTCCCTGTTTTCTCTTGATTAACTCTGACCTACTTTCCTCAAATCTCTATTAGTTCATGACTTAACTGGTTATCCCACTGAACAGAGTGTACCTTCAAGAGGGAGAAAGTACAGCATTATCTGTATCTGCTGCTGTATTCCATTAAGCCTTGTGCATGGTGCCAAATGTAGTTGCAGATGGGGTTGCCATGTCTAATGCTGCCCACATTGCCTCTAGTGACGAATAAGCCATCATTTGTCAACAGGAATCAATGGACTCCAACTCCTTATTTTCTTGTGAAGGTTTTTCGGTCATATCTTAGGCTAACTAAAGCATTATTTGACAGCAATGTTTGCAATTTGAAGGACATGCCTGTTCTATGGTCACTGTCTTATACAGCAGGAAAAAAAAAAAAAGTATGTATGAACTTCAGGGCTCTTTGGTTGGTTAGGGTTTTGTGTGTGTGTTTTTTTTGTTTTGGTTGGTTGGTTGTTTTTTTTCCTGTACTATCCAGGAAAGCTAAATCAAAGAAATGCATGGAGAAGATTAAATGAAGTAAGAAGTGCCGTAAGGGCGGGATAGCTAAGGTCTCCAAACGTGTACTTAGGAAGTACATGGAAGTACTTATGGAATTTTGGTGATTAAAAAAAATAGATGTTAATGAGCTTTGTCAAGACTGAGGTTTTATAACTGTCAGCTCACATTTATTTTTTTACTCTTGCCTATCAAGCAGACCAGTTTGATACATCTATAGACTTCACTGCTAGATACAACCTCTTTAAAATATATATGACTTCTTCAAGAGTTTCAAACAGAAACAGTGCCCAGTACTTAATTATGGGTCAGCCATTAAGACTAATACATTCTGAGATGAAAGAGTATGGAAACTTGCTCACTGCATTTGACCAACATATCCGCAAGGTGTCAATGTGGATCCATAATTTTTCTATGCCTATAAACAAATAATTAACTTGTTAAAAATAGAAATTTAGAAATAAAAATTTACAGGTGCTGGGGGCATCTCTTCTGTTCTAAGTTTTTAAAGAAATATATTTTCTCTGGTTTTATTTCATCAGTAATTTAATAACTGTAGAATTTTCATTTTTTTTTCTTCTGAAGACATTAAAGGGTATTTTAGTAATGTGTTTATCTACAGCTAACAACCATAATTTGCTATAGTTATGGAATGCCCCAAATAAATGAAGAGCAGTTTATAGTTGTTCAGAACCACGGTTTGTTCTGCTGCTGTTTTGTTAAATATTTGCAGAAAACATGATTTGCATCATTTGTAAGTTACATAAACCTTTATAATTATGGCCTAAGGTATTAAACAAAAGTTATTTAAGTAATTTCCAAAGATTGGTGCTCAGTGCACCAAGCATTAATCATCTGTTGTGTCTATTATAAATGCAGAAGCAATTAAGCAGATCTGTGGTGCGAACAAGTTATTGTCAGGTTTATATAGAAGCATTTTACAATGATTTCATTACTGAAGAAAACTGTTGTGGGTTTTTTTGTTTTGTTGTTTGTTGTTTTTTTAATTTAGTGAAGAATAAAAGCATCACTTTGTGTCATAAATTAAGTGTGCAACAGAAATATGTTAAATTATAAATATATTTTAAATGCTTACTGAAGAAAAAGAAATACAATCCTCTAGAAGTAACAAAAAATAATTTCTGTGTTAAAAAAACAATATAAATCAAGGTCTTAAACTCTCAACAGGGTTTGTTCAGAAAGCTTAAGTAAGAATCAGTCCCATGCAATTACTTTTTGGGTCTAAGGTTTTAATGTGAAATCTGAAGTCTTTGTCCTGTGAGTTCACTGAAGGCAATGAAAATTTGACTTGAGTGAAATATAATAAAGGACTGGCTATCAGGCAAGCAAAAACCTATTACATGAGGAAACAAAAAGAGTGGACCAGAAGTACAGTAAGCTGGCCTACTTGCATGTATAACTTAACAGGCTACTGCTTCTCTAAAGGAAGCTTTCTTTTACTGAGCCTGGATAACTGATAATAATCTACTCTTGCTCTATGAAATACGGTTTAACTGTCATATGAGGGTTCTGGCACCTTGAAATATGCTCAAATTGCTTTTGCTTCTATAAGCGTATTAATCTTCTTGGAGTATTTAAAAGGTTGGTATTGCAAAGAGCTGAGAATCACCCACTGAATATATTTGTACAAGACACTCAAACCTGGGAAAATCCTAAAAAGCATAAGTCAAATTAGAGTTTTCCTTAAACACTCTATAGATTGAACATAATTTGATTTACAGTTCTAGTTAACTAAGGAAACCACACCCCCTCAGAAATGCAGCTGTGGGGGCATTTCATTTTGGAGATCAGAAATTTCACAAAAACCTACCTGCTCAAATCTGTCAATTAATCCAAGATTATTTTGTGTGTTTTCAGTTTTGGATGCAAAGTGTAATTATGGAGTTTTTGTACCATCACCTAGTTGGTGATCTGGGTGCAGTACTGTTTCATTGTCACCTTTGAAGCGCATGAAAGGCACATCACCTCCTTCTCTGACTAGCTGCATCTGCTGCTCAGCAGAAAGGAATTTAGTGTGGTCTAATCTTTTTACTTTCCTCTTCTTTGGTGAAAATGCATAGCTCAATAGTCTGTAAGGAACATAGCTATTTAAAAGCTCACCTATTTAGACACCGAGGCACAGGTAAGTATCATACAGTCTACTCTTTTGCTCTGTCCTCTGAAAGTCTCTCCAGATGCTCAACAGGAAAAGCAAAACTGACCATAGCTGTAAAGTCTCTGTACATACAAATTTTGTTATAGTGAGTTCATCCATCATTTTCTTCAAAGAATCAGTAACAAGTAAATAAATTTAAAAATTAGTTTAATTCAACCAGTAATTATGTGCAATCATGATCTGGTCACATTAGCAGTACTGTAAGGGAAACACTAAGAGAGTCTGGAAAATACAGTCTTTGAAAACTTAACATGACAAGAGGCAGTTGTCTCACTACTGGCTCCAGGAAGCCATTTGTTTAGTTGAGTATAATAAATATGCCATTAGCTGCTGATTCCTTACTCAAGATACAAAGTATTTTCATAAGCAACTTTCTAACTTTCTTGATGAAACCTGCAGCAAAGAGATCAACAAAAGAAAAACCAAGGCACTTTTCAGCTCAATATGTTGTTGGAGTCTCAAAATGCTCAGTAGACAGGGGACTGAACTCCTCATCTACATTGCATCACAGTTACAATTACAAAGCATTTAGTTGCAGTTCCCTCTTTTTGTTGCTTCATGGAAGAAACATATAAAAGAAAACATGAAAGTAAGGCTTTCTTTAAGGAAAGCCTTTGTAAGCAGTGGGAATTTGCTGTAAGTATTGCCTTAAACATTCTCAGACAATAAATATTATTTTAAATATTTACTTCTCACAAAATGAAAAATTTTAAAGACAATCTATTCCTTGTGTTTCAGGTGAAGGGGAGAAGTCCATGTGGATCTTCAGGTTAGAAATTGGAGGAACACTGTAAAAGTTAGAAGCAATGCTAGAGGTGTTTGTGCACTCTGTCACCAGGAGGTCTTCAAGAACAAGTTAAAGAAGGCATCTCCTTGGAATAACGCCTTGGAGTACGAGATACCAACCTGAAGCAAAGGAATGGATTGGATGACCTCAAGGCCTCTTCTAACTCCCTGAGTCTATGTATTGGCAGAAGTAAGTTTATTTAAAAGGGTAGATTGACTGTTCCTCTGTACCGTAGTGTTTTACCTCCATGCATTGCTCTTCTTTCAGAACTGTAAGCAACGAAGAGCTAAGGGTAAACAGAGGTTGTTTATATCAATAACTTCTTACTCTTGCCCACCAAACAAAACAAGCAGATTATATACCTATAACTAGAGACTCTACACACACAGTCTACAAGTAACCTCAGAGGAGTGGACTGAGGTCTTAAAGAGGTGGTACTCACTGTTTTCGTGGCAGGAAAAAATGGATAAACACCCACAATCCTTCAAATGGAAAACTGCAATGAGGTAAAGATTTGTAGTTCCAAAGATCTATGACTCAGACCTTGAGTATCAAGGATCTTGGAATACAGACTCTGTTATAACAACGTTCAGATTTTGGAAAACTAATCTTCAATTTAAAGTTTTCCATTTGAAAGCTTCAATAGAACAAACTGATGACATTTCCTGTTCCTTTAGCAATCAATGCCAAAACAAGTGAGGTCAAAGACTGATATTCTGCCACCAATGGCAGTTTGATAGTAAACCTGTTTATTCTTCTGTGGCACAAAAATGAACTGCTGTTGACCTCATTTGAGAAATAAACAAACCAAAACCAAACCCCCGAACCAAACAAAAATGTAAAAGCACTAGGTTGAAGATGTGCTGGTTTGGTTTGGTAGATTTTTTGGTAGAGGGGGAAGAGCACCAGGAGTGGATCTGGTAAGAAGCTAAGAAGCTTCCCCTGCTCCAAAACCCAGCCATTAGAGGGACAAAGATGCACCTCTGTCATTAATATATGAAAGAACTTAAATGAGACCTGAGCAGAGTGAGCAGTAGGAAGAAGAGCTGAGCTGGAGAGGCAGAGCAGTGCCCACTGTTTGTGAGAGAGAAGGGGGAGAAGTTGCCCAAGCAGAAATTTCCCTAAAACTTATGGTGAGATGGCAGGCTGTCTCCACACATTCATGGAGGAAGGTGGAAGATTCCCTGAAGGCATCAGGAGGGGTGAACTTGGCCACTGGACTTGGATTATGCAGCTGTGGAAGACCCCAGCACCATGGGAGGTGACTGTTCCCAAAGCAGCCTGTGATTCTGTGGGAAGCCCAGGCTGGAGCAGCTCCAGACCTCGTGGGAAGGACTCATGAAGGAGAGTTTCATGGAGGACTCTATCCCACAGGAAGGAACCCATGGGGAAGCAGGGAAGGACTGTAAGGAATCTTTCTTCTTGAGAAGGAAGGAACAGCAAGAACCACCAGCCTGTGAACTGACTCTAAACCCCATCCCCTGTCCCCCTGTGCTGCTGGGGGGAAGGAAGGAGAGAAACCAGGAACAAAGTGATTTGGGCTCAGGAAGAAGGGAGGGGTGGTGTAACATATGCAAGCCCTGCCCTTTGTGTTGTCTGTGTCCTGGGTGTGTTTGATTAGTGTGAAATTGCATTATTATTTTTTCCCCAAGCTGAGTCTGTTTTGCCCAGGACCTTAATCAGTGAAGAACCCTCCCTGCCTTTCATCTCAAGTCATGAGCTTCTAGTTGGCCTTTGTCCTCCCCCATCCCACAGTGTGTGTGTGGTAGGGGGAAGTTGAGTGAGTGGCCATATCACTGTATCTTTGTTGTCAGGTTAGGCCCAAATCATCACAAAACAACCATAGGATCCAGTAGATGTACTGCTGGTAGTCATACAAAACTAAGAAATTACAAAATAAGTAATAATAAAATAAAACCATAAAGAAAAATAAAGTGAATAAAGAGAAGCTTTCAACAACAATGATAACAATAACAAAAAGTTGAAAACACAATTTAGAAAATGGTTTTATATATATTTAGTCCTAGCCTCCATCCTACATAACAATATTTCCTTCTATGAACTGTATCTTAGTTTCTGATAGTCTCATAGATATGTTAATATATTTCTTCTCATTTTTTCTTAAATATATAACACCTTACTAAACCCACATCACAATTTAATCTTTCATTTGAATTACTCAGATTTCCCAGAAGATAATCTGTGTCCTTAGAAGTATTCACTGGCATTTGCAGGCTACAATAGTTCGCTTTTGCTTAGACTGCTGCAACTTGTTCATTGTCAGTAAAAATAATTTTTAGTGAGGTTTCAGGACTCTTACCACAGTAAAACAGACCAAAGCATCTTAATATCAGAAAATTTAGCAGGACACCCTGCAGTTATAAAGACTGCTCTAAGTTTAAACAGATATAAATATCCAAACAACACGGTTTGCATATTGTACCTGCCTCTTGTTATGATCAAAGTACAAGTCAAAGGGAAAACTTTGAAGTACATCTGATAAATAAGACTCTTGAAACATCTCCCTCAATTCCTATTCCTTTATGTAAATGTTAGGTGTCTCATGGGAATTTGCAGGGTTAAAGGTATAGTATTTTAAATGAATTTATAAAATAAGATTTTACACAGTGGGTCTTGATTCTCACCTTAGTCTTACCAGTAAAATATCAGAAAAAGCTGTTGGTTTTGGTTTTCTTTTTATACAAACATAAAGTTTAAGACAGTCAATACATGACTGACCAGAAGAACATTTTCTTATTTACAAATTACAATTACAAAATTACAAATATGAAACTAATAATAAATAGATTAAATGTCTGCACAATAAAATACTGAAAGTAGCACTACCCAAAGTAATTCTAGTGTTTCAGTGCTGCCTATTGTAGAACATAACATTTGACCACTCAAAACATAGAAGTACTGGGATCAAGACACAACCATACTGCTTCCCTTTACATTGCTGTTATGGCACTGTATTTAACTGCATGAACGCACAGCTTTCACACAATATTCATTCTGTTTAGCACAGCAGGTTGACAGAGGATACTAGAAAAGCATCTTCTTTTTTTCTTAATATTTATTTTACCTCTTTTTCATGTGTGGCACCCGCTACTGCTTACATTTCTGAAATCTTGCTCAGAATATGAGTATTTGTTTTTTAAAGATGTCACTGGTCATTCATCACAGCATTGTCTTTTTTTTTTTTTTTTAATTAATCCACTGAAATTGATCTTCAGCCTATTTAGATCATAGAAGGTGTATTATTCTATTTAAATATGTAGAAGGAGGACACACAACTGTCATTTTTTTTTAAAGGGAATTTATTGCTTTTGTTTTTGCAAGTCATGCAAAAGGTCTGATTTTCATTCTCCTACTCCGTAGTTCTCCCACCTTGTCAGACAGGCAATTCCTAGCTTTAGTGAGTTTTATTTGCATTTGCCAGTGTTAGAAAAATCTGATGCCAGTGTACCCCATTCTGTACCTACAAATTCAGTCTCACAAGTCATGGCAATCTGTGAAAAATAACATGAAAAAGCTATCTCAACTCTTAAATGACATCTATAGAGAATCTGGGTACATTTTAAATGACAATGCTATACTTCTTTCTAAAAGTATTTTGTAAATAGTAATGTTGCAGGAATATTTTGCTTTGGTGAAAAGAGCAAACATCAAACAAGTAGATGGAGCTCAACAAGGTACAGAGTATTTCTGAGGAATGGAGAACCCAGAACTCTACAAAAAACTTGAGAAAACTTCCTTGGGTGGAAACCTTTAAAAACCAGTGACTGGCTTTAATACTGGCAGCACAACAGTCTCAGCTTCTATTGTTTTCAAAATGGGTGAACTTTTCCTCTGAAATTTTCTGAATAAAATTCCATGTAAAGTGCAACAAATTCATAAGTGAATGAGAATGAAATTACTGAAACAAAATTATGGATTGGCAACTTTGTATGAAATGCGGGTGAACAGGAGTCAACAAGAGTTCTTCTTAGATCCTGATGAGTTTCTATTTTATACATGCTTTGTAAAATTAGATGACCATTTAGTCCACAGAGATCATAAGTTAAAGTGATAAGATAAAGTTTGTGTAAAGGCAGGGAGCAGAGGAAAACTACCATGGACAAGAAGAGCCATTCTGGAGGCATGGCTTGTGCTGGTCAGTTATGCCTATGGCAAAAGAGACATACTTTGAAAAACAAATCTCAGTCTCTTTATTTGTGAAGTCTGGTAATTTTCCTGGGCTTTTCAGTGAAACCAGTAACACTAAGAGGAGAGGTGGCTATCTCAGGCTCACACAGCAGACAAATGGCAAAGATAGGGTTAGATATATGTTTTCTACTCTGCAGCTGAGTACTTTAGACTGTATTAAAAATCACCTGTGAAAATAATGTAAGATTCTGGACCTTAACAGTAGCACGTTTCACACAGGGTAGCAGAGATCTGAAGTTTTATTTGAACATTAGATTAATATATTGAATTATAGGAAACTCCAGCAAATAATTTGTTCCACTGAGAGAGGCGGAATTTTAAAGTTCTAAGAGCTTTTGATAAGCAGACTTTGTATTCAATCAAATACATATCAGCTCATGACATAGAAAACAAACAGAAGTAACAATCAACATTTTTAAAGGGTAATTCCGCTTTTTTCCTATCGCTGCTTCTGTTATGCAGCATTCCTTGTAATTTTTAATGCAAGATTTTTGTGCATTTTATTCTTATTAGTTACTTCTTGCAGATTATGTTTTTATAACTAGTAATGGCAGTAATTCTACCCAAGATAAGTGTTCCACAGAATTATGTGTTGATGTGCACGCCATAGCTAATTGCATTCTGTAAATTTAGGTAATGTTGTGGGGAATAATTTCAATTAGTTTGCTTTTTTTCATAGTTATTAAATTCATTAAAAACAACAAAACAAAACAAACCCAAAAACAAAAACAAAAAGGGAAAATACCTAACAGGAGAGTGGTATGAGTTCAGAAATAGCAGGCAATAGCTTAGCAAATCTGCCGAAAACCATTTGCAGGTATAACCATATACTAATATTTTATCTCATTCACTTTGAGGAAAAGAAACAGAAATAAAAAGTCTAAAGGCATCGTGATAACTATAGAGATTTCATCTAAATTCTCCTGTCTCAAAGAAAATAGGATAAGAAATACTTCAAATTCATATAACATTATCTATGCCCTTCATATAACATTATCTAATAATAGTCTTAATAGTTGTCTATGAATAAACAACTAAAATAACTCAATTTCATCATGCTGCAATTGCCAAAATATACCCCTGCACAGACCAAACCAAGAGAACTGGTCAATGGGATAAACAAAACAATACTCTGATGTCACTGACAATCTCAAGATTGAATTTATGCTTTCCTTAAAATTAGATTTGTTTAACATTACACTTGGTTAATATTTATATCATAGATGTTTCTGCATTAGGATGATCTGTTGCTAATTGCAAGCTTATGAGAAGGCTACACTTTCTTGTTAACAGCAAAAATTAAAATGTCTGGATACCCTACAGAAGTCTTGTAACTAATTGCAGGACATTAGAAGGGGGATAAAGATATCTGTAGCAGTGAAAGCCTGCACTTCCTGTGCAATACTTCTGAATACAGTGGTCTGGTCTATATTTTGATGAAAATTGTCTCAGTCTTTTCATATGCAGAACAAAGAGGGAGAAGTCTAAACACTTTTTTTTTTTTTTAAAACCAGGGTTGAGAACTACCACACACCGAAAACGAGGGCTATTTCTAACTCTCATCAGAAGGGGGCAATAGTTATCACTGTAAAAAGATAAAACTAACACTTAAGTAAGAGCCCGAAACAAATATCACATATTCTTCTCTTACAGTTTTAATTTCCTTGTCACTGTTAATTTTATTTATTTTGAGGATCCAACCACTAATGCATAGTCACTAACAGAAAGTTATTAGCAAACAGTTTTGGTAATTCTTCCATAAAAAATATTTCTGATAGATACTTCATCACATGTAAAGGTTTATTTTTGTTAATAATGTCAGTTTAAAGACTGTGCTGCATACACTAACTGTAACAACATTTTAAAACAGTTATTATTTCTGTTTTAGTATGCCTCTAAACAGTCAGGGCTATGATTACAGAGTTATGAACTTCTCACACTTCGATCAAAACACAAATCTAATGAGAACAACATCAGGTTGTGAGACATAAAGGAATGCTTTTTTGGAATAAATACTAGTGCCCTAATAAAGAGAAAACTTATAATATTTTAGATAACTGTCTGCATTTTTGGATGCTAGTTTTAGAACCTTCCTAGAAAATTATTGAGTCCTTATTCTGGACCCTAATTATCCACTTTTGTATCCTTACAGCACCTAATTGTGACCCTCTTCTCATTTAACAAGAAGATGAAGGAAGCAAGGCTTTGAACTGCTGGGAACTGTTTGTGGCTCTCAAGCTAAGAATCCTTAGCCTAAATTTTTAAACATTTTCAAGAGTAGATCACACTTCTCTGTCTTGTTTAGAAAGGGCTGAATGCCATGTCTATTTGCCGATTTTCACTGACAAGCAAGGGAGGGTTTTGTGACCAAAGAGGCTGAGTGCTCCATGCTGCCAAGACACACGATTATCTCATGGTTGTTGATATATGGACTGAAAAAGGAAGAGACAATTCTCTTGCCAAAATGTTTGCTGAATCACTGCACAAATGTATTGTTATCATACTAATCCAATTCTATAGCAGTTCAAAGACGGGAGAAAGATTCTTCCAAACATTCACATAAAAGGATATTTTGGCAACTGTGACTATGTGACAATCAACTTAATGGATTTTTAAAAGGAAACTGAGTGGGATCAATAATCTGCTTGAAATTTTAAAATGGAACAGCCCTAAGTCTTATCTCCCTTGAACTGAATTAATATTTTACATTCAGAGAAAAAATGAACATACATTAGAAGTCAACCTCATTTTGTAATTTCCAAATTCCGTTAACTTCCTCTTCTAACTTTAAAACATAATTTATATTCTCTGTGCTTTATTTCCTTTCGTCTTATTGAAGACACTCAATTTTTGTGAAAACTTTGTTAAAATCAGCAGATTCCCAGTGAATTTAGTTTCATTTATTCAACTTTAAAACCTTGCACGTCAGCTTTCCAAAGTAAAGTGAATGTGGATTTCCTTACAAGTTTTGTACACAAAAAAACCCGAGGCAAAACAAAACTGTACCAAAAAAAATGGCAAACTAATGTAAAACTAATGTGAAAAAGAGACCAAGTTGCTTTGTAGGCACATGGAAATAACAAAGAAAAGATAAGTAGTCTTCTTTCCCCAACCACAGCAAACTAATGTTCAGGGATTTCTTTCAGAAGTGTCACCCTTGTATTTAATAATGCCCAGAGGATTTTTTTTCCCAATGATTTATTCAATAATTACTTAATATACATAAGCATTCATAATCAGTAGCTTTAAATAAAATGTGTTATTTTAGAATAAAAATACATAGCAATTTTTTTTCAAATAGTTATTTTCAATCTCTTGCCAAAATAAAGAAATGTTTAAAAAGGAAAGCTTCATGGAAACTTTGTATCAAAATGCATAATGCAGAAAAAATGTGCAGAAGAAGAAATATGTGACAATAATTATTAAAAAGAAATGTTATCTGGACAGTGCAGCTATACTATTCCTTGGTTATTGCCCAGCTGCTAAACTAGCTGAACCAATGAAACTAATACTTTCTTAGTCTCTACATTACAGTATTTTGTGTAAAGATCTTATTTACTTCAGAGAGATACACAGAGGGATAAATATTTATTAAATGTTATGTTTCAATTTTAGACTGATCATCTTTCCTTGGCTTACCCATGACCTAAAGAAACTCCATGATCCAGGAAGTTCCAATGGCACAGTAGACAAATGCAGGACTTTTTTGAACTAGCAGCTTTCAACATGATGGGGTTAAATGTTGATGTCACCCATTAAATATCTGTAACCCTCAAATTTCAGTATAATAGGTCTGAGTTTTTGGTCACTTTTACCTGTTCAGCTCTTTAAACTAGATGACCTAAAATGTTGACATTGAATAACGCTGATTCAGGAGTACTAGTAAAAGTTCCAAAACTGTCTCCAGTTATCATGAGGCACTATTGGTCAACTAATGAAAGAGTCCACAAAAGATAAGGTGAGGAAAAAAGCTGATTTATCAGCATAAGTGTGATGTCATTTTAGAGAAAGCCTTCTTCTTGAGAAAAGAAGACTTCGGGAAGATCTTATAGCCATGTTTCAGTACTTAAAGGGTGGCTACCAAGAAGATGGAGATTCACTATTTATAAGGAGTCACATGGGAAAGACAAGGGGTAATGGGCACAAGTTGCTCCCTGGGAGATTCTGATTGGATGCAAAAGGAAAAGTTTTCACCATGAGGAAAATAAAATATTGGAATAGTCTCCCAATGGAAGTGGTAGATTGCCCCACAGTGGGCAGTTTTAAGTCTCAGCTTGACAGGGTGCTATCTCATGTAAACTATAGTACTACCTAGAAAGATTGGACCAGATGATCCTTGAAGGCCCTTCCAACCTGGCATTCTATGATTCTGTGATTCTTCTGGAGGAAGCTGTATGGTTTTCTACTGCTACTTTTCAACAATTAACACATTAAGTAGCAAAGTGATCATTTTGCAGACCATTGCTCTTAAGAGAGAGAAAGAGGAAAAAAAATCAGGAATAAGAATAAATTCTTCTACTTTTAAAATAAAAGTAAACTGGATTTGGTACCACAAAGTTTTCCAATAACATTTCAGTTATTACACTATCCAGTAAGACCCCAACTCCATGGAGAAGTTCTCTGAAGTACCTACTTAAGTGCACTGCCAAGTCTGAGGGTGTTCTTAAGGAGCAGTATCTACTAGATAATAGTAATAGTGGTAGCATCTAGCCTTAAATATTAGATAGACTACAGGAAAGTGGACACCTTGGCCACAACAGTGTTACTGGGCTCACTTTGTCAGACTTGCTGAGAACCATTCAGGAGGGTCTGAGACACAGAGAAAGTTCTAGACCCTTGGTCTGATCTGCATACAACTTTACTCTGCCTGTCTGCACAAACAGGAAATGGGGGATGTTGAGTGTTTGTATTTCAGCAGGGAGGCTTTCCATGGACACTGACCTAGAAACAGAGTCAGCTGAGAACAGACGTCATCTTGTCAATGGGCTCTCTGGACTATCTAAGCCAAAGGAGTTGGTATTGTTTACAAAGAGAATTGTACTTCCTAAACCTGTTGAAATGCAGATTATCCTTCCAAGTTGCAGTTCTTGCCGTAGCTCTTACTTCGAGTCTGGAAATGAAATCTTCTCTTCTTTTTCTTACCTAAGGACTGGGAAATCTAGCCAATTTCTCTGAATTCTGGGATCACTCCACCAGGTTCCAGCAGTTTTCTAAGTGTCAATGTGGATGACTCTTTGACTAGCAGATGCTACTCATTTCATGTCTTTTGTCAAGTTCTCAGGGAGCTGGGTTACCACTTACTCCTACAACACTGAAAAAGCATTTGACCAAAAAGCATCCTAGAAGAGAACCCCAAAAGAAAGTGCACCAAAAAGAAGTAATTTTTCCCCACTTTGCCTATATGTGTAATACTTCTTTACTCTTACAGATTATGTATATTATTATTATCATTATTATTATTATTGTTGTTGTTGTTGTTATTGCTATTATTTAATTATTTTGCTTTAATAGACACCAAATATGTACTATGACCCTTGCCCTTCAGAACAACAGGAAGAAGACATTAAATTCAAGAATCAGAATATAAATTTGTTAACAGTCATGATCCTTTCTGTCTGAATTACTCTAAATCCAAGATGATGAATATGAATTTGTTATTTATACAACATTTTGCAGAGCTCTAAGTTTGAATGTATGTAGCAAACTGTCAAACATACAGTCAGTCTATTACAGGTTAGGAGCTTTAATTATGGAGTACTTTAAACATTTCTTATATTATGCCATCTGCTGAGCAGGGATTTTAATGAATTTTTATAGTTAATGGAATGTGTTCTGCATTCAAAATGCATGAAAATTGGTTACTAACCACAAATAACTAACTGATTTATCAATACATTAAAAAAAAATAAAATACAACCATTTCAGCTGGGCCATTAAGTATCCAGCCAATTGCTAAATACTGGCAATTATTACATAAGTAATTCTGTATTATTATTTTAATTCTGTACTTTAATTAAATCTTCAAACATATCCCAGTCTAGGGAGTTTCCTACATTTTCAAATATAGGGATTATTTATCATATAATTTAGAAATGTTAGTAATGTCTTTTTAAATGAAAAATACCCCATGAGAGTTGAATTTGTTTCCTGATCCATTTACTGTTTATCTCAAACTGTTGATTTAATTAGCTTTGGCAGTAGTGTGTTCCTACTCGTGGGGTAAAAAACAATTTTTAATTAAAAATAATTAATTTTATTATTTGAAGGAATTCAATAAACTCAAGTGCCGTTCTGTTTTTCTGGCCAAGACCATAAAAAGAAATTCTTTAAACAAGACATAAATTGTGAGAATTTACATAGCTGTAGTATGAACTGGAAAGCATGAGAGAAATCATGATATCACACTGACATGAAGGGCTGAAATAGGATTCTCCTCACAGTCAAATGGAAGCCTAATCCAGTAAACATATGCATTAACGTCTCATTGGAACTGACTTCCTCATCTGTTAGTAATTATTCTTGAACATTTCCAGAAAATTCTCAAGTGAGTGCAATATTTAAAATGTTTTAGGACAGTTAGGAATAAGAATTCTTCATCTCTACTTGATTTGTCATCTTTGAATTAAGATATTTTTCATCAGTCTGTTACATGAATGATGTATTTCTATTCTGTAGCTGTGTGTAATCTCCTTTTAGTACAAGTTTTAGTCCTAAAAAATATGTCTGCAATATTAAAGTTATTTTCCTGAAAATACTCAATAAGAAGGGTTAATTATATTAATTAATTAGAAGGAACGTGGATGTAATATTACCCAATCCATTGCACCTCCACATATATTTGTTTTCTCCTACAACATCACATGCTTCTCACATGGCATAAACAACCTCTGTATTCCAGATAGGTAAATACCAGTCCTTTTTATTTGAAGAGAAATGAAATGTGGTTAAAAGTTAGAGCAAGGAAACAAGTCAGTGTTTACTCATCACAACACTGAAGAAAATTTTTGCTATTCATATTATATAAAGCATACAATCCTAATCTGAGAGGGGAAGTGCATTATAATGTATTTTAAAGAGTAAAAAGAACTCAGATGGATGAACTAATTGAAAACAATAGTCATGTATAAGGCAAAAAGAAATCCAGTATTTGAGTCAGTAAGCATTGGGCCATAAACTTCATACTACATAGGTTATTATAGGATACAGCATTTACCATTCTAATAATCACTCATACCTTATTACATTTTTGTCTTCAATAGTAATAGATCCAACAATATGAGAAAATAGGTTCATAATTTCTTTAACTATATGGAAACCTTTCTTCTCTTATGTATTTGGAGACATCAGGTTGGAACCCTATTTGCATCTGTAATTTTCAATGAGGTATGACATTACTTCTAGCCAAAGTCATGCAGGTTTTGTGGTGTTTTTTTTTTCTTTCAGTTTGTCTTTAAATACAACTCAGAATTAAAAAAAATCCACTGTGATATATCCTTTCACATTCCCTCATAAAAATTCATTTCAGGAGAAAAAAATTCCCAAGACCTTGAAAATAACTGGAAATATCAATATACCTCAGTAGTGTAATTTAAATTATTAATGAAGAATGCTGGTTTCACCAAAACTGAGCTCCTAGGTTGCCAGCTTCCAGCCAGAAGTATCTGAGCGTCATGAATTCTCTAGTTTGCAGAAAAAAGTGCACAGATAGGAACTTTTAAAACCAAGACTTCTCAAATAATTTTTGGTGTCAAGTAAAATATCAATGTTTAATGAGAAACATCAGACAATAAAAATCAATGGTATTTGAGGTTAATTTGCCCAAATGAATACTCTGGACTCTACCTTCCAGGAACTGGAAAGTGGGTCTGGAAAAGTACAAGACAAAACTCAGTTCTTACATAAATCTGAAGCTGATGTTCTTCTCTGACATTTTCAAAGACCTATGAGATTCCTTTTAAATATTTGCATGTAGGCAAGAAACATGACACCAACCAAGGAGATTAAGGATTCTGGAACATTTGTATTATTTGAATACTGGCATAAACAATGTTTCATTAAAAAATAAAATATCATATTTATATCAAGTTTACCTGTTCTTTGGTTTGTGGCAAACCATCCAGTCAGAGGCTTCTCTGTGCTTGTCTCTTAAATCCTTACCAGGTTTAAAAACCAAGTATCATATATAATAAATGAACACAAAATATAGTTCAGATTTCAGAGGACTTCACTTTACAGTCTTATTTAGTAATCCTAGCATTCTCTGAAATCTGGAGGTACAGTCTGATTTAGGAGGTCACAACATTTTTCTTCTTAGAACAGCTAGATGGTGTCACGCAATCTTCTGAAACCATACAGTTTGAAATATCCCGCAGATTTTCGGTTTGAGTGCTGGGCTATTACTACCTTCAGTGGAGTGATTTTTTTTTCTGGAAAACATACTTGTTTATGATGCTACATATGTGTATCACAACAGTCAGGTAGCAAGGCCATCATGGTTTGGCTCAGGGTTGGCGATTAGACCAGCAACAACAATACTCTCGATCCCCTCCCCCTCTCACCCAGGTAGGGAAAAGATAAAAATAGAAGAGAGACTTTCTGGATCGAAAACTAAACATCTTTAATTAAATACTAATGATCAAAGAAAATATGTACAAATATAAAGTATGTGCAGAAATGTGCAAAACCCTTATAACTCCCCCCCTACATCCAGCAACTCCCACAGCACTCTCCTTAGGTGTGAGCAGATCCAAAATGTCCCGGACTACTCTGCCAGAGCTGGCAGCAGATCAGAGAGGAGCTGAGGGGACAGTTAAGAAGGTCAGGAACACATGGGCCTAGGGATCAATGCTGATGGATAGATGGAGTCCTCCCTGGGCTCCAGTCATGAACAGAAGAGAAGGGAAGAAGAAACAGGAAGGAAGGGGCTTGACTTCCATGATCCTTGACTTTATACCCAGTTTTATGTGTATATATATGTGTGGAATATCTCTAGCCAAGTTTTCTCTCCATCTAGTCTGCTCCTCCCTGTAGGAGGGTTGCAGATACAACTCTTCTGCTCCTTTGCTATTCTAAGCAGAGCAAAGTGTCCTTGATGTCTCGGCTGTAACATAAACATTCCAGCATTACCAGTCCACTAGCTGGAAAACTTGCTGCTAATTTAAAGAGAGCTTACTGAAGAAAAAAAAAATCAGTAAAAAGAAAATTGGCTTCATCCTGGCTCAAACCAGGGCAAAGGAACAGCAGCTTCAGCATGTAAGCATACTTTTTATTTTATTGGTAAAAATAAAGATTGAGAAACATTCATCAAGGGATCAACATGTTCCCATGACCCTTCGACAGCTCCTTCCAGTCACTGTTGTAGATGTAATTCAGGATCTTTTATTACTTTTTATTCACTCCTTTGTGGTTTTTGAGATAAAAAATAGATCAATGTATTTGTGTGTTTATTGAGACAAACTTAATCTCATAGATTCAAAAGAACTTGCCAATTTTCCCCCCAGCTTAAAGCTTCCAGTAATCACTGCCATCTCTCTAACCCCATAAGTAAGTGTAGTATAACTCTGCCAGTACAGTACAGCCTCCCTTGCAGTGCTCGTTTTGCTAGCATTACATTTCAGCTCTGCTGCCCATGTGAGGTAATGAGTGACAACATACAGAGAGCATATACCTGCTGTTCCTATAAGCAGCCTTTCATCACCTTCTGATACCAGTACCAAGAGGATTTTAACACTGATGTCTCCAATTTGCATTTTCCAAAGCTTTTTTTGTATCTAAGTCATGTTCAAGTGCATTTCAAAAGAGGACTATATAAAAAGAAATAGAATTGAAACACTTAAAAAACCTCTGCTGGTATGATTTTGGCATTAAAGATGTACTCATAAACTGGACAGATAACTTGTCATACTTTTCAATGCTAGTAGTAAAGCTAAACTGAGAAAACTATCTAAGTACTAGAAAGTGTTGAACTGAAGCAGTTCACAAAATTATACAAGGAAAGTTCCAGATAAGTTTTAGGTTCTAGAAAACAAGAATAATGTTCCCCTTATACTGAATTATAACGTCAGTTAGTCCAAGCTGAAAAAAAGAATAAGCCCTTTGATCTTTCAAAAATAGTGAAACCGACATAATAGATATGAACTGTCTTCTGTGATCAGCTAATGCTGATAAATATTTCTTCTGAATCCAAAAGACTGATGAAAAGACAATTTTACAGTGGATGGATGGCATGTTTGTTTTTTTTTTGTAGGGAGTGAATGAGCTCTTTTCCTTAGGGTAAAGCAAAAATGCATGTTCTTAGAAGTTGTGCAACTTCTCATAAGTATTGTAACATTAATTCTGGTTACAGAACTAATTATATTAATTGTTATTTCAAAACTTTATCCAAAACTATCATATGGTTTTTCAAATAATCTTTTAAAAAGTATTTAAAATAATTTTTCCTTTCTTAATTATCAAGTTATTTTGAACATTTGAAGTAAGATATCTCCACATAGGACAAATGTTTGTTTAAGAGAACAGAAAATAAATTAGGAACAATAATTTCATCATAAATATCCATAATATATCCTCAAAACACCACTATTGGGAATGCTAGTCATTAACATTGGCCAGAAAATAAAAGTGTAGAAAGGGAAATATTGACCCTGGGGTGTTTAGTTTTGATGTGGAAGAAGCCCAGTAGCTTTTGAGATTTAAAAAGCAATGGGTACTTAGTTGTCATACAAAAAAATCCAGGCTTGAATTCCCACATTGCCTAATTCTGTCTGTTTCTATCAAAAATTTTCCTTTCTGTTTCTAATGAGTTTCCTTAATATTCTTGTCTTCTTTCACTTGGCCTGCTGCTATGAGGAGTTTCAATGCTCCCAAAAAACAAATTAAATAGGATTTTTTTTACTCATTTAATCAGCAGCAGTTTTTCAGAAACTGGATTTCTGAGTAGCCTATTAAAAACTATTGAAACTGTTCCATAAAATTTAGTCATAACAGTTTTTCCCATATCTTCAGTACCTTCCATAGATTTACTATAGGTGTTATTTTCCCTGTAAATAGCAAATCCATTCCTAAATTTGCAAACAACACAGAAAGTGACATAATCTCAGAGATGGCCTCAAGTTTTGCAAGGTCTATCTTGGGAGTACAAGTAACTGTGTTAGAACTCTTGAAGAGTGAGCAACAGGTTCTTAGTGAAATATTCTGGAATTGTTGCTTCAGATGTCCATTGATTCCCCACTGGATTCCAACTTCAGATAACACTGCTTCTCTAATGTGGCAATCCTGGTTTCAGATTTCCTTCTGAAAAGTGTTCCATCTTTTGGTGGTCTTTTTAGTTAGAACATGCATTCAGTCCCCTCTCAAAGATAAAAAGAGGAAGAGTCCAATACAATTAATGAAAAAAATAGTTCACTCCTCATTCAGATCAGAGATGCCTGCTATTATCCACGTGAAACACCATGTTTGTCTCCCCAAAGTAAAGAGTTGCTCCCTCAGATCAGAACAGTCACAGCAGTCATTATTGCAGTTACAACTGTCAACATCTTTCAACATTCTCAGCAGAAATCAACCTTTAACTCTCTTATTTTTGCAGCTTTATGACACATTAATTAAAAATTTACTTTTAAATAAATCAAAAGTACTTGGTTTTTCTAAAAGTATTTTTTCTTGTTGCTTGAGATAAAAGTACCAACAAGCATACTCAACTACCCATTCTGGAAAGAGCAAACCAAGAGCTTCACACAAGTATTACCTTTATACTGAAATATACTTTGAAATATATTTACCTAAGCCATTCCTTGTGCACACTGAGCTGCTGACCAGGTCTCCCATAATGTTGTCACATTATCCAACAGAAATCCTTACAACCCAACACAGTCCAGCCTCCTTGTCCCCTAAACTCAATTCAACTCAACTCACGTTAAAGCTTAAGACCTGTAGTCACACTTATTTTTTTATAGCCCTATGGTCACAAGATTTATAAAGCACATAATTCTTAAATTACTTTTCTGATAATGCCTTTAACTTGTAGCCTGATATTAAAGAGTCAATATTGATGCAATCAAAAAGAAAAAAAAAAGTAAAAAAAAAGAGCACCAGCAGAGGCAAAGAGGTCATCCCAATCTATTTATCACTTGTAAGGCCACACCTGGAATACTGTTTGATCCTACTATGCAAAATACATGTGGGCAAGCTGAAGAGGCTACAGAAAAGGGCCACAGAGACGATAAAAGGATTGGAAAGCTTGCCGTAAAAGGAAAGGCTGAGAGAACTGGGTTTGTTCAGTTTTGAGAAAAGAAGGCTTCGGGGAGACATTATCACCATGTTTAAGTACTTGAAGTATGGCTACAGAGGAAATGGAGACTCCCCTTTCAGAAGAGGTGACATGGAAAAGACAAGGAGTAACGCATACAAGTTAATCCTGAGGAGATTCCAATTGGACACAAGAGGAAATGTTTAAACTATGAGAACAGTCACACTTCAAAATAATCTCTCACGGGAAGTAGTGATTCCCCAACACTGGACACTTAAGATTCAGCTGGACAGGGTGCTGAGCCATCTTATTTAGTCTGTGCCTTTGCCAAAAAAGGCTGGACCAGATGGCCCTTGAGGTCCCTCCCAACCTGATATTCTATGATTCTGTGAGCCTATGATTCTTCCCTCAGTTTTGCAGGACCTCCCTCGTAGTGCCACCATTTTGGAGATACATTATGGAGTGCATATCTAAGTTATCACTGCATCTCAAAGAGGAAAGTGATACTTTACTGGACCTGTTTTATAACTGTTTGGCAATGTATTCTACTTCTAATACCATATAAATAAAGCATGGTGAGTCTCTCCTTTACTATGAAGCTTCCCTTTTTAACTTAATATATTGCTCACTCATGCCTATCAAACACCCATTCATTCATTCTGCTTTCTCATATCTGCTTTTTTCAACACTCACAAAAGATCTTTAGCCCAATTAAGAGTCTACACACTCTTTCAATCTAACAATTAATTCTGCTCTTCAAACTCCGTATTATTAAAAAATTTCATCTTCTTCTTCAACTGGGACGTCCTAGAAATTAGGGTAGGGAAAACAACATCTGAAGTTATAGGAACATACCTTGATTAATAAAAGGAAGTGCTGGAGGTTCTGAAGTTGGATTAAAAGTAACTAACTTAATTTCTTTTATCACATATTTGCAGGAATAGATTGCAGCAACTATGAGATTGCATAACTAATCATAAAATGTGTCTTGGCCAAAGCAGTAAATCAAGTGTCACTAAAACTAGTTGAAAAGTTCACTGACTTATTGTAGTTGGAAAAAATTCATTGAAATCAGAATATTTTATGAAAATTGGTTTCTAAGTTCAGAAAGAAAGATCTGTCAGGTTTGTTTTGTTAAAATGGCAGAAAAAATGTTTTGTGATCTCCAGAATGGTCAATGTTGTGAAAGATACAAACCTTAGAAATAGGAAACCCAGTTTAATAGTCCATTCTGCCTTTGAAACCAGATATTTTACATTCCCAGGGAGTAATCTGATTAGAAGTCTGCAGAATCAGATTTTTACACTTTACAATTTTCTGTCATTTTTCTAAGAAGTTTTTGAGTCAGAAGGAAGAGACAGATAGTGTAGCTTAGTGGACAAGTAGCAGACAGATACTGTGAACCACTTAATTAGGATATGAGAGTTCAAGATTCAGTATGTTACTAAGTATTCATTTATTAAAAAAGAAAGGCTCTGACAGGAGACACTCATAGAAAACTTATATTAATTTTAAAATACGAAGGACTTATCTAAGATGCAAAGTTGGTAAAATCAAGACTTTTGCCTAGATCAGGTAAAGTAAAAACTTAAATGTGTATCTCTCTTCTTCTAGGGGACATGCTCAGTCTGGTAGTTGGATATCTTAAATAACAGGCCCTTTTTTGTTTTGAGATAATAATTTTTTTTGAGGCAAAGCAACTATTTCTGCAGTTCGGTTGCTATCTGGAAGCTAAAGTCAAATCCTGAACACAGTGATAATGAAAGACACTGATTCCTCCTCTGTGTATCTATTCCCTTCCCCTTCATATTTCATCTTTCTTTTATTTTTTTTTTTAATCTTCTGCTTAATTGGACTTATCCAAACAAGATCTCAACTCTTATAGCATTGCTGTGCATCTGTGACTATAATGATAACTAAAAGCTATTTTTAATAATCAAGGAAAACAAAACAAACCCAAACCCACACATCGCTTGTTTAAGTTTGCAGATCTTGGACAGGCTAAAAAAGCATATGCATTTGTGCCTGGATTTGTTTTTCTTTGTCGTTGCTGTTGTTGTTTGGTTTTGGTTTTGTGTTATTTCTCACACTGCTACTAATGGCTGAATAATACTTAATTATTCCTTTTACCAGTTTGTCAACCATGGCTTTGTGGTCTTAATATAAGAAGGTGTTTTTTAAAAAAATATTTTAGTGCACTCAAAACATCTGTAATAGTTTGTTAATCGCATGTAGCAATCTTAGCATGAGGCTTAACATGTGTGGGGCTTGGCCCAAAGATTTTTGTGTTTGAACCCCTCAGGTGATTTCAATTTTCTGCACAGAAATCAGTGAGTGTCTTTTCAAATTTTCACCCTTCGTAAGACTTTTAAAAATATAAGTTAAGAGCTGTGTATGAAACAACTTTTCCAAGCAGTTGCAATAGTGGAGCAGAGGTAAATGAAATACTACACAAAACTTAGTTTTCCCTTTGAGAAGGAAAGGAGAGAAACAGGTTATTGCCCTGGGCTCTTTCCCTACTACTAAGTAACTTTTTATTCATCTGGCTGGAAAATGGCAGCCAACATCCTCAACTCTTCCTATGTGTGGAGAGCAGTGGAAAGCATGGTGCAGTTTCATTACTATATCTGAAATCAGGATACCGGATGGCATAGCCAAGGCTCAAGATGGCCAACCACAGCACAGGAAGAGCCATAAAGAACCTTCTTTTCTCTTACTATCTGCTGGGAAAACACTGTGAATATATTCAGCCTACTATATACATGCACATTGCTCTGATGAAGGCAGGGAACAGCACTCCTAAAAGGACACATGGGATAATTGATCTGAATGATCATTTGAATCACATCACAAAGGCTCTGCGAAGTTGAATACTTACAGTGTTGAGTATTGAGGTGTGGCTTCAGGCCAGTCACAGAGGCTCCATCTCATAGTAGGAGACATATGCTAGCTTTAAGCTAACTAGGTTGGATATTGCTATCAATGTAACCATAGCAACACAGAGCTTAGCCTGCTCTCATCTCTGACCTGCAGCACAGACGTGATAGCAGCCAGAGTGCTTGTGAGTTAGTCTACAGCGAGCTTGGGCTTGCCTGCTTGATCTGAAGTGTCTGAACTAAACACCAAGACTGCGACTGCTAGGAGACAGCTAACTCCACTTTGAAAATCTTTATGCGTGCTGGCTGTCTGGAAAATTGGACTTTCAGATAGGGCAGCATTAGAAAGAGACACATTTTAAAAATAGGTAGTTTCAGTTATGTGAAGGGTATGATGAAAGCTTTCCTTTATTTGGACTGTCTGAACATTTTATTACTATTACTGTTATTAATTGTTGCTTTTGATGTTGTTGAGTAAAGTGTATGTCTTCCAGATACCCTTGCACACATATATGTGTAAACATCAACAAATAAAAATTTATCCAAAGGACATACAATTTGGAAGAAAAATCAGAAAACATTGGCATTTCTTGAGTTTCCTGATTTTAATGCATTTGAGGTTTTTAAGCTGTTAAATATTATAGTACAAAAGACCTCATAATTGTCTACAGAGAAATATATGAAGGAAGGGGGAAAGTTCTATACGTAAGGAAGCTGAAAAAGTGTTTATATTATATGTTAAGCATTATACATTGTGTTATATGGTAAATTCATTTACAAATTTAATGCCTATTCTGTTTCCTGAATAATTTAGGAAGGATAAAGAAATGATGATGATTTTGATAGAACAAGTAACTTTTTTTGTTGTTCTTGTTTCTTCGGTCTGTACAATCCATTGGAGATGGGCTTCACAATTTTTTAAAAAATTAAATAAATTCTCAGTAAGACTTTTGAGGCTGTTGCAAAATATTACTCACATTTAATTTACTTTCATTACTCTTTGTCAGAAATTTTCCAGTGGATCATTTATTGACAAAGAATATTTAGCTTAAAGAGAGCTTTTTGTGAAAATTTGCTGGTTTATGCAAACTGCAACTAAAAATATAGAAAGTATTTTGTGACAGATACAATATTTTGTTTGATATTTTGGAACAGATATTTTATTTTATTTGCAAAATAATAATAGTCTTGTTACCTGAAAGAATATGTTTTGATATCATTAACGTGAAACAACAGGATGCAACTATATAATTTCTTATTTTTGTTTATTTAGAAACAACTTTTTTCCTGATTTTTTCTTTGGAGTAGAAAATGCAATATCTGGAAAAAAAATACTGAAAATGAAATAAGCTACTAACCTTTTTCACACATAAATATCTTCATTTTTATACAAAGAATAAATTGGGCTTGCCAATTAACACATCTTTTTCATAGTGTTTTCTTAATACCTGTAGTAGCAACCTTATTCTCAATTCTATTAGCAAGATTAATTGTGAGGTGGCAATATCAACTTTATGTAGGAATATTCCTCTCTTAGTTTTTTTTATCCTTATACAAGCAAAACCTTCTCCAAAAGTCAGCCTTCTCCTGACGGCATCTTGCCAAGAAGCTATTCCAAAGTCACTTGTTGGGTATCGTCCTCTGCTGAATCTGAAGATTTTCGGGTGCTCCAAGGAAATTGTTGAGAAGTCCTTTTTCAAACATGTGAAAATTAATTTCATTCAGTGACAGATTTTTCAATCAGAAAGTGTATAGGTCCCAGGCTTTCTTCCTGATCAAAATCATTTGGAAAGTGGAAGTACGGGCAGCTTTCTCTCTTTCAGTTGGACAGCTGGCCAACCATTGACCCTAGCAGGTGGCCTATGTGCTTCGTAATAAAAAAAATGTGCTGTAGGACCACAAAAGCTAATTGCAGAGAACAAACTTTCATGGAGTTCCCTTCTCATCCCTTGGATGAAGAAATGTCTCTGGCTAATTAAAAGACCTGAAGAAAAATGGAAGGTGATTTCTTCCAAGTTTAGCAGCTACTTTTGCTGTAATTCTTCTGTTAGAATTGCTAATTCAGGAATGGTTCCCATCCATACTGGCAAAAGTAATTTTTGATGGAGTTCACAGAAAGTTATTTTCTCCTGAATGTCAAGGCTTTGTTAGAGAATTTTTGTTACAATTGTGATGATATCCCAACATACAAGTCATAAAACATATGCAGATCTTATCACCATGTTAAATAAGGTCACTACCTTTAGTAGCTGTTCTTGGAAGGGGCAGCAGAAAGATCAATTTTGTCCAACCTTTGTTAATCAGTCACATGAGGAGGAAAGAGTCTTCCACAGATTTAAGCCAGTTGTAAGTCTGTTCCCTTTGCTTCAGCTGTCTCTGCAGGGGATGAACATGAACCCAGTGTCAGCTCCCGTCAACACCTCTGCCTAACTAAGATGCACTGGATGCCCGGGGTTTTGTGGCCTGTGCTCCAGGCCAGCTCTGATTGTGCAGCAGTTGAGCCTTGAAGCAAAGAGTTGTTAGTCAGAACATCTGTGCAAAACCACTGTGGGGGCTTGTACCTCTTTTCTCAGGGGCTGCTCTTATCACAGCTACTTTGCAGCTGTGCCTGTATGTGGCCATGTATACCCTTTATCCGGACTCTGAGCCTGAGCCTGAGCAGTGCTGGCTGACTCTGTGTACTGTCACCAGACATGCTCTGCTCTTCTTGCTTGGCTTGGGACTGCATCCTGTGTGGGTCTACTGCCACACCCAGCTCTCTGAACCTTAGGAGATCTGCATTCACACACGCTAAAGGCTAGATGGAGGAGAAAGGAGGCATCTGGAAGAGACAAAGTTGTAACTGGGGTAATAAAAATGGTACAGAGCACTGTTAACAGGAAGATGAGACTGGAGGAATTTTGTCTTCCAGCCTTTCCATCATAAAGGAGTGATTTGGATTTTTGGCACATACTCTTGGACAAGACTGCACAGTTAAAAGGAAAGGCTGTTGTATGGGAAGTAAGCTGACCATCTTGAACAGGTACTGTAGCTTGTGGCCACAGTAGGTTAGGAGGCACAAATCATATGCAGGTAAGTGGATAGAAGATATTTATGAATTCATGAAGTCTGGGGAATCCTTCCTATCCAAATAAGACATTATTGCCATTAAGCTTCTCTGAACCTGTGTCTGCATTTTTTTTTTTATATACTGTGAGATAAGATTTTACTGTCTCAAAATCACAAGTGGTCCAACCTGAGAGGAGGGAGATAAGAAAGTCAAAGGAAGCACCAGACACAATTGTACACAGGAGCTGCTGAGAGACAAACTGGCAACACCCACAGGCCTGGAGGTCTCAGTGGCCAGTAAGACTTGCCAGTACTGGCTGGTGCTTTCCCTGACTCGTAGTGTGTTTCTTACAATTCTAATCAGTACTCAATATCCTTTTTCTATTTTACCTCTGCAGCTTATCCTACTAATGATAGTCTATTTTAAAGCTTATACTACTCTGAGAAACAGAGATAATTATTTTGAATGGTAAAGCCTTAGTTTTACTATATGGCTTAATCAGACTTGAGATAGCTGGTACAAAATCATGGGCTGTTCTGAGAGAATTTTTCCTTGTGGATATATAAATATATGGATATATAAAAAGGCTGATACATACTTTCTGTCACAGTCAGTATGTGTTAATATAACTGTGTATTTGAGTTGCTGTGGATGAAAGTAACTGGAAACATATTGCTGAGCTTAGGGGGCTGGATCTAGATGATCTTTATGGTCCCTTGCAACCCAGTCATTCTATAATTTTATGATTCATGTTTTGGATTTGGTGGTAAAAGGAGCATCTTCTTATGCATAGTGCATTTTCCTGAATCTTCTCCCAAGTTTTGATATTTTGCCTCTGCATGCATGAGAGCAGACAAAGCTCTGACCAAGGCCATGCTGATTTAGGTAAAAGCCTGTATGCATAAGTAAGTCTAGTCCTAGCATTATTGTAGGGAGACATAGAGTTTAAAAAAAAAGAAAGCTTTGAAGATTTATCTGTTCTTTCCAAGTAATAGAAGTAAGGAAAATTTTGAAGCATTTTTAATACTCTGAACCTTTGTATGATCAATAATTTAATAAAATATTTCCTAGAGAAAAGTTTAAAATCTGACTGAAACTTTTCAATACTACTTGGACTGCCTTATGTAGTAAAATGGTCTATCAACCTCCTGGAAATAACAGAGGAAACATAGTTCAAAAGGTACTTGATATAGGAATACTCGGAGAGGATTATAGAGTTATGAGTCTTTCCCCATATTATTTGTCTTTGTCCAAAAGCAAACCTACAAACAAGAAACAGACTGTGGCTTACTACTGTTACTTGTATTACAGCACTTGAGGGCTAAATTACATGTCTTTCTAAGACACAGTGATTCTTTTTTGTTTTACTCAGTTTACGCTTGTATTCTAAGCAAATGTAGCTATAGTGAAAAGATGGTATCTCCTTGTACATCTCAATTTTTAAGAGTCTAGCCTTTATAAGTAACTGAGTTTTAATTGTTAATGTGCTTTATATGAGAAGGTTTTGTTTGTTTGTTTGTTTTTGTTTGGTTTTTTGTGGGTTTTTTTCTTAATTTGCATGGTATTTTCATGTCATTTTCCTAATTAAACAGCTTTTGTCAGTTTATGATGTGTTTCTTTACAGGAACTATTGATTTCTTTTTTCTTCTGAATATTTTTAGTCATCTTCAAATGTGCTTACTATCACTCATGAGATTTTAGGTCACCATCAAACAGATTTATTATGAAAAAAAATCAAAATATTTAACAGGCAAAATGTAAAGTATTGCTAATACAGCCATAGTAACTGACTCACACAGTCACTCTAGATACGTTAGATAAAAATAATTTTAAAATCAATAATCAGGTTTTAAATATAATATGTATCCAAAATTTCTTCTTCTATCTGTTGTCAGGTTGTATTCTTATCATGTCATATGACTTATCACCTTATATTCAGGATCAATAGGTCTGTATACTTAACTGCAGGTAGCTGTACAGTTATTTAATAATTTCCCTGAGCAATTTCCTCTGACTGGGTAGAACTGTACTTTAAATGCAGAAGTTTTGTGGACAACATAGTAAACAGAATACAATTAAAAAGCCCCATATCATTTATCTTGAGAAGCTGCACCCAGCCATGTGCCAAGTTTCAGGCAACCTGTAATGCACTTGCCAGATGGATGAGACTATTTAGCTATTTCTGCACCTTTCAGGTTTATATATCTCTTAAACGACATCTTAAGAAAACATTTATTTTTCTTCTTTCATTTTGTAAGTAATTTCATCTAAATTACTGTTCTCAAAGTTGTTGGGTTTTTTTTTACAAAAGCTTCAGAAACTACTGTAAAGATAATTACCTTTTTGTACTAAATAGGACTAGATTGTATGGCTTTTCTGGTTGTGAAGCCATGCACATTTAAAGGTATCTGTCAGATCCAAAAAAAGGGATTCTTACTGGATTTTTATATTTCCCCTACAGCTATGCTTCAATTCTCTGTTTATTATCTTTGATTTGACTAGTAGTTAATTGCAGTTGGAGACAGCGAATCACCCGTCAGATACCAAGATGAACAGAATACTAAATAGAAGGCAATATTTTATTCCAAAACTAGTATCTTCATGAACAAGGAAAGGAAGCACATATGAATATCATGATAAGTTTTGATACTCATAAAAATGCTTTAAATTAATGAGGAAGAGAAAGAAAAATAACAGAAGGAGAAAGAGGATTTTCACCCTTAGGAGAATACCATTTGGAGCATTAAATTATAAAGTTTCTGCTACTGCTTTGAAACTATTCTCATCTAGACACCTGCAGAAGCTATTTATGGGCTTGGCCAAAAAAATCAAAAGCAAATATACATAAACAGTACAGAGATGTTGTCCCAAAGCCTATGACATATAAAGCTTTTTTTTTTGTTTTGCTTTCTTCTGTCTCAGAAATTGGCATTGAGGGTTTTTTCAACCTTGAGTTCAGAAACCTGTTTTCATTGAGATATGAAAGCAAATAAGTACTGTGGTTTATTAACTAAGAAAAGGAAGAGGACAAGATCTTTGAACACTGCCCCAAAGTACAAATTTTAATTTGGTTATTTTAACAGGTATTTATGCTCAAATCAAATCCCATACTAAACACAAACATCAACACCTTGTACTTTCTTTCCTTCAGTATCAAGTTTAGCTTTCCTGACCAAAACCCCATGCATAGGCAAACTAAAAACTCAACAAAATTAAAAAAGAAGTCATCCTTCCACCCTTGAAGTTGCCATGCATCTCTTCTGCGTATTTGGAACCCAAGAGCTTAACTCTTCTCTGATTCCTATTGTTCTTTACATGTCCTGTCTTGAAGGGAAGCAATTCCAGTAATTCCATTCCCAGTAAATAAGCAGTGCTGGACAGTCAATTTTAATCCTTAGAAAATGGGGTTGAATACTATAGCAATAACCATATTGAGTAAGTCATCACACAGTATCTTTTTTTTTTTTTTAGTTTCTAAGAGACCGCATTTCATCTTCAAATTAATAAGAATTATGTACAGAAGCTTTTCTTGTCCAAACCAATTTCCTCTTGCAGTTTTCTGTTCAAATCCCTAGCCAGCAGTCATGCAGAGATAAAAACTCCTGAAGCTGCTCTGCTTTTTAAATCTGGTGGTACAGGCAGCACTTCACAGATGGCTTGTACAACACACACACACAAAAGTGACTTGCTGATTGGATTGACACGTTCTGTCCTGTAAATCAGCAGAGAGAATTAGTGATCACACAGTAAATCAGCCCCCTAGGAAAAAGTGACTTCTATTTGGATTTGTGTAAACACTCAGAAAGAAGTCATACTGGAAAAATAAGCTTTTTCGTCCTTCTCATATTCCTCTGTTTCCTTCACAGAAGTAAGAATGTAAACTTCTGGCAGTTTCTATGCCTTTTTTTTTTTTTTTTTTTTTTTTTCCCCCTTGGAATATTTCCACCAAATTCACTGTGTGTCCTGTATGTAACTTTGTCCTGTATGTAGCTTTGAATGAACTCTCATACCTCAATTTGAAAAACAAGTATTACTTGTTTCTGCTACACTGGGGACATGACAAGGTGTCATTGGCCGAGTAGACCTGTTGTTTCCAGTTCAACATGCATCCATGTCTGAGCATCTGGTGTAAAATGGCGTGCTGATTTTCATTAAGATATCTATGGTCATCAAACAATATTACAGATCAGGGAAGATTTCATGTAAGTTATTGATTCACACACCATATATCTTAGGATGGAAACTGATAATTGTTCAAGTTTGTGAAAACTTATGGAAAAGTATAATGATACAGCATATACAGTAATTTATTGTTTTGTTACTTTTTTTTCCTTTGTATTTTTTAACAATATACTGCCTTATGTGAGATCTGATACTGTCTACTGTTATAGTTACAGAATATTAACATCACTTTCTGTTAGAACACATTTTAAAACTTGACTATTGTTATGCAGGTTGAATTCTGATGACATTTATTATCCCACCTCCCTGTGCAGCCAAAATTCCTGTGGCAACAACGTGAGAATTGCTTATAGTAAGACTGCTAGAGCTGAACATCAATGCTATTTTTTTGTATGAAGGAGCACAGGCACTCCACATCAAAAATAATTTGGGTCACACAGATATTTATCAGCATCTCCATGCCAAGTTGACAAAATGCTGTTTTGCATGGAGTAGCATTCTGAGTTGAGTAGGCTTGGAACAAAAAATCAGAAGACATTTCATGCCTCAACAAGTAGTGACAAACAAAATCCACCTCTCCATAGAATTAGTAAGGAGAGAAAATCTAATTGTTTTTAAATAAGTTAAAAGATTTTTATGTGATATAATTGTGTGAAAAAAGTAGGAACTAGGTCAACTAAGAAGAATCAGTAAGTCCTCAAAACAGCTTCCCCCTTGCTCCTAACTCCAGTGAAACCCATTTTGAAAGATGGATGTGAAGGATGTTTGTGACCACAGATGCTACTGGGGCATTACGTAGTTCCCTGAGGTGTTTAAGACAAGGAAATTTGTATAAAACCTGTAATTTATTTTAGTTATTTTATACCAGCAGACATAGTAGTTTTGCCCTGAATAGATCTCAGCTAATGGTTTGGTAACCAGCTACTAAAGATAAACAAAGCAATATGCATACTTATAAGAATATAGGGACTGCTTTTGTTCTTCTGTGACCTGAGAAGGCTCCACATTATTTTCAGGGAAGCAAGCTGATAGCTCCAGCCCATGCCACGAAATGGGAGCATTTTAGACTATTAAAGCTGTTCATGGTTCAGTACAATTTATATGGGATGTTATTTAACAGATTTTGTAATGGCATCTTCTGTTTCCAGGGCTTAGACTCTCCAAAAATCTCTTTGGCTTGTCTCTGTCAGTTTTCTGGTAGTTATGTGAGTGTGCTTACATTTTCCTTCTATAAAATATCATCAGAAAACGATGGGAGGTATCCGAAAAGAATCAAATACTTCAGTGCCAAAACATTAATACAAATTATCTGTGAACTTGTTATAACCATTTTTAGGTCTCTCATGTCATATCTTTTTTTCATGCAGTGAGGTTCTCTGGAAGTAAATTCATTAACTGACTTTTTTTGTGGGCTAGCAAAGCTGCATTATTCATCATGGCAGCAGTTCAGGAGCAGCTGCAGTGGAACCCACCTCCTGAGGATGAAAATGCATGGAAGAAAGTGTGAAAGTGTGAAGAAAACAAAAGGACAATGTGAATGAGAAGGAAAATGTAAATACAAATCTTAGGAGACACTGGTAAAGGTGGACTGTTTTAAACTGGCACTCTTCCAACAGCAGCAAACAAAGGCTGAGATTAGTGAAGGAACAAAGAAGCTTTCAGATAAAACTGCTCTTGAGACTTCTGACACCAGCTGACTGATAAAAAAATGAAAGCAATTTGATCCTATTAGCCACTTCCCCTCCATACCATGGCTGAGAAGTTCTGACTTCTATCACAGAAACAGATCAAAGTTGTTGTGCAGCAGCAAAGGGCAGATGTTGAAATCCCAGAGATGACAATGGCTCTTCTGAAGGGAATTAGGGGCACTTGGTAGATCTCAGATGTGCAGCTATTTCACAGAATCACAAATATTTGAACAGGTACTAAAGGTCGGTATATGAGGAGGACACTGAGACAATATTCCTGAGCTTGTGATGGTTAGGCTGGCAAACCAGAACCTTTCAGGATGATCTTTGTGTGAACTGCTGTGGTTACTGGAAATCTGGGCCAGTGGCTCAGCACTGCTGTGAGCAAGAGGTCTTTGTGGATCACCAGGCATCATAGCTAGCTAAGGCCTCTGCAGGGAACCAGACGATTCATGAAAGCAATCCAGGGGAAAGGATGCTGTGTGAACAAAAAAGAAGTGTGAAAAACATCCTGCCCTATTTCTTAGCTATGAAGACTATCTGCACAAAAGAAAATAATCTGGTTCTCAGTTGGAACTAGGTAAAGAAATAGAGGCTAAAGTCAAATCATTTTCCTTAGAGGGTAGAGAAAGTAAACAATCTTTTACCAGCAAGAAGGTACCTGTAGGGGAAATTTGTTGTGTGGAGTCTTGTAAGGCCACTCATATCTAGGTAATTATGTTAGTGACACCATGCAAGACAAGCACTGCTTGAGAAACAACATCAGAAGCACCACTTTCAAGTACAGGTGTAGCAGAATTTGATCTAATGAGGAAAAGCAGCTGGAAGATTGTTGTCTGAGAGGAGTTTGAACATAGACATGGAAGTGTGAAGGAGGCAAAAAGGTGAGTCCAGAAATTGAAGGTGCATTGTGAAGGGGTGCATTTAGAAAAGTGTGTCCAGAAGATCAAGGGAGGTTCTCCTCCCCCTCTACTCTGCCCTGGTGAGACACACCCATGTCCAGTTTTGGGTTCCCCAGTTCAAGAGAGACAGGGATCTACTGGAGATAGTCCAGCAGAGAGCAACAAGGATGATTAAGGGTCTTGAACATCTCTCCTATGAAGCAAAGCTGAGAGAACTAAAGCTGTTTAGTCTTGAGAGGAGAATGCTGAGATGGGATCTTATTAATGTCTATAAATATCTGAGGGGTGGGTGTCAAGAGGAAGGGGCCAGTCTCTTTTTGGCAGTGCCCAGTAATAGAAGAAGGAACTATGGGTATAAGCTAGGACATAGAAAGTTACACCTCAACTTGAGGAGGAATTTTACTGTGAGGGTGATGGAGCACTAGAATAGGCTGCCCAGAGAGGCTGTGAAGTCTACTTCTCTGGATACTTGGAGGCTTTCAAAACCTGCCTGAATGCATTCCTATGTGGCTTGCCCTAGGTGATACTGCTCCAGAAGGGGGGTTGGACTTAATGATCTCTAGAAGTCCCTTCTAAACACTAACATTTTATGATTCTATAATTCTTGTAGATGGGGATGACATTAGCCTTCATCCACTCTTCTAGGACTTCCCCAAACTCCACAACTTCTTGAAGGTTATTGCCTAGCAATGACATCAGCCCATTCTCTTAACACCCTTGGGTGAATGGTATTCAGGCCCATCACTTTGTATGGATCAAGCACCTTTAATAATTCACATACCAAATGGGAATGGGAAACAAGATAAATGGAAATGGAAATGGGAAAGAACAAATGGAAATCAAGATTTAAAATAACGAAAAGAACAAAGGAGCTTGAATATGTAGCCAGTATGATTGTGCACCTCTGTGGCTGGGAGCAGAGTTATGGACCCAAGACCACTGGGACATCACAGGGAAAACAACTTGGATCACCCACTCCATCAGGCGTGTGCCCAAGCAACTTGAAGTGGAGGGTGGAGTAAAGATTGATAGACTTGGAAACCAATGCCATGAGATGTGGGAGAGAAGGCTGATTAGTATGTAATTAGTAGTAGCTGTAATACATAAGTTTAATAATAATTCTTAGATTTAAAAATTTGTGTTATAGTATACAAAATTAATAACTCTAACTTGGCAATAGTAATGTGTTTATTAGTTAATTAAGCTATTAATTGTGGAGTTGGTTTATTTACTTCTCAGTTGTGTGCTGCCTAACCAATAAATGCTTTTGTTTGTTAGATAGTTACATCTCAAGCTCAGTATGAAGAGAGAGAATCAGACTGAAGTAAGAGTAGCTCCTTCATGGGGAAACCCAGCTACCTATCAGTTCTGAATCACCTCTCTTCCCTTTAGTCATGATCACAAATAATTTGGAATGGCTGGAGATAAAAGATGAAACCCACAGAGGACAAAAGATGAATCATCTGCCACCAATTCAGGCACAAGGCAGATGCGTACATCTCTTGACAGCACTGGGTGCAGAGCAATAAAATAATAGTTCTGTCCCAGAAATAATCAGGACATCAAGGTTATGAAATGACCTAAGATAACAGATGTCAGCTCTAAGAGCACTGCCAAATAGAGCTAGGCAAAGGTATAAAAGCAGTAAGCTGTATTCCCTTCTCCTTTATCACAGCAGGGCTTTTTTCAAATTTTTGAAGTACTGCTCAGTTGTCATGGAGAAAAGTCTAGAGAGAACTCATCAGATGACATATAATTAGGATGGAGCAGGCAGTCATCTTCAGACAGTGAGGTATCACACACAAATAATTGTGATCTGGCCTACAAAACCTAGTGATAACTATGTAAAGTTCTAGAAGCCAGTTGAAATTATGAGAGAATGAAAGGAGAAAGGAAAGACCTTTGTTACAACTGGTTTCTTTCCAGTAGATTCGAAAAACAACAAAAAAAAGGGTTTCAGGCTACTGAAGCACAGACAATGCTTTAAGATGGGCTGTGAGAAACAGGGCAAAAAAAGGATCCTAAAGATGCTGCTGATTCTTAAAAGAATGTATAGGGCAAGGTTGCTAAGAGATTTAAGTGAATAGAGTAGAGCTATCTCTCATCGTCCTGATCTTCCTTTTAGGGATCCTTTTGAAAGGATCTCTTAATGGACTGACTATCAAATAGACAAGTAATAATAAAATAATAATAATAAAAAAAGATAAGTTAAAAGTTTTATTTTAATACCACTCAACACAGTTTCAAGTAATGTCTGGTTTGCAGACAAATCCTTTTCCTGTTGACAAGATTATAAGTCTGGCTATGTTCACAAATGCATTTAACTTAATATTATATTTTGAGTTAAAAGCCTTCATTGTATGATATAATACAGTCTATACTAGTATGTAATTAGTATATATATATATATATATGTATGTATAAAAATATAATTGACAGTCAATCAATTCATTAACCAAAATTAAAACTGTGAGTGGGGAGAGATCTGTTGTAGCAGCTATGACAGGGTATAGTTTTTGTGGGATCAGGCAGATGTGATAGATCTCTGCAAGGTGGGCTGGGAGAAGCCTTCCTGGTCCTCATCACTCCCCCTTTGCTTGGGAGCTGCATTTATATGCAAGTCCTTCCCTTGGTCCATGCCAGAGCTGTGTTGCACTTATGCTTGTCATGCACCTAGTTGTGCTTTACCTTCTGACTTGACTCTGGCTCAACCTCAGACCTGCCTCATCCCTATGGACTTGGCAATCACTGGGCTGTGGCTGGCCATCACTGGACCTTCTCTGCTTTTCTTGCTGGGGTGTGAAGTAGGGCTGCTTCCTGCTTTGGTGAAGGCACTGCCATCCTAGCTGTGTTGCCACGTCTGGTTCCTAGCTCCCTGAACCCTGTGGCACCGCTGGTCCCACTGCTTCTTGAAATTACGTACAAATTGTTGTTTACTATTTTCTTTAGAGACTTGTTTTTGACATGGTTCTGCTCTTAGATACTTAAGTTGTTGTCTCCTTTCTCTAAAATTGTATAGGCTCTGTTGCCTCCTTTGCCTATAAAAATTTATAAGTTGCGTTTATTTCAACATGTAAACATTTCTTTCAATTACAAGCCCTATCCAGGAAGGGAAAGACTGGGACTTAGTTTTTGTTTGGTTTGGAGTTTTCTGATTAGTTTTGTGTCTGTGTTAAATATCTATAGATGACCAAGAAATTGCACATCTGCTTGATACTTTATTGCAACTGTAATTAACAGCATTTCTTGTAGGCTGAAAGAAGGACAAAAAGGGAGGACAAAGAGAAAACTTAAGTAATATCTAGATTAAAAAAATATATAAATTAATAAATACATGAGAATTTTTTTTAAAAAATACAAACTCTAGCCATAAGCAATACATTATTTTAAGGTAACATATAAAAAAACTCTGGACTGTCATCCTGGGGAACACTTATGCAGGCATAGGCAAATAAAAAAGTAACTTTTCTATCAATAAGGAGGTTACTGATGTCCCTCAGTCTCCAGAATGCAGCTGCTGGGGTGTTCTCTGGCAGTGTAATGATGGCTAAAGCTTCTGCTGGAGGAGAGCTGTACTGCTTAATTTTGTTATTCTCTGTCTCATGTCTTCTGAGACACCAATCAATGAGGATTACTTTGATACCGTAAGCTCAGTATTATTGTACATTAATACACTAATGGCACTTTATCATCTTTTCATGTCCTCAGGCAGTGCTGGGGAGCTAGAGCTATAGAAAAATAAATTAGAAGTGAAATTTAGATGCAAAACTAAGCAGAAGGCACAAACCTCTAAACAAGAGACGGAAGAAGCTAGCTACAAACAACAGATTCAGCAGAGGAAAAGTAAATCACCTACCTAACATTTAAAAGAGTCTCAAAGGAGAGACATAGAAATAAGACTACCAGTCCAATTACTTGATGTAGTTCAAGGAGATGTTAGGCGACCAAGGTGACAGGCTCAGTGGGAGACCATGAATAGAACTCTATTTTATATTACTATTATTTTTTTTCTTCCAAACAGTACATTGGTTTTAGAGAATCAGAAAAGTAAACCGGGTAAACAAAGAAACAAAGAAACAAAAACAGAAGAAAGATAATTATTTGGGATACGAAGACATTAATCCAGATTCTGGGAACAAATGTTTTCCTAGGTAATTTTACTGGCATTGCAGTTTCTTTGGCAGGCTTTCCTTAGTTGACAGGATAATTGCCCCAGTAGTGGAGAACTGGAGTTGCTATTTGCTCACTGTGTCCTATGCTCTTTGATAACTTTATCCCAAACAGAAGTATGGAGGCATCTGAATGTAGACCACAGTATTTGACACAGTATAGGCACAACCTCTGATTGTACTGTGGGGCTCCCAACCGTAGGATCTAACTAAAACAAACCATAGTTAGTGTCTTAGAAACTTCGGAAGCCCTGTCATTCCACTCTCAAAATGATGTTAGAACTGTAGAAAGCAGAGTACAGAGTAACATGATTTTCAAAGATGTGCAGAAGATAGTGTAATGCAGTTGTATTTTAGTGGATCAACAGGGCTGCTTCATGCATGGAAGCCATGCTGAGATCAGTATCTTTCAAAAACTCAACAGTATTTACTGGCTGGCATTTATTCTTGAGTACACCTTCATTATTTACTCCCAAGACAGCCACTAAATTACACAGTCCTGATGCCTACTCTTTGCAGACTTTTTTAAGAATGAGTCTGTCCTCCAGAAGTGGACAAAGCAGATTCCTGCATCTGATTGGCCCAACTACTGTTGCTGAACCAATGAGTTGCTGTAACCGTTGTCTCTTGTCTACCTTACTTTGCATTTCGAAAAACCTGCAGAAACTTACTGTCACTACGACTTTGACAACACTTTCAAATGTGACTGAGGTGGGCCAGTAGGCCCAAGAACCATCAGAAGCATTAAAAAAAGTGTAAGAAAAACAAGTACACAAATAGTATATGTGCATATTTAGTAATCCATCTAAAAATATGGCATAGACTCTCAAAATGTAGAAGATGGAGAGGAGAAACAACAGTGTTTAAGGTTTCTAATCAGCAAACCTGCTTTCACACTTTTTTCTTCAATACGTTACCCATGTGGGCAAGCTTCTCTGAGCCAGTTATACAGGAAGCATATTTTTCTGCTTCACAAAGTAGTATGAGGAAATACACATGCTAGCAACTGGGAGGCATCAAAGTTGGTGCATGGTATGCTTTTCTATGACCATGACCAAATTTTACCTATTCAAATACAGACATACCTGAAACTAGTTTAAATTAACTACTTTAGGCAGCAGTAGAAGTATAACCATAAAATTGTACAGCTACATGTGGATGCCCACAACTATGTAAATCTCTGATAGCTACTCATTGAAAAAACTTTCTGCTAATAAAATGGAACGCTGCTATTTGTACCTGAGTTACTAAGTTACACAGCTGGATTAACACATCATCAAACACAGATTGTAATTGTTTGCTTAAGTGTTTCTGCCTATTGCAATTGTTTTCCAGCTTTCATAATTAACAGCAAAAAATTATGCCACAAAATTATCTTCTGAATACATTAAATGCACAGTGCTCTTTTCCATGTAGTTGCATATGACCCACAGCAAAGTGGACTCCAAGTGCCCACTAAGCAGTTCAACACTTCTGATCCTATGAGGAGAGGCTGAGAGAACTGGGATTGTTTAGTTTGAAGAAAAGGAGGCTGAGGGGAGACCTCATTGGTCTCTACAACTACCAGAAAGGAGGTTGTAGGGAGGTGGGAGTTGGCCTCTTCTCTCAAGTGAATAATGACAGGACGAGAGGAAATGGCCTGAAGTTGCACCAGGGGAAGTTTAGACTGGATATTAGAAAGAATTTATTTACCAAAAGAGTGGTTGGACAGTGGAACAGGCTGCCCAAGGAGGTGGTGGAGTCACCATCCCTGGAAGTGTTTAAAACAAATACAGATCTGGTGCTTAGAAACATGGTTTAAACACAGAATGGGTAGATTAGGTTATGGTTGATGGATTTAGGTTATAGCTGGACTTGGTGATATTCAGGGTGTTTTCCAACCAGGATGATTCTGCATGTGATTCTGTGTGTGATTCTGTGTGTGATAAGTGCATAGCAGGAGTTGTTACTGGCATCACTTGAGACAGCGGTTCACAGACAAAAGGAGCACCTTTTCAAAAGAAAATTTGTTATGAATGAAAAAAAAAAAAAAAAAAATTACCCAACATTTCCTGAAGGAGAGGAAGGGAAACATACTTAATGCTTTAATGTTCCCTGTTTTTAAGCCCCAAGAGAGAATGAACACTCCCTTATCTGTGCTAGCTCTCCTTCTAACCTGCTGTGTTTTTGATACATTAGTAATTTCTTTTGAAACACAGACTATGCAACTGAGATTACAGCTTATTATAATGCCCTAATAAGTTTTCAATGTCAGTATTCTAGTTTCTCAGCTGTCATTTTGCTCTTCTTTAATTAACCTCTTAGTGCTGCTGTGCTTTAACTTTTGGGAAATACAAAGAAGTTCTGAACTATTTGGCCACCGAGCTCAACAAGCTGAAGTTGTGAACCATCTCCTATCTTTGTTAGAAGGTTTACAAGGGATACACAGAAACCTCTCTGAAGACACTCCAACTGGCAGGAACAGGTCAGTGAAGAAAGCACTGGGGGAAAAACCCGACAAACCCAAGGTAATTAAATACAATTTATTCTTAATATTATTTTTAATTCCATTAAACATCACTGATCAAGTTGATTGAGTTTCTGCAGTGAGGATGTATCAGGCAACAGGAAGGACTGTTATAAATCCCTGCTGAAGTTGTGCTAGTATGCTTAAAAGTCAGTGTGTTAAGTCCAAAATAGTTAATTTAAGCACTGTCTGCTGACTTAGCTAGTATTCTAGTTATAAGATTGATGTTTCAACAGTATTAATTGGGTCTTTTCTTCAAAATGGATTTTATGCAAATTATATTTCAAGTAAGCCAGTTAGATGCTTACACTCTTCTTGCCCTTGAAAGAAAGGACTTTGAAGTGCTAGTGAAAGACAGAATTTGTAATATTGTTTTAAGATAAAGCTAAACATAATAGATATTTAGTCTTTCTCATTAAATATGCCGTATGTTACATTATAATAGCATCTAGAAACCTTGACATGAAAGTCCAGTAACTTGATGTAACAGAGAGTGACAGGTAGAGGTCAGGTAGCATGTCGAATGCAAGTCAATGTGCCTAACACTTGTCATCACAGGTGTGAGAAAATTGATGTGTTCATTTATACCACTGTCACCGTTTGACTCAGGTCCAACAACAATGCTCTCGATCCCCTCCCCCTCCTGCCCAGGTAGGGAAGGAGAGAGAGAAAAAGAGAGAGACTTGGCTGGATTGAAAACTAAACTACACAGCTTTAATTAAGACACTAATGATATAAGAAAATATATACAATTCTATACAGATATGTTCAGGTATGTGCAAGAGCCCCAGCAACTCCCACCACACTCCCCTGAGCTGGAACAGTTCCAAGAAATTCCGGAGCTGCTGCTGGAGAAAGCGGAGAGTGATGAGGGTCAGGAGAGCTCGAGCCTGGGGGTCGACGGTGCTGGATGGGTGGAGTCCTGCCCGGATGCCGGCCATGGGTGGAAGAGAAGGGAAATAGAAGAAGGAAGGAAGTTGTCTTCTGTGATCTCTGACCTTCCTCTGAGCTTACGTAGATATATTGAATGGAATATCTCTGGCCAATTTTGCTCAGTCTCCTACGGGGGGGGTCATAGATCTCCCCGTAGTGTCTGAGCTGACAGAGTGAAGGTGCGACCTTGAAGACCCAGCAGTTAGAAAAACATTCCACTGTCTTATCAGCTTTAGAAGAACAGAGTGTTGCTAGTTAAAAGAAAGCTCACTGAAGGAAAAAAAAATTAGTAAAAGGAAAATTGCCTTCATCCTGGCTCAAACCAGGACAACCACGTTAACACCTGTTGCCACAGTCCATAGAAGAAAACCCAAAATCAATGTATGAATGTGGGTGATTGCATGTGACAAGTTAGAAAATATTTTTCCGTTTTAGTCATTGTCCTGCACAGAGCATTACATTTACCAAGCAGAAGTTGAAGTATCACATGCTGTGTCTTCTGGTCCTGATACCTACTGCAAGAAGCAGAAAAAAACAGAGTTGGAGCAATGGCAAGCAAAGAAATAAAAATTAAGACATATAAGGAGCCTGGAATTTTAATGGCACCCTTAACTTCTCCATGTGTATGCTGGTGATCACTAGGATTACAGAGTTATCTCTCTTGTCTTCCTAGTCATACTTTTAAGCTGTGGGGTTTAAAAGTTAAATTTTAGGACCTACTCTGCCCTGTACATAACTCCCTTCTTGCTATTTTTAGAACAACGCCTGATAAAATACCAATTAGATAACATGGAATTTCAGCAGCAGTGGAATTGAAAGCCATTTAGAGCTGGAATAGGCATTTATTTAACTCCAGCAGCAGACATGGTGGGGTCCTCAGCTTTGTTTTCTGAACCCTTGCCCGGGTAGTCAGAACTTATCAGTGAGAGAAGATAAAATAAGGGAATGGGGGGAAAAAAAGGTGTCAGGGAGAAGGTGAAAAGAAACAACTGATTTTTAATAGACTGAACATGTTGGCTTGACAGATTTCTGAACACTGTTCAAAATACTTTGTTTTGTTCCAGCATGGCTGCTCCCACAGAGCCCTTTTGTGCAAAATTGGTGGTCATTCATTTGGAAACATTTCCAGACATTGACTCAGAAGTGTTGGCGTTGAGTATGTCTAAACAAATGGAGTGGTTGTATGAAAGGTGAGAGGATGATGGTTTTCTTCCGCTGTAGGTTTTTTTGTGATGTGATAATGAAGTGGCCTTTTTGTAACAGGCCTTAGTACCATGTAGATATGAGGATTTCACACACTAGCAAATTTCAAAGAACTGTTTTCAGTATTCCAGGAAATTAACTGATAGAAAAAGGCTTTTTACTCAGTGTGCATTTTCTGCTCCCACACTGTACACCTCTAATGCAATTTACCAGTGAATTAAGCATAAGATGTGATTTACCCCACCAACCTAATAATTCATGTTAATCAGTGGAGTGACTGTTTTTACAGCTTAGTTTTATAATGCCATTATAGTTGAGCACACGTCTGCCTTAGCAGTATGCTTAAGGGGGTCTGTCTTTGATATGTGAGTGTAGGTCTTACTAATTTCAAGGACCAAATTCTTCCTTGGTGCAAGCTCCCTGTTTTTAACAGAGCTAAAGCTGAGTTCTTGGGCCCTTATGACTAAGCTTTTCCTGTCAGCTTTTACAGAAACAAAATATACCAATGGGACATAAATTTAAACAATTCCTAAACAATATGTGTGGAAAAGATGGGGGGTGAATTAATCCCTTTCTATTTCACAATACTATGTTTTAAAGTACAAATTTTGCCTTTTACATTAGTGTATGCAAACAATAATAAACTATTTTTTATTAGATAACCAATACTTGAACTGGCTTTTGGTCTCCATGTAACCTAGATTTCATGCAAGAAAAACACAATTAATTTAACACAAAAGAGAACCTACAATCACTGTGGCTGTAGGCAAATGGGTTTTCTTGGGTTTTCTGCTTTTAAAATTAGATTCTGTAGAATCATGGATTTCCTGCACTTCAGTGGATGTTTTCCTGAAAATGGGAAGTAAATAGGAGGAGTTATTAATGATCTACCTTTATACAACTGCAAACAAATTACTGTGTTCTGGGGTTTGTAAAAAACAAAAAAACAAACAAAAAACAAGCACCAAAAAAACAAACCACAAACAAACCAAAACCGCTTAATCCATTTTTGGTACAGCTGTGAAGAGAACAAGCTCTCAGACTGGCTAGCACCCTAAAGCTCTATTAAAAATCAAAGGAGTGAGAGTTTGATCTTTGTGGGGAAAAAAGTAGCAGCTGCTATAGGAAACCAGATACAATCTGGAGGTACTTTTTTGAAATTCCACCATCCATGTCAAAAAGGAAGTCAGGAAATCAGAATAGTTTATGCCAGTGTTTCATATTGAGATTAAACTTAGGAAGTAATTAATTAAAAAGGAAAATTCATAAATAAGTTATTTTTGTTAGGTTGTAGAAAGGGCAAATTTAAATTGGAAACCATGGCATAAACACTGTAAAGCTCCAATGCACTATTTTACAAGATCATTGAAACGTATGAAAAGAGCTTCTCATCAAAATGTAAAAATAATGCTTCAAAAGAAATGTTACATGAAATAAAAGAGATTATGAACTAAAACTAATTGGTAGCAAGAACAAAAAAAAGTGAAAAGATGTAGGAAAAAAGTGGGGAAGTAGGCCTTAAAATATAAAAAGTGAAATGCAGTGAAAATAGGGAAGGACATACATTTTAAAAAAGAGAAAGATTACAAAAACAAAAGAGAGAAAAAGTAAAGACTGGGTTACAAGCATAGACAAAGTAGAAGCTAGAGAGGTTTTCTTTTATGCTTCCTTATGTGAATGTGTGGGAAAACTGCCATACGGAGACCGACTGGTCCTGCCCAGCTGCTAATTTCCAAATATTTACTAGTGAGTGCCCAGGAATGAGGGAATGTCTCTTTACCTCACACTCTTCTCATAAAGGTGGCCAGCATGGAAAAAAATTGTGTTGGGGAAAAATATTCCTAGTGATATAAAAAGAGGAAAATGCACAGAAAGGCTTGAAGTGGGCAGGAAAGACCATAACCTAGCATTGCAACTGCACAGTGATGCACTGTTCTTACCCAATAGTAATGACAGTCTATAATTCATCCTGTTACAGACAATGGTCACAAGCAAGAGAGAGAATGCTAATGGAAATGAAATACCGAATGTTAAAAGTAAAGAGAAAATAGCAGACAAAACTTTAGTTTGTACACGAGTACTTTTCATTTGCAGAAAATCAGATTAACCTGAGAATGCTAAATTGTCAGACACAGAAGAACTTGCTATGCTTTTCTTAAACTACAAACTTATGTGAACGTATAAAAGAGAAATCTTGAAAAGCTGTATCTTCTCGTTCTTTTGTCCCCCTTTTACTGCATATTTTAAGAAATGCCTGTGGGGCTTTTAAATATACATATAAACTGCACAACATACCTTTAAATGTCCTCTGAAATCAGTAAGGATACAAGACTCTTGTTAAAATCCATTGAAGCTGGACATTGAGAGAAATAAAAGAAAATTATAACATATTCTCAATGTCCAGCTTCAATGGATTTTAACAAGAGTCTTGTATACAAGGATAGCATAACAGGGCAGCATGGATGTCATAGTCTAAATCTCAGGCATTCCTCCCGTACGAACAAGTCATATTAGAAAAAACATGTTATTAAATCCTTCAACTAAAAACAATATTGGTTTGTATTCTTGTGGCAAATGAATGCCTTGTTTTTCCATATGTAATCTTTAATAGGAGTCAGTCTTATGTCTCTCCAGGGTTTATTGCAGGGTTGGAGAGGGAGAAGTACCCTAATATGGGTAAGAATGGCCTACCTGCTTTGATACTGGGTAAATGGAGAAGAGCATGCTCTGTTTTCTGAGCACATTGCTTTGCATCTCTGCAGGAGTTTCATGTGATTTCATTGGCACCTTCAGGTCCTCAACCTGCAATACCAGATCTCTATATTTCTGCTTCTCCAGAGCTAGAAGACTGGTATTTGTTTGCCAAAGACTGCATGTTAGTCAAGACATGTCATCCTACAGAACAAAGAGCCACAGTAGCATTTGCTCTTCTACTGACAGTGATTTGGGATGTTGGCTATGTAAAATCATGATGTATGTCTGGAGATTAGGCTTATATCAGGGTGGATAAATCTGCTGGAAATAGGGAATTGCTATGTAGAAAAGTAGCATTTGATGTGCAGTGGTGAATCTGGAGATATCTGCAGTGTGCAAATTCCAACTGAACTCAATGGGAGTTTCAAGTATACATGAAATGTGAACAAGAAGATCCAGGTGTAGATTTCTAACTTTAGTTTCCTTGCACATTCTGATTATCACATCAGAGGGTTTAGATCATATTAATCTACTTCCCCTTGCTTCCATGTCACCATAGGTATCTACTTGCTGTGACCTCAACAGTAGTTTAATTTTATTAAAACTGATTTGTCTAAAATCAGAAATTTTGGGGGGGAGTTTTAATTCTTACTATAAAGAAATTACTTCCAGTGACATTTTACCTGAAAGGCGATTTGACTTCAAGAGGATTGCATGATAATCCAGAGAAAATATCATCTCCCCAGATCAGCTTTGTTTTATGAATGTTAAAACTGCTGGACTGTGGTGTTTGAAAAGTCAGCTACAGTCAACATTTAGATTACTTGTTTCTGGTTTTCCACTCTAAAACTACACATGTTTTCAAATATTATTTATGGGGTTTCTTTATTCCCCCAGTGTTGGACTCTGCTGACCTCCATTTTGAGATTGGGTTGCTGTTGCATGGGATGCTCTACAAAGTCCTTACTTGAAGGCACATTTTAAAGGAAGCCATGAAAACTGAGTGTCCAATTTTTACTGAACCTGTGTTGAAGACAGGTCCTGATCTCCTCTGGGAAATCCCAGCCTGACTGAGAGTCCGCATGAACTAAAAACCCATTTCAAGAAAGGCTGCTCAGTTCATTCACAGTGCTTTAGTGTTGTGTTAAGCATTTTTTTCTTGAGTAGTGTCTTCCTTAAGCTCACGTAGAAGTGCCTTTCTGAATAGGGGTCTGAAAGACAAGGCAAGTGAGTAAAGCACAGTCAGTAGTGCATAAGAGGGCAGGTGAGCAAAAAAACAGGCAAGATCATCTGCAACACAGATGATGTGGAACAGTAACCGACGTACCAGTTGTGTCACCCATATCAGATGGCAGCTTTAAGCACATATCTGGCAGAGGCACATAAATATTGTAGAAAGCAGAAATCTCCCACCAGGACCATACTCTTCCACATCATATTGTGCTCTGCAGGGCTGCATCAAATGTGGTACTCCCACTGTTATCTGCCCTGGCAGGCAGAGAAGTGAACTAATTTCCCTGCTCAGTCACCGCATATATATTCTGCACCAGGATGGGTAAATGGGAATGAAGATGTCAGATAATCTGTGAGCTTGTGCTGGGATGGACTCCTCATGCTTCCCACATCACCAATACTTGCCACTAATGTCAACACGGGATCCTAGTTGTGCAAAACATGGTTTCTAAGAAATACCTTTGCTCATCACTGGCCTATAGAAGACACTTCTATGCTAGATCCCTAAGACTATTTTGGGGAATTGGCTGACATTGCAGGCCCTCTTCTACTGTTCAGGCTGGTGCCAGTTTTCTGGCAGCCCTATCATGCCAAATAATGCTGTAGCTATATTGCCAGATCGGAAGGAATTCAAATGCTGTAATCTTTTACTCAGAAACAAGGAAATTTCTGAATAAAACACAGAGAGCAGTACCACCTGCTCTTTACATATCAAAAATTGAGAGAGAATGTTTACATATTGCCAGCTCTAGTTATATTAATATCTCACACACCCCATGGGAAAACAGATAACCAAGCAGATTTACTGCAGAAAGTGTAGTTTTCACTGATGAAGGTAAAAAACAAAGCAAAGGTGAAAAGCTAACTGTGTGAGGAGGGTGCAAAACAAAATTGGTATACCTAATACTATTTTTAGCTTCTATTTGTGCAGGTTATGAACTTTGATTTACCTGTGATCACATGTTTCCAGTAGTGATGCATCTCCTGGTCGGTGGGAGAGTCGAATTGCCATCCTATAAATTGCTTTTCAAGATATGTGTTTTAGTGCACAGATATCAAATACACCCACATACATACATACATACATACACACATACATACATACATACATACATACATACATACATACATACAAAAAGTCTGAAGTTGTTTTTTTTATTATTTTTAAAGCTCTTTTTTTCTCTAACCGTCTTTAAATCGGCTAATGAAGGTTAAATTGATCTTTATCATCTTCAGAAACAGAAAACACAGTGATATTTAAATAAATATTAGTCAAGGTATGTGATTAGATTTCCAAACAAAAGTGCAAGTGAACTTCCAGTTTATGGAGTTTCACATAGTACTTTATGAGCTGCACATGCAACTATCCAATTATTCACTTTGGATGTTTGTGTTCATATGTTAGGGATATGCCCTTATATGTACATTATTTCACTTATTTCTTTGAAAATTCAGAGTAAGATGGAAAGAACATTTGTTACATGTAGCTCTGATTCATTTGACTGTGATAAATCTGATGTCAGTTGCTATGGGACAGGTTTATAAATTACAGAACATGGAAACTCTTGAACACAAAAATTTATTTTTATTTCTCTTCTTAAAAAAATATCCCTATATGCAGTTATATACTAATACAGACTGATTAGTAAACAGACTGAAAAAATATTGTGAAACAAATTATTGATATTTCTTTATTAGAGTAACATGAACCAAAGAACTAGGAAAGATACATTTCTCATGCCTGAATCACAGAATGGTTTGGGGTTGGAAGGGACCTTAAAGATCATCTAGTTCCAGCCACCCTACCGTGGTCAGGGACACCTTCCACTAGACAAGGCTGCTGAAAGTTGCATCCAATCTGGCCTTGAACACTTCCAGGAAGGGGGCGTTCACAACTTCCTTGAGCAACCTGTGCCAGTGTCTCACCACTCTCACGCTAAAGAATTTCATCTTAATATCTAAATTAAATCTACCCTCTTTCACTTTAAAACAATTCCCTCTTGTCCTATCACTACATGTCCTTGTAAAAAGTCCCTCCTCAGTTTTCCGGTACCTTTCCTGTACCTTTCAGGTACTGGAAGGCTGCTGTAAGGTCTCCCTGGAGCCTTCTTTTCTCCAGGCTGAACAACCCCAACTCTCTCAGTCTTGTCTTCGCAGCAGAGGTGCTCCAGCCCTCAGATCATCTTTGTGGCCCTGCTCTGGTCTCAATCCAACAGGAGAAAAAAAAAGTGTTATTATCACTCATGAAGAAATTAAATATCTCTACTATATGTGAGATGTCTCAGCCTTAGCCGGGGAATGCATAGGAAGGGTGAAAAAAGGGAAAAATAAACAGCATTGTTAGAGATAGCCAAAACATTGGTGGGCATTACTGAGAAAGAGTGGACAATATTTTCATATAAGTTTAACCTTCAGAGGGCTGAAACTTCTTCCAGGATCATCTCACCCCGTGGGCTTGCCCAGGGCAACCTCATGAAAGTGTAGGACTGTAGATGAGCTGATGCTTAAGTGTAAAGTGATATCTTCTCAGTTTGAAATGTAAAAGAAAATAAAATATTCCTGACATTCTTACTTATAAAGGAAAACTATAGACAAAACCAGGATTGATGAGAAGTCTTTATAATTTATTTATGGCAGAGAATATTTGACCTTGAAAGATGAGGCTGTGTGGGGAGTTGTGGTGGGAGATTTTTCTTTGTCATAATATTATTCTCAACCTCTTGGCATCTTCCTGATTACTTTTTTTCTAAACCTCCTGAGTGCTAAAACTAACTGGTTGAAAAGCAGTGGTGGAAACAAGTAATAACCAAAACAAGAGGAAATTTTTTCTGTTGACCTACATTTATTTACTGTGCCAAGCAGTGAACTCCTGAATATGGAGAACTACTTTTTAAGCTACCCTTATTGATTGTTTAGTTAATTGTAGAATTACACTAGCTTAGGTAGCAGTGGATGAGTAAACTCTTGAGAACATGTAAGAACAATTCATTTTCCTGGAAAGAGACTTTTCTTTTTTAGTTACACTCTTTGAATGCAAATCATGAATGCAATGAGAAGTTATCACCTGGGTATCAAATCTGTTAAAACCTTTACAATCAGTGCTTCAAAGGCATGTCACAGTGAGGCCATGTTTTTGTTGGTTTTTGTTTGGCTTTGTGGGGGTTTTTTTCATACCTAACTTAAAAGCTTCTTCCAAGAGACTAGATGGTGAATAGGAAATATATTAAACACAAGCTAGGAGAAAACTGGCCTAAATTAGATCCGTTATCTCTTAGGAAACCATTATCCCCTTCGTAGTATCAAATGCCAACAAGAATGCAGCTATAGGAAATAAGATGATGGGTCAGAGATATGTATCTAGCTTTTCTGAAGAATTAGATAGAATGACCTGGAAGGTCTTTGAATAATAGAGAAAAAATTGTACCAAATACAAAGAGAATGTTCTGCCTTACTATGAACTATATGCTCTGAGTGAAAAGTCTGCTTTCAACATGATTACTAGATCTGTGCTGCTGAAAATTTGTTTGTTATCAGTCACAACAGACTTGTTCCACAGCTTTTTGGTCAACATTTTTATTAGATTATGAAGAATTTAGTGTGAGCAGCTACTCTACTTGATTAAATGGTTATAATTTTGTCCTGGAAACAAAAAAATTTGGGAAGATGGGTTTTGCTTCTATGATATTAGGTATTGTAAAAATAATAAAAAAAAAGTTACCCAAATTTTTTATTTTTTATTTTTTTAAAATAATATTAGATGATAGAAATATTTTGGAAAATGGTTCCAAAATTACGTTGAAGTAGAGGAGTGCAAGTCAGATTATGGACTCACCAACTGGGTACTAAAGCCTAATTACATGTACTGATAGACATTAACAGTACACTAGAAATGTTTAGGTTTCACAATGATTTTTTTAAATTCTAAGGGGAACCATTGGCCACCTGAGAATTCCAACCAAAAAAGGAGCAATATTTTATGAAAAATAGTTCATATGACTGCAATGCAGATAAAATAATTTTGGAAAAAATAATGAGTACAGAAATGGCAATTTAATGGTTTTAGCTTAACATAATTCTGTAATTTATTTCAGAGTAATTTAATCAAATTTTGTTTGTAAATTAATTATGCTGTTATTTGGAAATTAATTATGCTATTATAAAAACTTCCAAGAAACTTAATTTTTAAGTTTAACAGGATCACAGTTTCAGACGTGAACATTGGACATGATAGCTATTTCTTTATAATGCAACTATTTGGCGCAAACGTTAATTTGTCAGTGGTGCTGTTTACCAAATCATTACAAGTTTTGTCGTGAGACAGAAGTGTAACTTTTTCTGCCTCATCTGTTCTGTGAAAGGTAATATAAAAGGTACTACTCTGACCTTTTTAGTATTCTGTAATTTGGTTCACTTGCCATTCCTATCTTTTTCTGTTTGTAACCTCAGCAACCTGTGACTAGAATGGACACTCAGTCAAAACACAGAATACTGAAAAGGTCACACGAGTAGAATTTACTGCATCCACTTCTCAGGACACACTGGACAGTAAAGTAGTGGTACCTGATTCTGAGTGAAAAATCTACTGTCCTCATGACAAAATCTCTGACATGAAAAGTTCTGCCTGTACCTGTATATATGCTGTAATGGTGAATAGAAATCAAGCCAGGACAAATGCTGCTTCTTTAATTTCTTCCTATTTAAAACAACAATAAATTAAATAAAACATATTTCCAAAGTTTACTGGCCTTTAAATTATTTTTCTTATTCACTTCAGTTGAGTGGTTAAGTAAATGAGGTGGAAACTATGCAGTCTATTGAAGTAAGTTTGTTAGAATGGAAAAAAAAAAATCATTGTGCAGCTAATGTAAAATATTTGTAGTGTGCAAAGCATTCCTACTAAGTGTTTTCAGGCTCATGTGTTTATGCTTGTAATGCCTTGTCTTATGAAGCCTTACCTTTTGTGATTACATACAAAACATATTTCTCTGAAGGAATATAAAGTTGGCTGCATTTTGTAGTGCTTTTCCATGTGAGCATGAATAGTTTATTTTCTTAGTGTAATCCCCCACACCTAAAAATCCATTGTGTTGACTAAATGAAGGTGTTTAGCTCTGCAGAAATGCAAGTAGGGAAAAATTAGGCCTGAGAAATGTGCCTCGAAATTAACTGCTACTAAGTCAATAGTAGAGTCAAAGATTCCACATTTTTGTATGGTAAACCAATAGATACTGTAAGATTGTTTTATTAGCTGCGAAAAAATATAATAGCTCATTAGGCTTAAATTTGCTGATTGTGCATCAGGTATTTTGTTTATGTTTGTTTTAGAAATAAAAGAGTAAGTGCAGCTGTTGATTGGATATGCATTTTAATGGGTCAGCTTTGGTGTGGTGTGTTAAAATTAGATGCTTTAATGTATTAGCTGCATACTGATGTAGAATTGCTTTGAAAGTCCAGAAACAGGTAATGTAAATGGTATTTTTAATGAGTTGATTGTTTGGAGTCTTTCTCAGTGCAACAGTTAAGAATGTGTTTCAAAGAGTAAATAAGGTGTGTGTGCCCAGGGTGTATCTACAGCAGCTGGCAGCACTTCTCTGTTTTCTGCTGTGTATCTACTAGTCTTTATCCTCTGGTCATCCAGACTTGTTTGAGCACACCACAGCATCCTCCTATCCTCTACATTTGCATTTTCTTCCAACAGAGGTATGTGGAAGGAGGGTTTCCACTGTGGTCTCATTCCCACACTGGTCAGGTTGTGACCAGGAAACCCACTGAGGGAGCAGGACTTGAGGGATAATTCCTGAGTAGAGGTAAGAGCTTGCTTGATCCTATAACTTTGTTACTTGATGAAAAACAACAGCTTTGAAAATACACCAAATCTCAGAGGGTTTTAAAGCTGGTAGGAGTATTCCCATTTTCTTCAGCAATATTGGAGTGGATATCAGGGGGATGACAGTTGCTTTCATATACTGAGATTGCTTGAAATATCCATTTCAACCACAAGAAAATTCACTTGACAGGACATATGTGACCCTGTTACTGCCTCTCCCAAATACCAAGCATGGCATCCTACTAACCCAGCTTTCAATCTGTCAGGCACAGTGAAAATAATAGCTGTGTCTTCTTTCTATTTTAGGTTTGTGTTAAAGTGATTGCTGTCTTGAAGTCACATATATTTTTAAATCGATGAAGAATCCTCATTTGACATAGTAAACCTAGTGGACTGTATGTAAACAGAAGCACCTATAAAACAATACTTCTAGATATTTGTGTACAAAGTGAAAGGATGATGGCTATATTTAAATATTTAACTTTCTGGTACTGTTTAATTAACTTTAATATGATCATTTTTGTCTGATTTACAGACCATCTGTTCCTCTGCCAGTCAATCTCCTTCAAGGACCTTTTGAATTTAGGGTTAAATCACAACATAATTTATCAGAGGTGTCAAGAAAATTAGAATTTTAGTAAAAATCAATACTGAAAAGACAAAATTAGTATATTCATTAACAGAAGACAGACTGTGTCACTGAAAGGCTTTCTGACATGTACTGATCAGCTTATAAACACATAGCGTAGAGAGAGACAAAGAACATCACAGGAGAATGTTTTGGGGCATCTGTGAAATATATATTGCTTCTGTATGAGAGGTTCTTAGGTCTTCCATAGGTTGAGATATTGCAAATAGGGGCATATTGTACAACATTAATTAAAAAAAAACAACAAAAAGTTTTCTTCATTGTACTTTTCAGGGAACAACCTTTTTACTCCCCACACCGTATCTGACTTTTTAATAGCAGAATATGACAATGTGTATCACAAATAGTCATCACTATTTCTTCTCATACTGTTCCATAGGTATCAGCTATTAGTTGCTATTAGTCACTATCAGAGGGAGAATTCTGAGCTATATTAACTTCTGGTCTGACCAATGAGTTATTTGTGTCCTTCTTTTCACTTGAGTCTGAAGGAAGGAGGTTAAGTCCCTAAATTTCTGTCACCATACCTTAGTCAGTTTAACAAAAACCTGGAAAAACAAACCAAATATGCTTCCTGACCTGAAAACAAACAAACAAAAAGTTAACTCCTGTTCTCAGCTCCTATGCAGAGAAGGAACAAAACAGAGAAATTGACCCTTTAGACTAATCATAAGCAGTAAAATCAAATTAATGTGTTAATGTGCTAAGAAAGTGAACAGTTCTGGGACTTTGGAACTTGATTGTCTATACTGTTGGAAAAATCTCATGCACGGTGCTGTCCTGGGACAGCTAACACTCTGCAGACAGATCCTGAGCATGGCTGAGAAATGAGAGTAGGTTTAAAAGGCAGTTATGGTGAGGAAAAGAGAATTTAATAGCACAGACAGAAGCCATCCCATGCCAGATGGCTTCAGTGCCAGGAAACAATTCCAAGCATGTTTAATTTACTACTCTAGTCACAACCTAAGTGTCCAGGACTAAAAATAAACACATTGAATATTTTCATCATGCAGCATTTTTTACTTAATACCTCCAAACACCTTCATTCTACACAGACTTCCATCTCAAATCCAGGCTCACTGTTTTCTAGAAGATGGAGAAAGCAACACCAAACAGTGTTCTGTCCTCACGGGTGTGTTTCTGGTGCATGCTGAGAATCTGATCCACCAGACATCTTCTTCAGGGAGGTATATAACGCAACTAGGAGTGTTACTGCCAGTGGGTTGAAAGGATTTTAGTGTGCTGATGACACACAGCTTTATGTTTCAACAGTCAAATGCACATCATGGTGCCTCATTTTACACAGACCAAATATATATGAGTGAGCTGGCTGACAGTTTATCTTGAGAAGAATAGAAATAAGTATACTGGATATGTTAGATCTGGGGAAAAAAAGATTTTTCCAAGTCTTTCACAACTCTCTTACTTGCACATAACAATGTTTGTAAGTAAGATGAATTTCAAATAAAACTTTCAGTTGTTTCAAGTGAAATGTCTGGCAGGCAATGCAAGAAATTGCAGACTTTCCTGAAGGATTTCACTACTTGACCTATGCCTTCTCAGTCTTTGCGATTTAGCTATTACAATGCATTGACCACAATCTGTTCAAAAGATTTAACAAGAGTCAAAGGTAGGCATGTGGAGTTTATCTCTCTATGTTGCATTAAACTTGTTTATTACTAGGAAGAGTTTGTGTTATTACTGTCTTCCTCTTTTTAATTTGTTTTCAGTTTTAAATGACCAAAGCAACTTCCTCATGGGCAAATGGTTTAGGCTCTATCTCATATCAAACTACACCAGGGACTTTGCAGTTCTGCAGCTTTCTGGGGTAGTTCTGCCTCTTCATGGAACAGAAGGGCAACTAACAAACTGGTACGAGAAAGAGTTCCTTTCTTTGGCTTTGTTCACTGAAGTATACTCACCTTCCAGCTATAATACAGCATCAATCTGTGGGACTCAATTGTTTCTGGATTTTGATGACAGAAATGGTGACTTGTAGAAAACCTGTTGTGTTTGGTGTTTTGTTTTGTTTTTTCTTTTTAAGCTCTATTTTTTGGCTGGTTATTATGAGAAATCCATCATTGAAAAGGATTTGCAGTTTTTAGAGGGAGCTTAATGAAAAGTGCTATTCTGTGACTTGAAGAGGTAATGGTGTAGCGTGTGTGATAGTTCTGAATAGAACAGCCTAAAAATACTATTTATTTTTCCTCAAAAATATAATTTTAGTCAATGAAAATAATTTACTGGACTATTTCTGCATCAACAAATACTTTTATTTTTGTTTTCCTCCTGAAATTTTTTTTTTCTATGGTTGAAGTGCTTAATTTCATATGGTGAAGCAAAAGCATCCATACAATCCAAAGTGAAACAGACAATTGGAGTCCTGTGATCCACTCTCTTCATATTTCTAATGCCACCAGCATCCTGCCTTGTGCAAAGATCTGCTAAGACATCATTGGCAATTTGAAGATCTATATTTTTAAGATCTTGAAGACCTATATTCAAGAAAAGGAAACTCAAAAGAGTTTCAGAAAATGGTTATGATAATAATAAAAGAAGGATAACTGATCTCACGGGAGGAAAAGAAAGGAGCAAAATGAAATCTGAGCAGGCATAATGAAGATTGACACCAGTGAGGGAGAAGAGGCTATTCTATGGTGAACAAATAGATAAAACAATTTTCTGCAATCTTGAAGAAACCAGCTAACAAAGATGGTGTAACATGCTGGAACTGCATTCCATTAGGATACTCACCAAAATGATGTGGAGAAAATCTGTTGTTTGTTTTAAGGCAGAGCTTTATTAAGTTCATTAAAACCACAATCGAGATTCGAAGCGCCAAAGTTGTATTATTAACAAGTCTGTTATGCTTTCAGTTTTCTCTATCAGCTTATATCTTGTTTTTAAGGGCAGCAACAGTGTTACTCTCCCTATGCTAGTATTATTCTTAATTAGAGAAACTGAAGCAAAAAACCCCAAAAAACTATTATGAACTCTGTCTTATACATGAACTGCTCTTATTGTCCTCATGTCAACAGAGCCATTCCTATTTACTTCTGTGGAGCCAAACTCAGTTGATGTGAATTTACGATAGCTTGAGGTTAAAGACAACATTTTCAAACTTGAATGTCTAAATGCAGGCAACAAAATACCTAATAGAAAGTCAAAGCAATGGCCAGAATTACTTCATTGACATTTAAGTCAGAATATTTGTATGGCTTGTTCCAGCTGACGTTACTGATCTGAAGCACAGGTGAAAAACCTTGATTTTTTGTCATTTTATAGAATCTGCCTTGTGTCATTACTTAGTCAAATTTTGAAAGTTTTAATATACTTGTAAAAGCCTACACTTTCATCACACAACTGAGAGCACGGCACTGACATGAAAGTGAACCAAGTAACTCTACTGCATTAAAAATGGATAAACGACAATTAGAATTGCTACTTTATTCTAATTGTAGTCAGCTGTTTGCACCTAAAAGGAAATTAGAAGAGAAATACAATCTCTGAGTTAGATTTACAGATAAAATGGATTAACAACTGACAATGGAAAGTGCTCATCTTCTAATATATGGATGCTCCTAACAAAATGTCAATTATAATTGATTGCCTAGGCAGTGTATACCACTGCCATTAAAACAGAACAAGCTACTTGTTTTGCCTACAGCTAAGACTTCTGACATTCTGAAAATCCTTTACATGCTTGCCTGGAAGAGAATTTGTAGGTTTTTACATTTGACAAATATTTTATTATGTTCTCACTTTCTCAGTAACATGTACTTTCATCAGTTTTCTAATGAACAACTGATCTGAAATGCACTGCTCATTATGAAAAGTGTTATTGATTCATAGCGATAGAGAATAAAGACCATCATTGCTAAAGTAGTTGTGATTACCTGGAAGAGGCTCCAGTCTCTAAAGCTAGAAAAAGGAAAGGGGAAAATCCCCATTTTATTTGGTACTACATTAATAATTAATTTTAAAAGTAGCATTTCAGTAGAAAGCAATGTTTTTGTCTTTATATTAATGGGGGATATGATGTTAACATAATTTTCAGATTATATCCTCAAACTTTCCCTTAATATTATTTTCATATTCCTCTCTATTTTGTCATATCAGGAAAATTAGACTGTGTTCTAGAGAACATTTTAAATATGCTAAATTGCATAAAATTGCATTTTCTATATAAAATAGATTAATTAGGAAAAACATATATATATATATGTACTCTTGAGTCATTACATTCAGAGGTTCTCTTGTAGCCTGCATAAACAGGAAAGAAGCTAGTATATACCAAAACACCACAATATAAAATAAAGCCATCAATTAAGTTAATTTGCAAGTCAAATTTTGCCATTAATTGTATTTTGAGCACACTGTAATTATTATTTATCCAGTTTTGGATAAATAAATTCCAATTTCTTTGAAATAATTTAAAAAAATACAGTAATGCTTTTGAACTGTTATAGATTGCCCTAGCTTTATTGACTTAAATTGATTTACACCCAGTGCATTTCCTCTGCAGCTGCTGTCACTGATCAATACACATTCACTTTCCCTAGAGGAAAGCAAGGGGACCACACAAGTTTTCATTACATTCATTGTGTCATGGGGAGGTGGAGACAAAAAACAGAAATGGAATGAATGTATGTTTCCTACATTTAATTGGAAGGAAAATCAAAAGTAAAAACCATCAATACTCTAAAGAGTTATGGAACATATGCTGTTCATGGTCAGTTGCTGTAAAGGCCAGTTTGATTGTTTCACAGAATCATAGAATGTCTTGAGTTGGAAGGGACCTCTAAAGGTCATCTAGTCCAACCCCCCTACAATAAGCAGAGGCATCTCACAGCAGAACAGATTGCTCAGAGCCCCTCATAAAGCTGTACTGGCTGTCCTGAATCACCTCCCTGTCCTCCCTGTGCCTTAGCATGTCTTCTAGGAGGATCTGTTGCATTATCTTCCCAGGTACAGAGGTGAGGCTGACAGGTTGGTAGTTCCCAGGGTCCTCCTTTCTATCCTTTTAAAAAATGTAATGTTTCCTTTCTTCCAGTCACCAGGGACTTCACCTGACTGCCATGACTTTACAAATATCAGGGAGAGTGGTTTGGCAATCACATCAGCCAATTCCTTTAGGACTCTGGGATGCATCTCATCAGGTTCCTCAGATGGTCACAAACCTTGTCTTCACTTACAGTGGGAGGTCCCTGGTCTCCATCCTGTGGGCCATCAACTTGAGAGCCATGAGAAGAGGGAGTTGCCAGTGAAGACTGAGGCAAAAAGTTGTTGAGAATCTCAGCCTTCTCCTCATCTGTTGTTAATAGCTCACCACTGTTGCTCACCAGGGGTGTACACTTTCTTCAACCTTCCTTTTCTGGTTTATGTACCTGCAGAAGCCCTTCCATGTTTCTCCTTTACATCCCTTGCCAATTTCAGTTCCAGCTGCACCTTGGCCTTCCTGACCTCATCCCTACACAACCAGGCAATGTCCCTATACTCTTCCCATGGTACATGTCCCCTCTTCTGCTGCCTGTGTAGTTCCGTCTTTCTTTTTAGTTTGACCAGCAGGTCTTGACTCAGCCATGCTGGTCTCTTGACTTCCTTGCCAGATTTCCTACACCTGGGGATTGAAAGCATCCTTAAAGATCTGCCAGCTCTGTTCTGCTCCCTTGTCCCTGAGAGTCGTTTCCCACGGGGTCCTACTTACTTACTCCTTGAAGAGCTGGAAGCTCACTATCATAAAATGTAGAGTCATGACTACGCTTTTCATATGCCTCATACTCCTTTGGATAGTGAACTGCACTAGTGCATGATCACTGAAGCCCAGGCTGCCTTCACCTTTGACATCCCTGATGAGCTCATTTGCATTTATGGCCATCAGGTCCAATAACACATTCCCTCAGGTAGGGCTGTCAATTTCTTGTCATAAGAAGTTGTCATTGAACTTGCCTACAGCTTGCCATTCTACTTTTCCAGCAGATGTTGGGGTGGTTGAAATCCCCCAGCAGGATGAGATCCTGTGATCGTGATGTCTTCTTGAGCTGGAGTAAGAAGGCTTCATCGATACGCTCCACTTGATTGGGTGGCCTGTAACAACTCCCTTTGTTATCCTGATCCCTTACTCCTACTCATAAGCTTTCAACCTCTCATGGCTATTCTTTAGGGGCAACTCTTCACACTCTATCCACTTCTTTACATAGAGAGCGACACCTCCACCCTTCCTTCCTCTCCCGTCCCTTCTGAACAGCTTGTAGCTTTCCTGTAACATGGTAGCTTCCAACTCCTCCTGTTTGTTGCACACACTGCATGCATTGGTGTAGAGGCACTCCACCTGGGCTGCCAACTGTGTCAACTTTGAGGAACACTCCTTTATTCCCCCAAGGTATTTCACAGCTGTTGCCCTGCTGTCTGCTATTACCTCAGGAGACCCTGGCTCATCTCTGTATGACTGCCTGTGCTACAGTATCCACAGCATGCTTCAGGGCAACAGGTTTAAGAACCTCACTATCACCCCATCCTTCCAACCCTGTTGTGTCTTCCTGCCACTTGCCACAAACAATCTTGATATTTTTATCTCCCTCCCCCTTCACATCTAGTTTAAAGCCCAGTCAATCAGCCACCAATCTCCTGGGCAAAGACTTTCTTCCCCCTTTGAGAGAGGTGTCTCCCATTAGATGCAGTATGATTTTGACTTTGTTTAACTGGATTATAACAGGAAGTAATGGGAAAGTTCTGAAATCTCTTGCTAATAGTCATACTTTTTTCCATCTGAAGTACTGAAAATCTGTTTAGCTCCTCTACTAATACATGCTACACTTTACAAAATAATAATAAATTAAATTATTGGTTTATTATTATGAAAAATGTATGTGTATAATATTCCACATTAATTATGTGTTCAAGTAGAATTTCTTTTCAATTCAATCAACTCAGATATTAATTACTATAAAATACCAGCCTGAGATAGACCAGAAAACAGGTTATTAAGTCTTGGGCCCACTAAATACAACAGCCTTAACTTTACCCCAAAACTGAACATACATTTTCCATCTGAATTTAGGTATTATGGAAGTTCCAGGCTCAGAATTTCACTATATTAGAAGCTGAAGAAATTACCATATTTTTGGTAAGTACTACTGAGAAATGAAAATTCTTGTGTTTGAATTGACCACTCACTGCACACATGGCGTGTGTACTGAGAAGAAAACTGACTTCACTCGTCTATAAAACATGCCCACACACATGCACAGAGATATGTGTGAGTATAGATATACACATACAAATATACTGCACTAAGTACTCCTACACCTCGAGACTCCTTAATTCTGAACCACATGATTGATTTGCCCTGAATTTTTCATAGTGTTTTTTGCGGTCTGGTTTTGACAAAATACACAATTACTGCAAATTCTTTTAATTACTTACTAGTCTCTAGGCTTCTAAAATCAATTTATATATGCCTTAATTATCCATTGAATCTTATTCTAGGTAATAATATATTTATCTTATGTTCTCCTAGTTCATTGTGACATATTGCTGAGTTTTATTCTGCCATGGTGACATATTTAAGAATCTGAAACTTTAAAAAGTTCATTCTGTATTCATTTGTGATTATTAATTCAAGTCTTCATAAAAAATAATTATTTCAGTGCATTGCAATAGCCTCTTAACGTGCTGCCTCTTAGAAATGTCACGATACAAACTTCTGCTGCAATTTTAGGCTAATTTTTTTCACCTTTATTCCAGTGCGACAAGCTACAGTGCCCATCTTTTTGGGTTCTTTTTTGCAAAAATATGTGATCAATGTTTTCAACAGGAGCAAACCAAATAAAATTAAAAACAAACAAAGAACAAAACCAAGCCAAACAAAAAAAAAATTAACCAACCATAAAAAACCCACCTCAGTCTGCAGAACTACAAATCTCTTTAAAAAAAAAAAAGTATTAAAATATATATATATTATATATATATATATAAATGGTCATTTAGTGTCAGCTGGGTTACAATGAAAGCCCATTTTCTGCCCTCCTACCCCCAAGGATGTGTGTAGAGTTGCTGATTTTGAGTTCTTATGTGTCCCCAAACACACGGCTCCAGGAGGAGCAACACAGACATACATGTACTGCACATAGTGGCAGTTGTTATATAGATACACCAGCAAGAACTGTCCAAGAGGGAGACTTGGATGTACCTTCCATACTAGAAACCTGCTGCCTGTGCACTAGGCTGCCTTTTGTCAGGCCTTTTTATGTCTCAGCAGTGCACAATCTTTTCATGTCATGGAAATATGAATAATTGAAACAAATATGATTATTCTTCTTTGCCTTTCTTTTTTGCACAGGGTATATAATGACTTATTAATGATTTTTTTGTTGTTGTTATAAAAATACACATTAGGCTGAACTGTTTAATGTTGAGAGAACTGTTACAGACTGGCTCAGTGTGACTGATAACATGAAGTGGAGGTATGATTTGCAAGTTTTTGAACATCTAATGGAAAGATAGTATGGACTAGTCACAGTGATGACACCGGGAGTTGGAAGAGAACCAGCATAGCTTATTTGTCAACAATGTCCAGGTCCTGATGCAGCCACAAATCCGATGGAGGCAAAAGCTGTCACACTGCACTTCTCTGTCATCGGTGATACAGAGCTCAGTGAACAATATTATCAGCAGAGGTTGGCCCTTCAGTAAATGTGTCTCCAAGGTTAACATGTACCCAATCTGTCCTTTCTGATTGCCAAGACTACCCATAATGTGCAGATTTTGGTGGCTTTGTTGTTCTTTTTTAAAACAGAGTAACAACAGCTTAATTCTGGGGAGAGGGAAACCTAACATTAAAAAACATTTAGTGCATAGAAAAAGCACTGAAGGGTCAATAAATTGAAAAAAAACCAAATATCTGGGTAACATTTAAGAAAAGGTGACTCTTCTTCGTGGAAGTGTAATTCTGCAGCCAGGACCAAAGAGCAGAAAACCCTATTTTCAGTTCTGCCTCTGACTTTCAGGCAATTCTTATGCTTCTATTTTGTCCGCCACTTGATGCTAATCTTCTCTTTGAAAAAGAGATTGTTTTTTTGTAGCATGCTTGCACTGTGTCAAGCACAGTCAAGCCATGAGTTCAGCCCAGGCATCTGAATGCTAGATGAATTACAATAATAGGATCACATTAATAATTTGGAAAATAGCTTCATCAGAAGAGATCCATTTAGGTCCTTTTAGAAGACATAGAATAGCATAGATTTATGGAGAATAATACCTATAATACTCTATTACAAACGGCGAACTTGAGGCAGAAATTATTGAGCACAGCTCTGTGTCCTGTGGTACTAGTACAAATGATTGCAATGGTTTCTTCAAGCATTGCAATCAATGAATCAATGAATAGTAATGTGACGGGCTTTCTTCCTTATGTTTCCAATTAAATTCAAATTGTATTTGATTTTTTTAATGGCGTAAATGCAATCTAAACATATAATGTTTTTTGTAATATGGCTATGCTAATGCCTGAGGAGAAGCCTCTTTCTTTAAATGTTAATTTTTCTCAGAAAGCTTTATTTTTTTGCAGTTTTAACATGAAATTAACTCAAGGTTTTGGACAATTTTTCCTGTTCTTAGACCAATCAACATTAATCTGAATAAATATTTCCTTGAACAACTGTAATATCTAAGTAGGGCATTATTTTGTATATTGAACCAATTCCAACTGGAAAGCAAAATGGTTAAGTAAAGCCACCAACTCATGATGTAGGTAAGTAAATGACAGCAATTTCTGCCAGACTTCTGTATCTGTATTCTGAGTCTTTGTAGAACAATGTACATCTTCAACTTCAGTTTGCCATTCCTTGGAGTCTACTAAGAACACATTGATGAATATTTATTTCCTCATTTCTTATTGTTTAAACTTTTGGTCTAAAAGAATACGAGTTTTCCCATAAGTTCTATCTAGTATAAAACTCAAATATTTCGTGTTTTTCTGGGTACATCTGTTTATATTGTCATTCATCATGGCAGAGATGTGTGAAAATAGCTCCGTATTTCATTTTGTTGTATCAGTGCAGTAGTAATGGAAACATCTTTAACTCAGTTCCCTACTTTAATGGAATTGTGGCTATCCTCTGCTGCAAAGTTTGAAAACTCACTTCGTGCTCACAATAACTCTCTGGCTTGATGATGCCAGCCACTTTTTATTACTCTATTCAAAATAAAATTTAACTACAAATGCTATGCTTTTAATACTGTGCATATCACCTGTAGTCTGGTAATTTTGGCACTGGAGTTCTTTGTCATCTTTATATATTTGAGATGCTTCTGTGCTGAAACACCAAGGGAAATTTGTATTTTTGAAGCAAGTAATTTACTTAGAAGTATATGAATTGCATATTGGGATTTAATAGTAATTTAGAAAGTATCAGAGTAACAAGATTAAAATAGGAGTGCATGTGAAATATCAGACTAGAAAAGAAATTAGCCAGAGTTAAAAATGGAAGTTATTTTTTATGGTGTGAGGGAATAATACATAAAAGCTGCTAAATTGGCTATAATTGAAAACTTGTAAATGCTCTTGAAAACACAGTGTGTAAAACCTGTGAGCATGCAGTAATCTTTAAATGCTGTAAAGCTGGTTGCGACCATGTGCTTTGAAAGGACTCCAGTAACCTGAAAAGGATGGTATATTTGATTTTGTCATACGTCACCAATATGTCTTGGAATAAGCACAGTGCTGCTTATCTATCCATCTGCAACTCTATACTGAGTCCTTTGACTGAAGAGATTTTATTTTTCTGTCAGGAGGACAGCATACAACTCTAAGGGAACATTTTAGGAACTTATCAGTGATTACCTGTACAACCAGCAGGGAAGCTTGTAAAACAGAAAGGTAGAGCAAAATTCCTTGAGCAAAAGAGATCTACTTGCTGTAAAGGTCTTGCTCCTGAGACTTCTGAAATGCTCAACAAATTACAAGTGTTGTTGGTATCACCTGGCACTTGATCATCCCATGTATTTTTCATCAGGATTTAAATGGACATTTCATAGTGTAGAGAGGCTCCTAATTTAGCTGAAACCTAATCAGAAATCCATCTGGCACAAACTCACAGTAAGTTGGTAGGTGTGATTCATAAAAATCACATTAGGTGTTTCTGTAGGGCATTATTAGTACTTTTCTTGCATGCTTTCAAAAATGAAACATAGCTCATTTTTATTCCAAAGCACTGCATCAGCCCCATTATGCTAATAGCAATGCTGCTTAGACAACCCAGTAAAAGGCACACTTTCACCAGCTAAGTATGTTCTGTCACCTGGCTGCACACTGAGAAAGGGAAATGGGGAAAAAAACCCAACATAAAGCCCAGCCTTTCACACGGAGACTAACAATGTCTTACTGCATCAGTTGTAACCAGACATATCACTATTATCTGATCATCAAAATACTTGTCAGGGTAGTAATTAACTAATACTTTGCTAGGAAAAACAACGTTAAAATGTTAATGACTAGAATAACCATAAACATATTTAGCATTCAGATCAGAATGCTTTTATCAATATTCTTTCATGTAAAATCCTGGCCTCTTGGAAGCCAGTGTTAACATTCCTTTTAACTTGAATTGGGCCAGAATTTGAGGCAAAGAGTTTTAATGGGCCTGTTGGTCAACATAAACCCCAAAACAAACAACAACAAAAACCTGAGCAAGCAAAAACAACAACAAAACCCCCCAAAATAAAACAAAATATCAGTGAAAAATTATCAGTATTAAGTTGTCTTCTGATACGCTGAAGACATTTTTCTGTGGCTTTTTTTTACATCATAAAGCAGTGTCATGAAACTCATTTGATCCATAATGCCAGCGGAACCACAAGATGACTTTTCTCCTTTCTGTTACCGTAGTGTTATTGCCACTGGATCACTGCTATTATAATGCTATTGCTATGGCAATATTTAGTTATTTTAACAGTAAAAAGTTCTACAGAGTAATAATTAATTAATATTTAGTCTTACAACTTTTCTTAAGCATATAAAAAATTTCAGAGATATAAAAACTTTGATCTATTTAACCTTTTGGGCCTTAAAGATTAATTCAAAGAAATATAGTAGCTAACTACTTAGTGTTAGGAGAGTACTTTGAAGACTAAGCCAAAATTTACTAAAGACTTCAGGTTATCTCCCCATTTTTCTGCCAGATAGTTGAAAAGAAAAAACCAGGAAAGGGCAGTAAACACGTCAGAAATCCAGACTATATATATTTTTGTGTAGCCTTTGTGTCTGGATCTTTACCAGTACTAGTGAGAATGACATAAAGAAAACATAATTTTCACCACACATAAGGATCCTGGGTTGATTTAAGAAGGAACAATGTTGAAGACAAAATATTAAATTGCACATTTCTTAACATATATCCTTGATGTGAATCAGGGAGCAACAATGTTCACATGCAAAACAGCTAACAGGAAACAAGCAATAACAAAGTCCTTACCTCCTCCATACCTGAATTTTCTTGAGTTTTTTTACTCTTGCAGTTTATAATAAAAAAAAATAATTGTGCTAATAAGCTAGGATAAAGGATTTTTTTTTTTATGCAGCTGGAAAGGAAAGATACAGTGTTCTTTCTTCAGTTCAAATGGATGTTACTAGAGACTGCACTTGAAAGTGTTTGGATAAGTACCATGAGACCTTCTGGCTTAAGGCAGAGCAGCTTTCTGAGGCAGAACACCTTCTCTTCAGATCAAGTAGACCCATATGCTAGTAATGGGGGAGAAAATACCTCTCTCCACCCATTATTTTAATTTATCACTTCTATTTACTTTTCCAGCAGTGCTTTAAATCCTTGAATTTATATTAAAATATATCGATATGCAGGGAACTCTAGCCAGGTTGAACAACACAAGAATGAGCTCAAGCTTTAAAGCTCAGCACACTGTTCCTTTCATCAGACTTGACCTGCTCCAGATCTGTTTCTCTGCTCTGGGTGTAAGTAGCCTTGAGGCTGCCAGGATGGCTGCTGTAATTCATGATGAATGGCTGTGCACTTAAGGGCTGAGAGTGAGCCATGGGATTAGTCCAGCATGGAGAATGGCTCAGCTGCCCAAATATTTTTCCTGCTACTCTCACTTATATGATCTTTCTAAGCAAAGATCAGGAGGAGGTACAAGTACCTCTGTTAAAGGCCTGCAACGCTGGACACTATTTCCTTCACTGCTTTGCTGGCTTTAGCAGCACTACTAGCTACAAACCCTGTAAAAATCATGAATAAATGATCTCTTCTTTCCAACCTGGTTGGAAAAGGGAGCTTATGGAAGTCTCAAGGGCTTTCTCTGTGTAGCAATACGTTTGGAGAAGCTTCATTTGACTTCTGATTTATAAGTCATGCTTTGAAGATTTTTGTGACAGTATTTTTTAAAAAAAAAAAGCTGAGTATTTGAGTAATTTTCATTCCAAAGGAGCTGGAGAGGTGACAAAGCTATAAGAAGTTTATAACCAGAAGGTAGAAATTACTGAGAATTTCAATATGCTTTATCTAATGATTTCTTGTGGTTAATTTTGTATCTTCCCAACAAGGCTCATGTGCCTGATGACATTTCTATTACCTGAGCCAGAGTATGCTATCAGGGATTTTTTTTTGTTTCTTTTGTACTGTCTGTGGAGAGGATCTTGCACACTTAGATAATTCCGTTTGATGTGTAAAGCCTTTCTTCAGCATATTTGGCTAAATTACTGCTACATTTAAGGCTTCTGTGTTATTGTTTGTCCATAAATGTATTAATGTACAAGTGTTCTTTTATTGTTGTTAGTTGTCACACGTCTTCTCACAATTAAAATCTGGAACCCACTAGAGAAGTGTTTAATTGTGTTATAGTCACTGCTGTTTAACAGGAAGAGAAAAATAAGTTATTTTGCTCCTTTAAATTTTTCTTTTCTTATAGAAGGTTAGAGAACTCACTCCAAAGCTTGACAGGTCTTTTAAAAGTAACTATTCTGAGTGCTCATGTATGACTTTCTGAGGCAGGTAAGAATCAATTGTCAGCATCATTTACACTTGCAAATTCCTAGTTTCTGTGAAGGGGCATAGCGCCAAAGGGTATCACCTATGAACTCATTGTCCCTTCTAGGATGGAGATGTCTGGGTTTGAACCAGTCTAGATGGAGAATTGCAGCAGAAGACAGGGTTCTGTAGGTGTTTCTCAGGGCCTGTCTAAGAACAGGAGGTGATTTTTGAGGACTGGTTCTACATCATTAGGCCAGGTCTCTGCCAGGAGGGGCTACTCCTGAGAGTCCTATTCTATTCGTATGATCTTCTACTAAATTTGCTGAGGACCAGGTGATATATAACTAAGACCTGCATTTTTTATATATATTTTTTTTTTCTCTCCAGAAAGGCTCTTAGCCCAGCGAGTGTGTACTTCATAGATTCCCAGGGATGTACATTGATTTACACCAGGTAGAATAACACATTTTCTTTTATTTTTTAAAGGCCTCCTGACTACTGCATAAGTTACTGGATCCCCTCAGCTCCTCACATGCTCATCTGTTTGAAGAATGAGGTCCCACGCAAGCTGTGCAGGTGTATTAGCACCATGGAAACCCAGACTGTTTCTTCCCAAGAGGGCAAGTGTGAAGAGAGGACAGAGTCACACCTTAAAAACAAAACACTTCTGACAATTCAGAGCTGCAGACAGAAGTCTGGGGACTTCTGTACATTTCCATGTCAGTGCAAAGCTGTCACACAATGTTTCTTGTGTGGGAAGTGTAACAGCTAGATTAAAAGGAATCAAATTCATATTCCATTCCTCCAATTTATAATAATTAATAACATTGTAAAAATGTTTGATTGGAGGATATTTTAAATCAATTGCTTCCTTTCCTTGTGAAACTATGATTGCTGATTTCCCTTCTGTTCTTCCCCCTCCCTTCAGAATATCTTATTTCACGTAAGCCAGTCAGCAAAGAAGCAGGTCTACCATGCATGCGTATTTTCTAACAGTAACACTTCTGGCAAAAGCTAAATGTCGAGATGTGCTGCAGTTGTATTGCCAGTTGTGTGACATTCTCACATCTAGCAAATACATTGATAATTAATTCAGCTTTAAAAGATCTGAGTCAGACTTTCAACTCATGAAAATCAATGCATTTCTACTGCAATTTAAGGAGCTATTTACCTCCTTTCAGGCCCCAGACCCTTGTAATAAAATTGACATTTACATTTTAAACATCATAAATCCACAGAAGTGTTCTTAACTTTGCCAGAATGTTTCAGTATCATGCAGAGGTCACAATGTTCATGCCCTAAATCAGCAAAACAATTAACCACTAGACTTTTTGAGGTCATTCATGAGCAGGAAAGTAATTAGGTCTAGATCCTTACGGATAAAAAATTAGCTGCCAAAATGCGCAGATGTAATTTTCAAATAATGCTTAATAAGGTAAGATGCCTAACTCATATTGATTCCTTTTAAAATGTGACCTTTAGAACTTAATTTTAAGCTTCCCCATTATCGTTTAAGAGTGTGTGAATACTTAAGTATGCGCTTGAATGAGTTTATTGTATGAAGATCCTTCAGTAGAAAAAATCTGAAATATAGCAATCTTAGGCCAAGAAATGTCAAAGGCAGTGATCATCCTGAATCAAGAGGGATTTTGTTGATGTGTTTTGAGCTGCAGCAGGCTGAACAATGCCCTTTTCCAATTGAGATTAGTTCAGGGGAAACAGCTTTCAAAAGAGTTATTTCAAACACATGCACGTGTCATTCCAAAAGAAAAATATCTACCCCAGGCTGTGGTCTGCAAATACAGATGGACTGCTTGTCCCTTGATCAAGGTCTGTGCTTCTGTTTAACTCAGTTCCTTTGTTCTTTGCTATGCTTATATTCCTCTGCTCTCATAACCTGTGACCCCCCACAGTGGAGCTGCTAAGTGAGGTAAAGAAAGGAGGAATCTTGAAAGAGTATACATTCTCAAAAACTGGAGATACATTATCTTGGCTGTGTGGAGGGGAGGAAATTCACTGTTTAATGATCTGTTACCTTGGGTTATTGTGGCCTAGGATACATTGAAATTGCTGCATTGTTCTTTAAATCAACCAGCATGGGTCAAAAGACGGCTTTTTGCTGGTATGAGAGTTTTGACCTTAAATGTCCACCATGGTCCTCTGAGTTCACTCTGGAGATCAAGAGTTCATTTCATTTTTGTACTGCGTGTTTTCCAGTTCTCATTTTAGAAAACCCACCCAGGAATAATAATATATGACTGTGCAAACACAAAGGAAAAATTTCCTTGGTGGTAGGAATATGAATGAGACAGTTTAGTGAGTACTACCTATTATGCATACAAATGTATCTCCTGGAAATTTCTGGTCTCTTTGCAAGGAACTTTAAAATTTTAAATGGTTGCTTTTAGCATACACAAATTTAAACTCTGACTGTACCTTTTTGATCCTCTTTCACCAGTCCTTCTCAGAGGAAACTGAATCTATCTGTACGTGGGTATATAGAATCAGCCATTTAGAGCTTGTGTCATATATATCCTAGGGATGACAAACAAAGGGATGTTATCTTGGGAATTTTCCTATGCGATGGGGCCATCATGGGAAAAAAATAAGCTACAGCCGATAGAAAATCACCTTTCTTGGCTAGGGTGTCTGTAGAGGAAAACTCATGGCAGAAGAAGTGAACTAAGCAGCTGGGGGTTAGGGCTGACTTTCAAAACTGGTTTCCAAAGTGAAATACAGAGAGGAATGATCCCTCAAGCTACACACCTCTGGTCTGTCTTCCATGGCACAACAAAAAGAGAGTTGGAAGGATGACAAGAATGGGCCTCTGAAAGGACTGAGGAAAAGACCAAAAGATCTCTGAGACTGTTAGGGTCACTGGAGGGAACCTGATACTGTTTTTGCCTGTATGTTTTATGGTCTTTGGGAATTTGGGCAGTTTAACACAATTACTCAGTCTGGAGATTATGGTCAGTAAGGTCATAGTTTCTGAGAAATTATGCAGGAGAGGGGGACTGTGTTTATCATTTTCAGTAAAGGAAAAGGAAAAAAAAAGAAAATAAAAACAAAGGGTAAGGGTTTTTTTCGTTGCTTGGTTTTGGGGTTTCTCGGCAGTGCAAAGCATGTGAGGTTCTAGTTCTATCTACCTACCTAGATCTGGTTCAAAAATTCATCCCATTCAGGTAAAGACCTCATAGAAATAAATTTTAATTTTGTAATAAAATCAAGGCCGCTGAAAAATAACAAGTATTTGTAATTTACTAGATTAACCTCAATCTTATGCAGTAGGTGAATTTCTTCTCATTTCTGTCTCTGGAGGGATGCAAATGGTCTACACTTGTACATAATCTCTATTATATTTAATGAAGAAAAATCTGTTTGTTCTCGCGTGTTGGCAGTTTACCTTGAACATCTGTAGAGCAACATGCTACTAAGTTTCTAAGAAGGTGTATGAGCGAGTTGGTTTATAAGACCTGCCAAAGGGAGGTTGAAATTTATTCAAGTGGATCCTTTAAACTACAAACAAGATAGGATCCATACAGTGCACAGTTTGATTTGGTATTTAATTATTTTTTTACAATTGCAGAAATCATGGAGCTTTGTACTTTCTGCAAGCCTGCCGAGAAAGTGATTAAGACAATACAGATTTTAGAAATGCAATATTGAAGGTGTTAAAACATCTTGGAAGTACATTTGCATTATATTATCCATATTTCTGCTCTGCCTGCAAAGAGTGCAGAAGTATTTACTTACTACGGAAATAACAAAGTGCCAATTGATGTTAAATCTATTTTTGCTTTTTAAAGCTTGGATAGAATTATTTTGACATGACTTTAAGAAGTTTTAAAGTTAGGAGTTTTCTTTCCAATACAGTATGCCTCATACCTTTTTATGGATTGAAAAATTTGTATTTTGCAAGCCCAACTTGTTCCTTGGAAAAGAAACCAAATCCCTTGTTTTGACTGGCTCTTGCATATATTTGAAATGTTCCCCCAGCATCACAGATTACTTAGTGAAATACCCTTTCATGTGTTACACATTATTACCTGTATTGTCACTGTGAAATATTAGGAGAAATTCTGAATCAAAAATTCCTTTCAAAGTAATGTAGAGTGAAAGAGAAAATAAAGTAGGCTCTGGTAACTTTACTACTTATAGTGAAACATATATACATGGCAGTTTTGATGGAATTTTAATGCAGATTTATTACTGGTATCCACAGCTCTCTGTAAAACATAGTCAAAAGAACAAATAAAGAGCAATGTGTGGGAAACAAAGATGTCAGATAGTAAAATGTCTCTTTCTAAAAGCCTGCGTTTTTCACAAGCCTTTCCATCAACTTTTTATGAAGTTTCTAGAGTAGACCAAAATAATTAGGGAAAACTGACCTTGAGGTTTATGCTGTGTTCAGAACAGTGGCTTGTCCAATCACTGGAGGGAAGAGTGACAGATTGTGATTGATGTTTTCAGAAGAACTACAAAGTGAAGTGTATGAATGGTACCTTAGCTTTCTAACCATGTATGACAAATGCGAGCACTGTGAGAAGCTCTTTATCCCCAGATGCTGTGAAAGCACATAGCAAATTTCATATGGATGAGCCTATGAGAAGACTATCTAAAGAGCTAATCTAAAATCTCATTTTCAGAGTTGATTTTGGTGTTTCAGAAGAGAACATATCCCTGAATATAGATCTTATATCAGGAGGATTAGGACGTCAGTGATTAATATGAATTTCATTTTTAGACACGTAGTGGGATTTCCATGGCATATATAAAACACTGAACTTGTTGCACAGCATGTCCCTTTTCAATTAGAGTTTTAATGAAGAAATGACTTTTACAAGAAAAAAACCTCTCATGAGCTTAATATTATAAAAAGCTGCTTTTCCCCAACAGTCCCCATCCCTTAAATCACATATATTTGGTTGTTCTTGATGAAACAATAACATTTTCATTATCTTGCAGGACTGCACTATAATCTATAATGAAATGAACCAACTCTTGTCTCTTACACCTTTATTTATCCCACTGTAGCTTCAATAGCATCTAGGGAAAGGGAATGCTTCAAGAAAGTCTACTGACAGGCTTTGGAAACAAAACCATTGATAGTTATCTAACTCCCATTCAGGGTCAAAATTATCTTAATACCCTACCAGCTTTTTAAGTTTAAAGTGATTTGTACATAAGACAGTCCACCCCAAAGCTTTCAGGGTGAAGTTGTGGCTGGTTAAAGGTCACTACAATGCTAAGCTTGATGACCTTTCCAAGGGCAAGAAGAAAGATGCAGAGTACTAGGCCACTTGCCAGCATCACCACCAAACCTCTTGATTTTCTTCCAGAGATAGGTTATGATACTTCATCCTTATGAACTGAAAAAAATGATCTTTTTTGTCTGCAACTCTTGGCCAAGACTTTCCAGGGCAGTACTAATTTGTGCATGCTCTTTATTTATGCAGGCTACAGGTAATCCCCAAAGGAAAGAGAGTGGAACCACCAGTAAAGTTGATTTGTGCTGCCAAGTAATTTAGAATCATAGAATCGTCAAGGTTGGAAAAGACCTTCAAGATCATCAAGTCTAACCATTGGCCCTACACCCCCTTGAGCACTGAACCATCTCCCAAAACACCATGTTTACTAGTTTTTTTAACACCTTCCAGGGACAGTGCCTCCACCATCTCCCTGGGCAGCCTGTTCCAATGCCTCACCACTTTTTCTGTGAAGAAATTTTCCTGAATCTCCAATCTGAACCTCCCCTGGTGCAACTTGATCCCATTTCCTCTTGTCCTATCACTAGTCACTAGAGAGAAGAGGCCAACACCTGCCTCACTACAACCTCCTTTCAGGCAGTTGTAGACGGCAATGAGGTCTCCCCCTCAGCCTCCTCTTCTCCAGGCTGAACAGCCCCAGCTCCCTCAGCCTCTCCTCATAAAACCTTTTCTCCACACCCCTAATCAGCCTAGTTGCCCTCCTCTCCAGAACCTCAATGTCCTTCCTATACTGTGGTGCCCAAAACTGCACACAGTTCTTGAGGTGTGGCCTCACCAAGACCAGGTAGGGGGTAGGATCACCTCCTTGGTCCTACTGGTCACTATTTCTGATGCAGGCCAGGATGGTGTTGGCCTTCTTGGCCACCTGGGCACACTGCTGGCTCATGTTCAGCCATCTGTCAATCAAATCCCCCAGGTGTCTCTCTGCTGGGCAGCTCTCCAGACACTCCTCCCCAAGTCTGCCGGGGGTTATTGTGGCCAAAGTGCAGGACCCAACATTTGGCCTTATTGAAATTTATGCTATTCACCTTGGCTCATTGGTCAAGCTTGTCCAGATCCCTCTGCAGAGCCTTCCTGCCCTCAGGCAGATCGACAGTCACACCCACTTACTGAGGGTGTACTCTATCCCCTCATCCAAGTCATCAATACAGATGTTAAACAGGAGTGACCCCAGCACTGACCCTGGGGAGCCAGTCGCCAACTGGATTTAGTTCCATTCAATACAACTATTTGAACCCAGCCATCTAACTAGTTTTTTATCCAGCAAGGCGTGTGCACATCGAAATCACAAGCAGCCAGCTTCTCTAGGAGAATGCTGTGGGAAACCTTGTCAAAGGCTTTACTAAAGTCAAACATCCACAGGTCTTCCCTTGTCCAATAAGCAGGTCACCCAGTCACAGACGAAGATGAGGTTAGTCAGACAGAACCTGCCCTTCATGAACCCATGTTGCCTGGGCCTGATCACCTGGTTGTTCTGCATGTACCACATAACAGTCCTCAGGATGATCTGTTCCATCAGCTTCCCTGGTACTGAAGTCAAACTAAGAGGCTTGTAATTTCCCAAATTATCCTTCTGTCCCCTCTTATATAGAGAGGTTACACTGGCTGATTTCCAATCAGCTGGTAGCTCCCCAGTTTACCAGGACTGTTGATACTTGATGATTCAATAAAAGATTTCATTCCACTTACAGTAACCCCAGTTTCTGCCACATTTTGGGTTTTGGTTATGGTTGTTTTTTTGATTGGCATTTTATCAAGAACATTGGACATATATGTGTTTCACACCTATGAAACTTGCAGCCTGACTTCTAAATCAGTTTGTAAACTGACTGAAAAAGGCATTATTGAATATTTTAAATATTTTCCTTCACTTATTACCTTCATGTATTCAGTATGTAAATGCAAAACATAAAGTCCCATTCTGTTGTTTTCCATTCATTGTAATTCCATACATAAATGCTCTTCATTCATATCTTGAGCTCCCCTTTTCCAAGACCATCTGTACTTGAACCCTTAATTTTTTCAATTACCATGTAAGTGAAGATGAATGATATTTTCATCTATGGAAAACATTATCACTAGGAAAGGTCATCCATTTCCTTTCTGATGAATTCACTTTCCTTTCACTGAATTCTGTAAATAAAGCAAAATGAATGTTTGTGATCAATTTATAAAATATTTTAAGCTTCATTTCACTGTCTGAAATTGTCAACACTCATCTTCCTTTAAAATGAGAATAAATACATTTGAGTGAAAAATCCCTCTCTGCGAATTATTAATGGTAAGGATGTAGTACACAGTTATAAAAATGATAAAGGCCATTTTCCTGTGGTCAGAAAGGTATTGAAACTTAGAGTCATCATCTCATAAACGGTGCTGGTTTTTGAATATCAATCACCAGGGAGTTATGAATCACATCTCTTTTTTATATATATTGCTCTGCTCATAATGTAAGAAACCAATGAAAAAGCAGGACTTCTTTTCCACATAAGACACTGAAATTGCCTTTGAAAATACATGCACAAAATGCACACGAATGGTCTTTTATTTTACAGTTGTGACTCAAATGTAAATGCATGCTGGATACCACATATGCAGAGATTCTTAGAAAACAATCGAAGCAAGTGCCAGGTCTTCTTTTTAGATGTCAGTAGCAATTTGATTTTTATCTGATAAATAAATGAATAACATAAAATAAATCATGCTCAGTTCAAAATGACCACTTCTACTTTTAGACTAAGTCAGGGTTTTTCTATAGAGAGAATTTTCCTATGTTCCCTGGAACAGGAGAGTTATTTGTATATATACTTTTTTATGTGGGTAAATGTTTTTTTTTTTTCTTAAAGAACGGTTATGAAGGTGTGTTTTCATTCAACTCAGTGGGCTTAGTTTTTTTTTTCTAGACAATATGTCTCAAAGTCTGCTATGAACTCTCCCCACGGCTGCTCCCAGTGCAGGACTGCAGTCACTTCTGTAGGCTCAAGATGCCTGACTCATAGATGCCTACTGATGCTCTTGTGTTCAAGCTCTGGTACTCATTTTATTGAGCTCAGAATGGATTAAGGATGGATTATGGGCTCACAATGAATTAGGGAGTTAAAAGAGTAAATGGCTTTTTAATGTAATTTCAGTGTCACATATCACATGGCATTACTGCAACTTAGCACCGTTTTCTCAGCTCATTCAGGAGACGGCAAATACTTTTATAATAGATCTGTGAAAGAATCTATGCAAATAGCAATTTCTGTGGTCACTGTATCTCTCGATTGTGCATGCTAAATGTGCCAAAAGCTTTTTATTTTTCTTCTTTCTTTCTTTCATCTTCAATATTATCCAAAGCCTTGAGTGTTTCTGGGCCTGACGTGGAGAAACACCACTGTGTGCACTTCAGGTGTTTTTTCAGCAGTCCCTGTGGCGCTAAGAAAAATTTCCATGCTGCTTTAATGGATGACATTTCTCTGTAAGGTTTCCTTGAAAATAACCTGCAGAAAATAATTGCTCTATCTTTGGTCTGATACAACTTCTGACAATGTGTAAATGTTCAGAAAGCAATTAGTAGTCAAGTTTGGCAGGAGGGAAGGGAATATAGCTCTCTGTTGACTACATAAACAGAGAAAGTAAATTGTTTGAGTTTGCTGAGGCTTATGGAAGCATCTAGTCTCACAATGGACATGCTCAGAGCTATATTAAATGTTAACACATTCATAGTTATTCCCTCTTGTTGGAACACTAATTCAGCATTGCAAATTGTCAGAAAAATGTATTGACCCTAGCCTAAAGACACTGGGTGGATGATTTTGACAACAAAAATCACATTCATATCCACATTTTATATTATATTATAATTTTAATAAATTTCTATTCATTGAGTCATTGGAAATTTTTTTTCATTGTAACTCCTCCATCAAAGGGTTTAATACTGAAAAAATATGAAACAAAAATCATCTTAGGAACATATGTGCTGAAATAGCATATGTTTAAACATTCATTTCATATGATAGTTTTAAATTCAGTATTATGACATAATGTGCCTTGCTTCTTCAGATTTTGCTGGTTGTAAACATCATACACTCTACCCAATTTACACTCTGAGCTGACTGCAAATGCAGCACTTCTTCTATACAACTTGAATAATTATGCATATTTACAAATATACATACACACTTTTTAGAAAGCAATTTTCCACAATTTTTTCTTTTCAGAAGGTGCTTGCCAACACATCTTAAGGGCCATCCTGGATAGACATTTTTAAAAATATAAACTGCACAGTACTAAATTATGAATTTTAATCTGAATTTGATAGCTAATGTGTTAAATGGAAGATATTGTCACATCAGAAGTAATGTAATAGCTGAGGTGCTTAGAAACAACCCAGATGAATCACAGAATCTTAGGGGCTGGAAGAAACCTCAAAAGATCATCCAGTCCAACCCCCCTGCCAGAGCAGGGTCACCTAGAGTACATCACACAGGAATGCGTCCAGGCGGGTTTTGAATGTCTCCAGAGAAAGGGACTCCACAACCTCTCTGGGCAGCCTGTTCCAGAGCTCTGTCACTCTCACAGTAAAGAAGTTTTTTCTGATATTTACATGGAACTTCCTATGTTCCAGTTTGCACCCGTTGTCCCTTGTCCTATCACTGGATGTCACTGAAAAAAGCTTGGCTCCATCGTCCTGACACTCGCCCTTAACATATTTGTAAACTTTGATGAGGCTGTCTCTCCAGCTCCCTCAGCTTTTCCTCATAAGGGAGATGTTCCACTCCCTTAATCATCTTTGTGGCTCTGTGCTGGACTCTTTCAAGCAGTTCCCTGTCCTTCCTTAACTGAGGGGCCCAGAACTGGACACAATATTCCAGATGCAGCCTCACCAAGGCAGAATAGAGGAAGATGAGAACCTCTCTTGACCTACCAACCACACCCTTTCTACTGCACCGCAGGATGCCATTGGCTTTCTTGGCCACAAGAGCACATTGCTGGCTCATGGTCATCCTCCTGTCCACCAGGACCCCCAGCTCCCTTTCTCCTACACTGCTCTCCAGCAGGTCAGCCCCCAACCTGTTCTGGTACACGGGGTTGTTCTTCCCCAGATGCAAGACTCTACACTTGTCCGTGTTGAATTTCATCAAGTTTCTCCCTTCCCAACTCTCCAGCCTGTTCAGGTCTCGCTGAATGGCAGCTGTCAACGTTTAACTCAGTTTGACAACAATGCTCTCGATCCCCTCCCCCTCCCACCCAGGTAGGGAAGAAGAGAGAGAAAAAAGAGAGAGAGACTTGGCTAGATTGAAAACTGAACCGTGCAACTTTATTTATAATACTAATACATGATATAAGAGTGTGTATATATATATATAGTGATTATACAAAGGTGTGGTAGAAGCCTCTCGCCTCCCCCCACCCCCAGCAACTCCCACAGCACTTCCCTCAGACGAGACAATTCCGAGGAATCCCGAAGCTGCTCCTGGAGAAAGGCAGAGAGTTACGAGGGTCAGGAGGGCTTGAGGTCGATGGGTCGACGATGATGGGCAGATGGTGTTTTCCCAGACGCCGGCCACGAACGAAAGAAAGAGAAAAAGAGAGAAGAAAGAAGGCAGACAGAGAGGCAAAGCGAAGCGGCGAGAGAGCGAAGCAGGCAGGAAGGAAGTTTTCTTCTGTCATCTCTGACCTTCCCCCGAGCCTACGTAGATATATGGAATGGAATATCTCTGGCCAGTTTTGCTGTTCATCTAACCCAGCCTCCCACGGGGGGGCCACAAATCCCGCCGCAGTGTCTGAGCTGGCAGAGCAAAGGCACGACCTTGAGGGCCCAGCAATTACAAAAACATTCCAGTGTCTTATCAACCTAGCAGAACATGCAGTTGCTAGTTGAAGAAAGCCCACTGAAATGAAAAAAAGAATCAGCAAAAGAAAAACTGGCTTCATCCTGGCTCAAACCAGGACAGCAGCACAGCCTTCTGGTGTGTCAGCCACTCCTCCCAGCTTGGTGTCATCAGCAGACTTGCTGAGGCCACACTCTGTTCCCTCATCCAGGTTGTCGATGAAAATACTGAATAATACCAGTCCCAGTACTGACCCCTGAGGGACTCCACTAGTCACAGACCTCCAACAAGATTCTGTCCCATTGACCACAATTCTCTGACTTCTTTTCAACCAGTTCATGATTCATCTCACCACCTGATCACCAAGACCACACTTTCTCAGTTTATCTACGAGGAGGCTGTGGGAGACAGTGTCAAATGCTTTACTGATAAACCACATCTACCTTTCTACCATCATCTACCCACCTAGTTACTTCCTCATAGAAGGCTATAAGGTTGGTCAAACATTACTTTCCCTTGGTAAAACCATGTTGACTGCTCTTAATGGACCCCTCATCCTTGATATGCCTAGAGATAGTGCCAAGAACAAGTTGTTCCATCACCTTTCCAGGGATGGAGGTGAGGCTGACCAGTCTATAGTTACCCGGGTCCTCCTTCTTGCCCTTCTTGTAGACTGGAGTGACATTTGCTATCCTCCAGTCCTCAGGCACCTCTCCTGTTGGCCACGACTTACCAAAGATAATGGAGAGTGGCCTAGCAATGACCTCCACCAGCTCTCTCAGCACCTTCAAGTGTATTCCATCCGGACCCATTGATTTATGGATGTCCAGATGGCTTAACTGATCCCTAACCCAATCCTCATCTACCAAAGCAAACTCTTCCTTCATCCTGACTTCTTCTGGGGTTATAGGGATCTGAGGCTCCTGGGGAGAGTCTGCAGCAGTAAAGAAAGAGGCAAAGAAGGCATCAGTACCTCTGCCTTCTTTATATCCTCTGTCACCAGGGCACCCACCTCATTCAGCAGTGGGCCTATATTTCCTCTGGTGTTAGTTCTATCTGCAATATATTTGAAGAAGCCCTTTCTATTGTCTTTGACTTCACTTGAAAGATTAAGTTCCAAGGAGGCTTTAGCTTTCCTAATTGCCTCCCTACATCCTCTGACAACAATCCTATATTCCTCCCAAGTGGCCAGCCCCTCCTTCCATGATCCATAGGTTCTCTTTTTCCTCTTGAGTTTGCCCAGCAGTTCCTTGTTTAACCATGCTGGTCTCCTGGCTCCCTTACTTGATTTCCTATCCATTGGGATGCTCTGATCCTGAGCTTGCAAGAAGTGGTTCTTGAATACTGACCAACTATCTTGAGCCCCTTTACCACCTAGTACACTTTCCCATAAGACTTCCCTTAACAATTGTTTGAAGAGGCCAAAGTTGGCCCTATGGAAGTCCAAGGTTGTGGTCCTGCTAGGTATTCTGTTCCTCCCACACAGGATCCTGCACTCCACCATCTCATGATCACTGCAGCCAAGGCTGCCATTGACCGTCACCACTTCAACCAGACCCTCCTTGTTAGTGAGTACAAGATCCAGCAGGCTCCTCTCCTAGTTGGTTTGTTCACCATTTGAATCAAGAAGTTATCAACAATGCACTGGAGAAACCTCCTAGACTGTGAATGGCTGGCTGTGTAGGCCTTCCAGCAAATATCTGGGTAGTTAAATTCCCTCATGAGGACCAAGGCCTGTAGTTGCGAGGCTGCTTTTAGCTGCCTGCAGAAAGCCTCATCAACCCCCTTGTTCTGATCAGGAGGTCTGTAATAGACCCCCACAGCTGTATCACACATGCCACCCTGCCCCTTAATTCATACCCAAAGACTTTCCACCTGCTCCTCATCGGCCCCTGGACAGAACTCAGTACATTACATTCTAGCTGCTCTTCCACATAAAGAGCAACTCTAAAACACTGACCTGTCTTTCCTAAAAAGGACATAGCCATCCATGACCACATTCCAGTCATGTGAGCTGTCCCACCATGTCTCTGTAATTGCCACCAGATCATAACCCTTAGAGCACACACAGACCTCTAACTCCTCCTGTTTATTCCCCATGCTGCATGCATTGGTGGACAGGCATTTCAGGGACGGAGCTGAGCACACTGGTGGCAGCCTTGGGAGGTGGGAGGCCTTCTGGTCTTCATTAACACTAGAACAATGCCCCACTGTCTCAAACCCAGCTACAACCCCCTCCCACTTTGAATCTAGTTTAAAGCTCTGTGAATGAGCCCTGCTAACTCTTGCCCTAGTACCCTTTTTCCCCTGCAGGACAGGGTTTTCCCATTCAATGCCAGCAGGCTCGGTGTCCTGTACATCAAGCCATTCAGGATTTTTGTCCCCTACCCCCTTCAAGTCTAGTTTAAAGCTCTCTCAATGAGTCCTGCCAACTCCTGGCCAAGAATCCTTTTCCCCCTTGTTGATAGCTCTATGCCATTATTCGCTAACATATCTGGTGCCCTGTAAACATCTCCATGATCGAAAAACCCAAAGTTCATCCGATGGCACCAGCCTCTAAGCCAGTCATTAATCAGATGTGTTTTCCTAGTCCTTTCAGCTTTTCCTGCCATTGAAGGAAGTGAGGAAAAGATCACCTGAGCTCCCAATCCCTCAAGCATTCAGCCTAGTCCTCTGAAATCCAGAGTAGTCCATTCATTTTCTGCTGCAAGGCTTTCCACTGATACTATGAAAAATTTCTATGTACTAATCATACTGTTATCAACCCTTTCTTCATATTACACACACTCTTCTGGCATGTGAAAACTCCTGTTCAGTCGGACACTTAGTGGAGCTTCTTGCAGCCTTCACTTCATTTTTTTTCACAATGTCAGGCATCCACTTATCTTTTAGGGATGGACACAGCATAGGAATTTATATGGTGTCTGGTGTTAGTTCAGATTCTGAGATCCACTTGCCTGTCTGTTTCAGTTCCTTTCTGTTATCAGTTGCATCCCTAGAATAAGACTATTTCCTGTTTTCCTTAATTCTTCTGCTTATAACTGGGCAGGTAGAAAACGGGTGGGTTTTTTTGCTCAATAAATTGAAGATATTCTATTAATTCTTAAGTCTGTCTCTTTCCAACTTCCTGTGAGATGTAGTCTGGGATCACAATGATTATAGGGCCTCTTTTTTTGTTATCCTTAATCTTTCAAGATTTTAAGACTACTTTTACACCTTTAAAGGCTAAGGAAACTTTTCTGGTCATCAATAAACTTTCTACTTATTGTCACAACAATTTGTTCAGCTTATAGTAACGATTGTGTTTGATATTTACCCTTTCTGCCTGACTTGAATACACCTTTTTATTTTCTTTCTTTCTTTCTGGCATTCCTCCCTGGCTGGTGCAAAGTAACTGTTTTTTTATTGAATATTTAAGTAGAGATTTTAATCCCTCTAATCTTTTGCGCAAAGCCCAGGAATCTGATAGAAATATTCTCTAATATCCAGCTGTTCATTACTAGCTCCCACTGGAGCTGATTCACAATGGACCATAAATACCCAAATTTCCTCTACAGTTCCACTAGCAGAAGTATTTCTGCTTGCCTCTCTCTGCCTTGGCATACAGTGAACAGCTTGTCACCAATACCTTATCCCGGTCATATTGCTGGTGGCCCCAAGGAATCCCGCACAATAAATCATAATTATACGTTCCTTTAACAGGACCTCAGTCCTTCAGTCTTTTATCTTCCTTGGCTTTTACAGGTGAGTCAATGTTGTGTTTGACTATTTGGTGGTAAGTCCTTTCTGATCTCTTCTCTTCTTGGATCATCCCCATGTTCGAAACCTGTGAGACAGCCCTTGCTGTCATGGCTGTTGTCATTTCTTTCTGATGTTTGTGTTTATTTTTTCCTCCTTTTTTATTTCCAGGTAGGGCAAACAATTCAAGCCTTGATAGAGACATACCTGCTAGTCCTACCAGTCTGCTTAAACACTTGCTTTCTTGTCAATAAAGAGAAAAGTATCTTATCTTGTATCTTTTACCTATAAATTGACCCTGATCATGCAAGTTGCAGAATGGCAGTAAATCAAGTCATCCTTAAGAAGCCCAGTTAATTCCAGTGGGGTTTATGTCTCCCAAACATAAACATCATCTTGCAGAGAGCTTTGTGCTTGTGCTGTATACACTTAGCTAAGATGACATTATCCCACACATCACACTGAGCTAAGTGGGGTTTTACTTACAGCGTAAAAATGAGGATTTTCACTCAGATTGGCTAAAAATTTGTGCTGAAAGAATGGGTTCTTATATGTACTACATGTGTATCTGGTTAGAAGCATTTACTCAGACAAAACCTGTGGAAAAAGGAAGAGCCAGAAGATAGCTTTGATTTTGCTTCTTGCACTCTCAGTCTGACCTGACAGCTGTCAAGCTCTTTCGTAAGGCAGGAACAGTTCTTAAAGAAATGATATTTAAGCAGAAGCTTAAATTATATCTCTGCTAGCACACATTTGTTCTGTCTTTCAATCCATGCATGCTATATTAAAGTATCCAAAGCTCAGACAAATCCATCAGACTTAAACAAGCATGATGAGACAAAAGGTCTGGCCTGGAACTGGAGCCTTAAGTCTTACAATTAAAAGCACAATAAGGACAGTGAAGATAAAGAGAATTAGCATAGATTCCCTGAGCCTGTGCTAAATTTTGCTTGTAAGTGTTGCATTAAACATTTAAAAGTACACTTTCAAAAATGCATAGGGTTTTCACTGAAAGATTCTCAGTGACGCTAATGGGCATCATGTGACTCATTTCCCTTGCATGGCTTTGAACATCCATCCTGTTCTGTGCTATACAGTTTCTTGTGCCACTGTCATCATTGTAACATCACAGCATCTTCCAGTAGTGCTTTAAGCTGTGAGAGTCACATTTTCCATGAGTGACTTGTTGACTTGCTCTTTTACTTATTTGTTTCTTTATAATTTAAGGTTTTCAATGGAGTTTTACGTGCCTAAAAGTAGCTCATTCTGCTTTTTTTTTTGTTGCCTTTTTTTTTTTTTGCCTTTTTTTTTTTTTTTTTTTTTGCTTTTTTTTGTCCTTTTCTTCCCCCTTCTTTCTCTGTCTGAAAACTGAATTAACTGTAAGGGACCCAGGCTCCTCACTCACAGTTTATGGAAATTTACGGTTTCTGTAAAGGGCTGCTAGTAAGATATGTCTCATTTTCTTAACTCTGCATCTGGTACTTCTGGTCAACGACTCTTTTTGCTTCTCTTGAGGCCAATAAACCCAAGGTTTTCTATCTGGTGACAACGTTTAGTATTGCCATACAGGACTTTTTTTTTAATTAATCCCCTCAGGATTACCAGAAATTGTGATTTAATACAACAGCTGTATAGTAAGTCATCTCAATTTGACTTTTCCATTACTTAATTGGAGGGTTTAATGCATGTCATCTATTTCTTCTACAAGAAAAGTAAAACAAAGCCAAGTAAGATATGGGAGATCTTACTGGTCTCCACAACTACCTGAAGGGAGGTTGTAGAGAGACCAGTATTGGCCCAGTGTTGGTAATCAGTGACAGAACAAGAGGGAATGGTTTCAAGCTGCAACAGGGTAGGTATAGATTGCACATTAGGACAAATTTCTTCACAGAGAGAGTGGTTAGACACTGGAATAGGCTGCCCAGGGAGGTGGTTGAGTCACCATACCTGGATGTGTTTAAGGGTCATTTGGATGAGGTGTTGGTAGATACGGTTTAGGGTTTAGGGGAGAACTTTATAGATTAGGGATGATGGTTGGACTCGGTGATCCAAAGGGTCTTTTCCAACCTGAATAGTTCTATGATTCTATGATAACACCTGAACAGAGAAGCACTTGGGGGAAAAGAACTGTACTAGAGAAGCAGAGCGGTACTGGTGGTTGGTGAGGAAGAAGGGGAAGAAGGTGCCTTAGCAGAAGTTTCCCTGCAACCCATGGCGAGATGGCAGCTGTCCCCCTGCACTCATGGAGGAATGTGGTGGAACATTCCCTGAAGGCACCAGATGGGTGAACTTGGCCACTGGACTTGGATTTTGTGGCCAGAGGATTTGCTGCCTGTGGACTCTTGATTGTGCAGCTTTGGAAGACCCCAGCACCCGCGGGTTTGGCTGTTCCCAAAGGAGCCAGTGACTCTGTGGGAAACCCAGGCTGGAGCAGCTCTGGACCTCATGGGAAGGACTCATGAAGGAGAGGTTCGTGGAGGACTCTCTCCCATGGGAGGGACCCCTTGGGGAAGCAGGGAAGGATTGTAAGGAATCCTTCCTGAGGAGGAAGGAGTGGCAAGAACCACCAGCCTGTGACTGGGGGGAAGGTGGGAGAGAAACTGGGAACAAAGTAATTTGGGCCCGGGAAGAAGGGAGGGGTGGGGTAACATAGGTAAGCACTGCTCTTTGTGTTGTCTGTGTCCTGTGTGTGTTTGATTAATGTGAAACTAAATTATTATTTTTTCCCCAAGTTGAGTCTGTTTTGCCCAGGACCTTAATCGGTGAAGAACCCTCCTTGTCCTTTGTCTGAACCCATGAGCTTTGTCCTCCTCATCCCAGAGTGTGTGTGCGTGGAGGGAGCTGACTGATCAGCCACGGGGCCGGTTCTTTGTTGTCGTCATGGGCCCAAACCACGATATTAATGGTAAACCAGGCAGGAAAAAGAGAGACAAAGAACCACGACACTTGCATCCAAAAGACCCAAAAAAATTTTTTTTCTCTCTTTAGTCAGTTTACTTAAATTGTGCTTTAGAAGCAAAGATATCTCTGCATGGTGAGATGGAAAAGTATCCAGAAATTTTAAACCCAGGGAGCCTTCAAAAGCTATTTTAAAAATTGATTTTTCCTGCAGGGTTCTACTGAGCTTAATGAACCTAGTGGGCTTGGCAGGCAGTCCTGCTGGCTCCTGCAGCCTGTGGGAAGTGTGGTTACTCTGGAGCTCATCCATCTCCACATCACATCTCAAAGCAGCAGCTCTACCAGATGTGCTAATGGAGGAGCTCTGCCAGCCCGGTTGATAAGCACTCACATTTTAAAATTCTTTCCCTCCTAAATTACACTTGTACACTTAAAGCTACACACACGCTCAGGGGCAAGTCACCTACAAGCCTAGCAAACATAACAGTGCTAAGATGAAGGCTTCTCAAGCCTTTTACATAGCCCTTGCAAATCCCAGTTCAAAGCAGGAAATCCCAGTTCAAAGCAGGCATTTAATTAAATCTGTATAGAAAATATTTCCTTTCACAGAAAGAACTTATTTAATTACTTCCAACAGCATCACTAGTCCTGTTGTTCAAATTTACAGGCTGATATGTAGCAAGTTGAATGACTATGAAGCAGCCTTACCACTGCTGCATGAGAGTGGAATACAGAAATATAAAAATAAAACAATAAAATAATAAACAAACCCCAACAATATCAATGGGCAATATCAATGTCTAAAGTTGTGGCACCTGTTGATTTACATTAACATCCCTGAGTTTTCTTAACATCACTTTATTGTGTGGTTCTACCTTGATGTCTGGTAAATACAAGGAAGAAACTTAATTTATGTGTTTCTAATGGCTAGGCTTTAGAAGCATAGGAATGTACATGATGCATTTCAACATAGTATTTTCACAGTCTCACTTCCATGGGAACACGTAATATGTCACTGCAGATTACAGACTAAAACTACTGGAGAGCAGTGCAGCCCAAGCCAATGTCTGAAAACACAGGGTGCTTTTAAGCTCTTTCATAAACCTTTTCTTAAACTCCTGTCTTCAGTTCTGGCCCGTGCATTTTTTAGTTTAACACGGTTTCACTGGAGTATGAACCAGAGATTGCAGAGTTTGGAGACCTTTGAATAATGGGGAACAAGTGAACTGAAAAATTGCATTCCTTCAAGCTTTGTAACCTCAGTGCTTAACCTAAACTGAGGTAGTCATCTTTATCCCCTCACCCAGCCTCCCTTTTTTCTATCCATTTCTAGAGTCTATCAAACCACTTCAGACAGACACAGAATTTTTTCTGTGCCTTATGAGGAGAGTCTGAAGGGATTGGGGTTGTTTAGTCTAGTAGAGACTTTACTAGTCTCTACAACTACCTGAAAGGAGGTTGTAGAGAGGTGGGGGTTGGTCTCTTCTCCCTAGTAACAAGCAACCGGACAAGAGGAAGTGGTCTCAAGTTGCACCAGGGGAGATTAGATATTAGAGGAAACTTCTTCACTGAAAGGGTAATGAAACACTGAAATAGGCTGTGAAGAATTTTTTTCTAACAACTTTAGCCCATTTCCTCTTGTCCTATTGCTTGTAACCAACCCAAACTATTCTATGATTCCATTATTTTAGTATCCCTGAACAAAATCCACTTGTGACTTGTGACAAACCAGTTAGGTTTACCTAGCTGGCTACAATAAGTTACATGGTGTTGTACAGTTTTATTTTCAAGATGGAAAGTCCAAACAAAGGGCTTTCAAATTTGGTGGCTTTCTGTCATTGCATGAACTTAAGGCCCTACATTGCTGTACACTACCCTGTTAAAAGTAGATTAAATGATCCCTTCCACTATACACTCATACTGATGGCTATAGGCTCACTAAAATGCAAATATTCTCTGTGCCAGTTATGAAAACATGAATGAATCTCATACAGCAGAACCTCTATCAAATCATTAACTGGTTAAAGCCAAAGATACTTCCAAAACAAAGTGCAGATGAAACAAACAAAAGTGGTTCTACAAAAGGCAGACGCCTTATTAGCAACAGGAAATGCCATTTGGAGATGTTGAGTGTGCTCTGAATCTCTGAAATCAGGCTCTGGATTAATTTCACTGACTATTGAATCAAAATACAAGTTCTGGAAGACAGCTCTAAGAGGCAAAATGAGCAAACTATTACTGCAGTGCAGCTTTAAAATGGGGAGATTAAATCTTCAATTTGTAGTTTTGATTGAAATGTAAATATCTTAGAAGTTTCTCAGCACCTGAGAAGGAATAAAATTCTAACAGGGAAGCTCACAAGAGTTGACAAAGGCAACTTTGCAATTTTCACCAAAAGTTTAAATGTATATCAGACCCAGACTATTGTAAGATGGTTCCAACCAGTCTTTGTTTTGGGGAAGCAGACAAAAAGTAAAAGTAAAAAAATAATTCAGAACTCTGACAAATTTCATCCTACAATTCCATGTCTTGTCACATTAGTCTGCATTTTATATGATATGACTTGATATATGTTAGCATAATTCAGCAAAACATGATGTAAAAGGATGTGGCATGATGAAAGTCGGGGAAAAAAAAAAAAAAAAGACAAAAAAAAAAAGACACAGGAAGAACTGCTCTGCCTGGGGAAAATGGACCACCTCCTTAATTCTTCTTTCTAAACCAGTTACTTCATTGCTAACTTTTAAAATCCCTGCAGTATTACAGCATACTAATCGCATAACGATAATCACAAAACCTCAGCAGGACATCATCCTCAACACAAAAAGAGCAAAGAATGTAAAAGAGGAGCACATAGCTCTGCATGAGTTTCCCAACCAGCTCTGCACAAATACAATCACATACTTGAATGTTCCTAACATTACTGTTATGGATCAAAAGAAACATGTAACTTTAGCAAAGGAACTCTGAGACAAATGCACTGGTCTCGGGAAAATGGCAGCGTGTTGTAACTGATCAGCTATAGATGTTTGATAAGGTTGGGGGCTCAAAGCATGAAACCTTTAAAACAGTGTAGAGATAAGATCTCAATCAATGTCAAAGGAAAAAACCAAAACATTCTGGTATGACTGAAATGTATATCACAGGTAAAACACATATGAGATGGCATTTAGAATAATTTTTCCTCTTTCTGTTTTAGACCAACTCAGTATTTTAGAAAATGTGATCTATAAAGCTGCAATGTAAAGCAGATTCTTGCTCTCTAGCAGAGTTTGAATAAGGCCTTAGTAAAAGAAAGCCTTGGCCTTGGACAAAAACAAGTGAATCTGGGAATCTTTCCATTGATTTCAGAGAAGGATGAATTGAAACCACAGTAAATTGTCTTCTTACTGAATCCTTCACTGTAACAAACTGAACAGGAGACAGGTTAATTAGATCAAAACTTGCTTTTGAGTTTTTTGTTGGTTTTGTTTGTATTTTTTAAACCAGACTTCAATCTGTCTCTGTGACTTAAATACAGGGTGTTTTTTTTTTCAAACTTGCACTGTTTCATTTATATGTAAAATAGAACAGCTTTTCTCCTGTCTTTTGGCAATCAGTGCTTTTTCCACTCAAACAGCCTTGTATTTATTCTGTAAAAAACTATTCACTCATGTGAAAAAAATTCTAGCTTTTCCAATTTTCATTTAATTTTCTTTGGTATCTTGAGTGACTCAGAGATTCAATTTTTGCAAATACATCATTTTTAGCTTTACTGCTTGAGTTCTAAATAACAGAGGAAGCAACGAGCAGTGGAACACAAAGAGCAACAAGCTACACAAATAATACTGTTTTGTTACCCAAATCAAGATCTGATAAAATAGAACTTTGCAATTTAATGTGTCTTAGTGAATCAAGATACACATGTACTATAGGGGTAAGTTGTTAGTGATATTTTTTGTTATCACACTGTGAAGCATTAAAGTTCATTTTAATCTTCAAAAGCAAACTTGTTTATTTCCCCTGTTTTCCCATTTTCCTGTCTTCTCATTTGTTGAGAAAGGGAAAATGAATGTAACACAGATTATACTGCTATTGCGCTGCAACTCTGTGCAGTTAACACCTGTATGTCACTCTCTCTTAGCTCTCTTGAGATATTTCAGCACTGGACAGATAATTAGAATTAATTTTAAAGTAATCTTTAGAGATCTATCCACACCCAAACAGCAAACCTACCAACACCACCGTGTTGCATTTCACTATGACTGAGAAAGCTCTGCTCAGCCATGCATGCTCTCTGACTTGCATGGCCATGCTGTGTCATAGCCTACCCATTACAACTTATCAGTATTCATAGCAAAGTAGGCTATCAGAAAGTCCCTGTTTCTGTTTTTCTCTGAGCAATTCTTCTTTCTGGCTGGCTGATAGTATCAAAGATCAGTAGGAAATGAAAATTGTCCACAGCTAGTTCACAAAGAATAAAAAGAGAAAAGAGTCATCAGAGGGTGATTCATAACACTTAAAAAAAAAAAAAAATTAAGGATAAGAACAATTCTACTTAAAATGTTTGCCTTTTTTTTCCCCACCTTTCCTTCTTGGTTGTACAAATGCTTAACAATTAACTTAAGATAACTACATTTAAGTGAGATGAATGCCTTCCTAAAGATCAGTGGAAAAATGCCATTGAGGACCACTGAAAGGTAGTACTAAATTGTTTCCTGATTTGACTTTAATGGACTTTTGCAAAGAGTAAATCATAATATTTTGGCTACCAATCTCATGAGTTGTATCTGTAGACCTTATGATGTCTCTTTAAAAAAACCTCAACTGACAGATATGCCTTTGAAAACTGTTCTTGAAGGAAGGATGTAGAATTTTTATTATTACTTTTTTAAAATTTTCAGTTGATTTTGTGAAGCTGTTAAGTTCAGACCATTTTCTATTTTCCTCAAGAGTAAAATATATAGTAGAACAGAAATAATATCAAATCTAGAAAAATGTTCATACTATATTTTCTGAAGAGACAGAAGTATGGAAAACCAGAAAGCCCAATGAAATACTAGTATTGAGAAAGAAGTAGTATTGGTAAGGACACAAAGACTGGGAGATGTTATTCTGTCTCAGCACATGCAATTATGAAGTCATAACAACAGAGCAGTAGGAACTGAAAATATGACACAAGGCTAAGGCGTGAGTGGCCCAAACAAAGCAAAAAACCCCAAAAAACAGATGTACAAACTGCAGTTACAATATAAATGCAGTGAACAGATAGAATAGCAGATGTTCCATGATTTATCTCACTTTTCCTGTAAAACCGATATGTAATGTACTCAGATAAAATTATCTCTGTCTACATGAGACTATTACCTTCCTGCAACCTACATCTTGTAATTTTGTTAGCCTTTATGACACCAGCGTGTCCTTATTTTCTTTCTTCCCTGAATTGTTTTTCAACGATTGCTGAAGCTCTCAGGGTCTTCTGTTCTGTTCTCTCTGGAGTCTTGGCTGGTGAAGCTCCTCCTGTAGAGGTGCAGCTTTTATGAACCTATCAGATGTTCACTTCAAACAGCCCTCACTTCTAATGTGTTCATTTACTGCTTCTGAATTTTGGGGGACTTAATGTTTCCTTGTACAGACTATTTCTTAGGGTATATCTCTTCAAACCAAACCTTCCAAATCTTTTTCAGATTTCTTCTTTGAGGTATGTGGTCAGTGCAGAGAAAGGAAACAGTGAGACTGTAATTTACAGCACTGTGCTGTCTAGTGGCAAACAGCAAAGCTTCAGGTTTGCACTTTTCAGCACAAGTTCTCTGATGCCTGGGGAGATCTGCAGCCAAGGGTTTGTAGCAGGTAACATTTTGTACCTTAGTATATTTGTCTCCAACAAACAAAACAGCAAGGGGTTCAGAAACTATTCCTTGGTGTCCTGAATAAAATGTTGATAATATTACTCTTTCTAGCTGTCTTTATCAGTCTTTTATTCCCAAAGCACACACAGAAAAGTTTCATGGTGTTTCTGTTAGCCAGGAAACTTTTTGTCAGTACAATGAGACAGGTGGTGTGAATGCAGAATCAGATTTGAGGCTACAGTCTTTCATTTGTGACATTTTTCAAGGAAAAAAGGTCCCTTTGGCTAAGTTTTTACAGCTTCATGTATGACATTTTGTCATTAAATTTGACTTGAGATTGGGTGCTATTTCTACTAGAGGAAAAAAACCAAGATAAATATGTCAGGGAAGCATACATGGGAGCAGCTCAGTGTTCTAAGGGATGTTTAAATGCTCTTCTTGTGACTGAAACCCACAGAATCACAACACACTATTGAGATTACTATCATTTTTTTTTTTTTAATAAGCATTGCACCACATACCCTTGAAAGCTATTTTTCCTTTCTAATTCTACATTTTCCAGATGAAACACTATAAATATAGACCAACTGAAGACTACAAGTAGTAAAAAAACCCTAAACTGTAACATAAAAAGACATCTGTTCTTCAAATGAAATGTTTTTTCTGCTTGTAAGAAGCACAAATTTTCTAAAAAAGGCTTGATAAATGAATTTTTGTGATCTAGGTCTAAATAATCAAGGTTAAAAAGGAAAAGTGTGACCTCTCACAGCATCATTAAGGAGGAACTGGACTAGCCTTTGCAGCTCTGCTTGAATCATAAGGTCCAAACAAACAAAATCTTGTCCTGTGCTTCTTGTACAGATCCCAAAACCTGGCTGGTCAAAATCAAGCAGCCTCACTTAGTTGAAGAATTACTTAGGTACAACAGAAAGCTAACAAAATGCTTCTAAAATATTCACCTGCACAGTCAAGAAAGATTATTTTTCCCCTTACTAATGACTAGGCAAATATATAGATTTTTCATAGGCTAAGAAGACATATGAATGAGATCTTGGTGTGCTGAACAGGATTTTAGCTTTATCTCAAAGGATGACACAATTCAATATGCACACACCGAAAAATGTTTTGACATTTCCCTAACATCTGAATCTTGGGAACTTCCACTTGTCAACTTTTACTTGTGAAAGGCAAAGAGGTAATCTCATCTATCAGAACTGAAACAGCCAGAATTGTTTCTTTGTACAGCAGCCCTGTGGTCAATATGATCACTGAGGCTGTGGGAGATTCACATTCAGTTCCCTCATTTTCCTGAAAACATTTGAATCCCTGTGAAAAAGCATTTAGTTGACTGGTTTAGCTATCAGGCTAGATAGAAGGTGCACTGGGATGGGTGGATGGATGATGCTTGTGGTATACTTTTATTCTTGCCTGGAGTAATGATACACATCATTTTGCATGTATAGCATATCTTTTCATTGGGAACAAAATTATGAGTGGGGTTCAGTCACTGCAGCTTTATGCTTGCTATTTGTCATGGCTTGACTCAGGATCAGCAACTAAACCAGAGACAACAATGCTCTCAATCCCCTCCCTCTCCCACCCAGGAAGGGAAAAGAGAGAGAGAATGAAGGAGAGAGACTTGCCGGTTTGAAAACTAAACTAGACAGCTGCAATTAAATACTAATGATAGAAGAAAATATGTACAATCATAGATACATGTGTTCAGGAATGTGCAAAATCCCTATTGCCTCCCTCCCCCACCAGCAACTCCCAGGGCATCTCCTGAGCTGTGAGCAGTTCTGAAATGTCCTGGACTGGAATACTTTGGCCAATGTTGCTGTCTGTCTAGTCCACTCCTCCCTACAGGAGGGCTGCAGGTACAACTCTTCTGCTCCTTTAGCATCTGAGGCCACAGATTCAACAGGTTCAACAAAGTGACCTTGGTGTCTCAGCAGTAACATATACATTCCAGTGTTATCAGTCCACTAGCTGGAAGACTTGCTGCTAGTTAAAAGAGATACTACTGAAGGAAAAAAAAAAAAATCAGTAAAAATAAAATTGGCTTCATCCTGGCTCAAACCAGGACACTCCTGAGGAATTTTGTTTATTCATCACTGCATTTGATGTACACCGTGCTTGTGGATTATTTTGGGAATAAGAATGGGCAATTATGGATAAAAAACCCACAAGTTAATAAACGTAATTTCTTTCATCTCATCTATCTATCCTCTTTTTCTCTGTTTGATTCTCAAAAAAACAAACCTATACTTATATACATACACAAGACCTGCAATGTGTGAAATAGCACATTGATATTTCTAATCATCCTTTGTTGTTATAGGGAGTAATGTGGAAACAAATAATGAGATTTTACAGTTTGTGTTATATATATATTAAATGTTACAATTTGTATTTAAGATCTGAAGGCCTTAAAAACACACACAATTGAAGAAGGCTACATGTTTGTGAATAGACATCAAGCCTGTTCAACCTCTGAGCGTTGACATAATAAGTTTGATATATCACTTTCCATTATATTTTTAATTATGTATCTATTATTCAGGGACATTTGGAAACCAAGATAAGTCCTTGGAGTAGAGGCTTGGGGGAAGGTATCAGACAGCAACAGTACCAATGCACAGATGGCTGTGTCACTTGGCCTTCAGCTTTAAACCTAATAGGCCACCTGAGGCAAGATGACACACACCCTGTCATATTGCATGGCTTAATTGCAAGAAGCGTTATCACAAAGAAGCATAGATTTTCAGCATGAAACAACGATTATATCGAGAATAGCAATTTCCATGGGCATGACCAGTGCTATTGAAGAGTTAGGTGTGGCTATTTACTAAGTGAGAGAGAAAGGACTGCCTTTTGTTAGGTGAAATCTTTTATAAAGGGAGTTTATGGTAATAAAATGCATGGTGAGTACATATAAATTGAATCCCTCATCAAGATTCAGGTGTCAGCCACTGTAAATTTAGATTTATGTTCCTTTTAAGTGACTGTTAGGATAAGCAATTTATTTCACCAGATTCAGAAAACTTCTGGCAGCAGTACATATATCTTTCATATTTTAATTTTCCTTTTAATAAATGATTGAGAATTAAACACTGTTAAGATAGAAATAAATTAATGCAGAATTCTTTTGATCTTCAGAAGAAATAATTTTGGTTACTGAAGTGTGAACAACATGCATTATTTTTATCAATTCTAAACAATCTACATTTTCATTGATTTCTGTTAAATGTTATTGGAAATATACATGAAAAAACATTCTGTAGGCATGGGCTTTCTGTCCTCAGTGTTCGATTTTGAATGTGACATTTGGAAATAAGAGCTAGTAGTCATTGAAAAATGTGTTTAATTTAAATGATTCCTAATGTGAGATTGATTTTTTGTAGAAAATTCAACCAAGGTACAAACAGTATTCTCTAAACATAACTCTTAACAGATGTAACAAGCTAAAACTTTTTTTTTGTTGGGCTTTGTTATCAGAAGCTTGGTTGGTTGGTTTTTTTACTAAAATGGTGTCTATGAAGACTGTTCAATTACCTCTTATACTGAGAAATGGGCAGTACTATTTTCTTGTACCCAAGCTACATAACCAATCACTTCATCTATCTATACTCCAGGATTGTCAATAAAGATTTATGAAAGAACTGTTACTGGAATAACATTCTGCATTTAATGCTGCAGAGGTGTCCTTCACTGCTTCAGATACCACTGTGCCACTGCTCTTTGGAGAATACTTAGATGTCTGTGACTATCTAAAGCTGCAGTTCTCACATGTTTTTCCAGTCAAGATCAGAACATACATATGTAGCCCAAACTGAAATGGGAATGAGCCTGTCTTAACTTAAAAAAAAACTCTGATACAAGCCCTACATTTTTGGAAAACTCGTTCTGGTACTTCACTTTACTTACCGTAACTTGGGAAATTTGTCAATATTTTTTCAGTGAAAGTCTCTGAAACTTCAGTAGGTGTAATAAAATGAGAGTAATTTTTTAATAAGACATTAGTAGATGAATAAGAATTCCAGTCAATCTGAATTGTCTTTTACTCTCACTAAAGAACAGCTTGAACCAATATGTGAACATGTCTAGGCTCTGTCTAAAACCTGTCCACATCCTGCTTTTCTTTTGACAAAATCTGCAAGATAATTTTTAGAAAATATCTGCTAAATATTAAGTTGGAAGAGGCAACAGCCAAAGCTGAAATCTAAATCTCCCTTTAGTTAGATATCCTTATGTATGCATGTTGGCTAAATTCTACAAAGATTCCCTAAATGCAGATATGATATGATATGAAACCATACTTGTTTTCACAACTAAGGTTTCTGTCATATCTACAGATATGACATCAGTGTAATAATATTTTTTGACACTTGGACATTTGAAACACGAGAGTCTGGGGGAGTATTTCTGGAATAACAGATAAGGATTGCTCTACTGAAAAAACTGCAGCATAAACCTCCACACCTTTGATCTACAGCATTTTCCTGCATCTGCTTACATTAACCCTGGTACATTAACCCTGTCACCACTTTAGTAGGATTCTTAGAGATGCAGAGAGAATTAACACATACATATAAATATAAACCAAAGTCAGGCAGAAGAAGTTTGCTTGCTCATAATGTAGGAAGGTCTTTGTATTACAGGGCATTCTTAAAAAATAAAATGATGAAATGCTGGCCCCACTGAAGTCACTGAAACAATACCTTTTGACGAGTGGCTCAGGACCTCCCTGATGGATCTTAAATCTGCTGGTGCAAAAGGCAGCTTCATGTTAAGGGAATAAATGATGCCAGCCAATTTTAGGCCAGGAGAATTTATGTTGCATTGATGAAATGGTATGCCATTTTAGAAACTCTTAGTCAGAGTTTAATAATATCATATTATCCTCTGATTTCAGTGCTCTATTAAAAATGTAATAAAACCAGATGTGAAAAGTGTTCCCTTTCATTATACTCCATGTAAGTAAAAAAAGAGTATAGAAAGTTTTCTCCAAATCAAAGAAAGATAGCAGTGGCTTTGTCTTGTTAAACAAGTTCTTATGACCAAACAACAGCATTAGCTACTCAGCCAAAGGAAGTTAAATGATATGCCAAACTGACAACAGTTGAGTTTTTTGGTCTGCCTTAGTAACACCTACCAGTTGTATTTAGATTTTCTATCTGTTTAGCCAGGAAAAAGAAATACATTTCTGTCAATAAACTCTGATTATTTTCCTGATAAAATGTCTTCAGTGGCCAAGTGGTTTGAATGCTGCAATGACAAAGGAGAGTGGAAAAAAAAACAACCAAGAAGCAACAAAACACTAAACACAACCCCCCTAAAAAAAACCACAACCAAAACCAAAAACTGTAAAAACAAAAAAAGTTTCTTGTTTGTTTGTAGCCAGAGCATTCTAGATTAATGTTATAAAAGCATATTAAAGTAAATCCAATTGGGAAAGTGAAATCTAGACAAGATTGTTGAATATCTGTTTGACTTCATTAAAACTGACAGGTTGCATTCATTCTTACAAGCAATCTGCTAAATTCAGTAGTAATATTTCAGGAGTTTGGCACATTCTCCTCTGCGAATGCTATTTTTACAGATATAATAGTTCTCACAAAAACCATTATGACAGTAAATATTGCACAGATATGAAAATACATAAAATATTCTTCCATTTCATTATTTTACATCCTAAAATAATCTAATTCACTTGAAACACTTGCAATTTTATAACATCCAGCTAGTGTAGGACAAAGCTATGAGTATGCTAAACATGACACAGGTGCAGCAGCTCCTATCCTTTGCATCAGAGGTGTAAGGAGAGAAGGGAGGAAACCTAGAGACCCTCTGAGTGCAGCACATCAGCTCCCTGGCCCTGAGGTGGCTAGAGCTGGAGATCAGCAAGGTAGTTAGTGCAGGATTTGAGGAGCTGCGAGGATTTCTGGCAAGGCAGTGCCCTCACCCACATGAGATGTAGCCCCAAGGTACACCAGCAAGAAGAGCAGAGCAGGTCTGGCTTTTCCAGGGTCAGGCACAGCCCAGATCTCCAGACAGGTCCCGGGTCATATCAGCAAGGGGAAGTCAGGCAGAGAGCAAAGGCAAAGGGCTGAGCAGCTCCCAGGGCAGGAGGGGAGGCCCAAGAAGAGTTTCTCACAGCTCTTTATCAGAATTCAGCTGTTTTCACAGCAGCCTGATCCAGAATCTGCTGGTGCCCTCAGCACCTGGTCACAGCCTGGCACACCTGGACCTGTGTGCAGTTTGGAAAAAGGCAATGGGAAAAGAAGGAGCTTTATAGCAACAGGAGGACTACTGGCAAAGTGAGAAGTTGAATGCGAGCCAGGAATTGCCACAAAAAAAGGCTAATGGTATACTGGGCTGCATTAGACAAAGTATTGCCAGCAGATTGAGGGAGGGGATCCTTCCATCCACTCAGCATTGCTGAGTCCACACCTGGAGTTCAGTGTTCATTTCTGGGCTCCAGTACAAAAGCGACATGGCCACACTGGAAAAAGTCCAATGAAGGGTCACAAAGATGATGAAGCGACTGGAGTATCTTTCCCATGAGGAAAGGTTGAGACATGAGGCTGTTGACCCTAGAGAAAAGGAGGCTCAGGAGGGATCTTATTATTAAATAATTACATACAGAATATGTACATATATAAATACAGTATATTTTATATAGTATGTATTATAATAGCGTATAAATACTTGAAGGGAGGATGCAAATTGGATGGAGTCAGGATCTTTTCAGTGGTGTCTTGTGACAGGATGAGAAGTGCTGGGCACAAATGGAATCATATAGACTTCCTTCTGAGTATCAGAAAACACTTTTTTATTGTGAGGGTGATGAAGCACTGGCACAGGTTGCCCAGAGAGGTTGTGAAGGTATTCAAAAGTCATCTGGATGTGATTTTTGTCTCTAGGTGGACCCTGTCTTAGCATGGAGGGTGGACCAGGTGACATCCAGAAGTACCTTCCAACTTCAACCAATGGGTTGAGATCCAACTGGATCAGCTGCAGCAGCATCATCAAGGCTGCCTGAGATCCCTGCACCCTCAGCACACTTCCTTCCTCTGCATGAGTTGGGATACCAAGTCTGCACCCTGCCTGAGAACCACTCTCTTCCTCTCTCCTTAGCACAGGACACTGAATGGTGATGATCTTTAATGGCACAGTAAGGAAGGAGAGGAATAAGGAGTCCTCCCAAATCCCTGCTAAGTTAGACATTCTCCTGAAAAGTGTCAGTTTCAATGTTTTGGGGTTGAGTCAGACAGTGAATACAGGCTCCTATTCATCAGACTTTGCTTATTGGGCTACAGTGATTAATTATTCTACTACATAAAACAAGGAAGAAGAGGATATGAGGGCATCTCTTTTTCACCTCAAGCTGTAATTTAAAATAAAGTGGCAGGTCTCAATACATTATGAAAGGAGCCTCAGCCTCAGCCTACCAGTGAGGTTTGGGCATGGTTCCAAATACTCCAGTGCTTCAAGCATATCCTTTGGGGATCCTCATTGGATAATGAGACACTTGTGCAGAAGGTACTTAGGGAACTAAAACATTAACTGTAGCTCATATGGAACTGAGGTTATCTCAGAAGTTAGCTGATTTCAACTTCATGCCTTTAGATTCATAGTACCTACCAATATTTAATTTATTTAGGTTCTTAGGTCTTTTAAAATTTGAATACTACATCACACATATAATTTTAAATGGTTACCTTCTTTTTTTAAAAATCATTAATCAATATCTATCTCCTGTCTGTTGCTTTACAGTTAACAGGACCATTTTGTGACTGTATGACTGAGTGAGAATTTGGAACGTAGCTCTGATCATTAGGAGGGCACCATATTGGAGTGGTACTATATTTAGCATTAATTTGGATGGCTGGCAAAAGTAGATGATTTAGACATCATCTGTTGCGGATGGTAATTTGCATTATTATTATGCTGTTCTTTGTGACACCATAATGAAAGTCATCAAGAATGTACTAAAGAGAAGGTTTAACATCCTAAACCTCAGACTTTGAGTACAGACATGAAGTAGGACACATTTCTCATTAGCTTACCTTGTGTCTTTCTAATGTGACTTTACATAGGTCTGCTTCTAATGTCCTTTAAACTGGTGACTCTCTGGTAGCCTGTTGAGGTGTATTATATTTAAAATCTCACCTGTCAGAATAAGCATTTGACCAAATTTATTCTCTTTCCTCACTGCAAGGCAGTGAATCATTCATTTAGTAGCTCTTCACCTACAGAAAAAAAAAAATAAAAAATGAGTGCATGCATTTCAAGTGCTGCTATGCACTGGTTCTGTCTCCATAAGGGTGATGCTTTCTTTAGAGAATGGACTTGTGAGCTGAGATTACTTCCCCCTATAAAAGTAAGAGTTGCAGGTGACGTCTAGCAAAGGATGATGCAACAAAGGAAATGCAACTGCTAAAGCAGGAGTGATCTCATAAAAAAACTTCAGTAATACCTATTTACAGCATTCTTTTCCATCACTGAAAGAATGTCTTATTTCCACTGTAATCAGACATCACAGAATCATAGAACAGTTTCAGTTGGAAGGGACTTTATAGACCATATAATTCCAACCCTATTGCATAGGCAGGGACACCTTCCACCAGATTATGTTGCTCAAAGTCCTGTCCAATCTGGCTTTGAACACTTCCAAGGCAGAGGCATCTACAACTTCCCTAAGCAACCTCTACCTGTGTCTAATCATCCTCACAGAAAATAATCTAGTCCTAATGTCTAACCTAAATCTCCCTTCTTCCAGCTTAAAACTGTTACACCTTGTCCTAGCACTACATGCCCTTGTAAAAAGTCCCTCCCCAGCTTTTCTGTAGCCCCTTTCAAGTACTGGAAGGTTGCTATGAGGTCTCCTCTGACTCTTCTCCAGGCTGAACTGCCCCAACTCTCCCAGTCTATCTTCATAGAGAGTTGCTCCAGTCCTTGGATCATTTTTGTGGCCCTTCTCTGGACTCGCTAGAGGAGCTCCTGTGCTGGGGGCTCCAGAACTAGACACAGTACTGCAGGTGAGGTCTCACAAGATCAGAGCAGAGTGAGAGAATCAAATCCCTCCCCTGCTGACCATGCTTACTTTGATGCAGCCCAGGATATGGTTGGCTTTCTGGGCTGCAAGCACACATTGTTGGCTCCTGTTGACCTTCTCATCAACCAACATTCCCAAGTCCTTCTGCTCAGGGCTGTTCTCAATACATTCTCCACTAAACCAGTCATTTTCCTAGGGATTGTTCAGACACAGATGCAGGACCTAACACTTGGCCCTATTATACTTACGTCTTATTTTTTTCCAAAAAAGCAGTCAGCAGGGATAAGTTAAATTGCATTGAATTTTTCACAAAGAAACTGTAGAAATGAAAATAAGGAGCAATAACATTAATACAACACTAAACTCTGATGAACTCACATCACAGATAAAGCTCTAAATGACCAGTACTGAATCCCATAGTGAGGCCTCCAAGGCCAAACATATCTATATTTATTTATGTATTTATATAATGAAGTAGAAGCAGATAATTTTCTGTCACCAAAACCACCTTAGTAAAGCACTCTTCCCTTAAGTCAACATGAATTATAGTCTTACTCACCTTTATTTCTGAATATGGTAGTTGAACATAAATCTAATGCTTAGAGGTCTGTCTGTTTTATTGGCTTGATAACTAACAATCCTACCACATGTGAATATCTAAATATCTAATGGAAACAAAATATTCACACAGAATTTGATGTGATGAGATAACTGTTAATATATTTTGGGAGGGCAACAGCAGCAAAATCAGTGATAAAAAAAATTACATCCATGGGAGGGTATATTATGTCTAATATGTTAAAAAGCAATTAACAAGTAATATGTATAGATCCTGTGGTACTCCACTGTTTGGGATTCTATAGGGCTGGTAAAATACAAAGACATGTAGAATAGTTCATATTTGATAAGTCAAGACCTATAGTCTGAAGGAAAATGAGATAAATAAATGCTTGTACAGGTAAAGCATACTTTGGCAAAACACGACCAAACAGACCATTTTTATATGAAACCCTGTCTCTGGAATCTACACTTGGATGAGAGTTTGTTTGAGCAAAGAAATGGGTTGGTATGAGTGAGTTGACCCAGCATTTCTGGCACTCTACTGCCGGTTCATTCTGGGAAGCTGCACAGGAAATGTTAGGACAGCCTGGAAGCTACACATCTACCCTAAAGTACCTGGCAACTCAGTAGTCACCATGGACACTGCATTATGCCCCTCGGTGGCTTTCCAGGAAGGTTCTTAAGTGAGTTCCTGGGAAGAATATGTGTGAAGCAGAATCTGTAAGTGAAAAACAAGATTGCAGTGAGTTTTCACTACAGTGACTCAGACCCACTCTTTTGTCACACAGAGTGAGCACTGTACTTTGTACTCATTTTATTAGATCCTAAATCAGACAAGTGTGCAGGTTCTGAGAACACCTATGATGTCTTCCTGTACAAGAAATATCAGAAGGCTCTTGCTGTCCTTATTTAGCTTATTCTCATAACTCACTACAAATCAGGGAAAAATAAAAGAGAAAATTTAACAGCAGTGGTTTGTTCATCAGATCACAAAAAAACCCACAACCCAAAATAAATAAAAAAAACACAGCAAAATAAAAACTACAGCAACAACAACAAGAAATCCCAAACAAACAAGACAAACCCAAACTTGATAGAATCATAGAATGGTTTGTGTTGGAAGTGACGTTAAAGATCACCTAGTTCTATCCTCCTGCCACAGGCAAGGACATCTTTCACTGCTCAAAGCCACATCCAACCTGACCTCTAATACTTCCAATGGTGAAACACCTAAAACTTCTCTGGCCAAGGTGTTTTAGTGTTTCACCACTTAATTGTACAGAATCTCTTCCTTATATCTCTATATATGCCTTCTTTCAGATTAAAACAATTGTCCTTTGTCTTATCACTACATGCCCTAGTAAAGAGTGTCTCTCCATCTTTCTTATAAGCCCCCTTTACATATTGAAGGAAGCCACAATATGGTCTCCCTAGAACCTTCTCTTCTCCAGACCGATCAAACCCAACTCTCTCAGCCTTTCTTCATAGGAGAGGTGTTCCAGCCCTCTGACCATTTTTATGTCTCTCCTCTTGACCTGCTCTAACAGGTCCCTGTCATTATTGCACTGGAGGTCCCAGAGCTGGATGCAATATTCATGATGGGATCTCACAAGAACAGAATAGAGGGAGAGAATCACCTCCCTTGCCATGCTGGCCAGGCTTCTTTTTAGGGACACCAGGATACAAATGGCTTTCTGTGCTGCAAGTGCACATTGTTGGCTCATACTCAGTTTTTCATCCAACAGTATCCCCAAGTTCTTCTCTTCAGGACTTTCCTCAATGCATTTATTCCCTAGCCTGCATGGATTTTTGGGGTTGCCCCAACCCAGATGCAGGACCTTGTTGTACCTGGCCTCATTGAGCATCATGGGACTCACATGAGTGAACTCTGCAGGCCTGTCAAGGTTCCTCTGGTTGGCATCCCTTTATTCTAGCATATCAGCTGCACCATTCAGCTTGGTGTCATCTGCAAACCTGCTGAGGGTGCACTCAAACCCACTGTCTATGACACTAATTAAGACACTGAACTATACTGATCCCAGTACGGACCCTTGAGGGACACCACTTAGTACTGGTTTCCACTTGGACATTGAGCCATTACCTGCAACTCTTTAGACCCAGCCATCCAGCCAGTTCCTTAGCCATCTAACAATCCATCCATAAAATCCACACCTCTCCAATTTAATGGCAAGAATGTGTGTGTGGGGGGCATATCACAGAAGCCTATGCAGATAGCATCCATAGTTCTTCCCTTGTTCACTGATGAGCCACTTCACTGTAGAAGGCAAATAGATGAGTAAAGGCATGATTTGCACTTGGTGAAGGCATGCTGGCTGTCTCTAACCACTTATCAGTCTTCCAGGTGTTTTGACATAATTTCTAGGAGGCTTTGTTCCGTGATCTTAGGAGACACTGAAGAGAGCCTAACTGCTTGATATTTCCCAGGGTCCTGCTTATCACTGTTTAAAAATGAGTGTAATATTCCCTTTTCTTCAGTAACTGGGGATTGCCTGTCTACTATGACTTTTCAAATATGATGGAGGGTGGTGTAGCAACTACATCTGACAGTTCCTTCAGGATGCTGGGAAGAGTGATGCATCAATGGAATATAGCCAATATTCTGTTCAGCTGACTTGGTTGTGTTAATTTATTGAATCCCCGTCCCACACAGAGGACATAAACTCAGATGCACAATGCACAATCAGTAAGGAAAATTGTTTGCTCAAAATGAGAGAAAAGAAGTGATTAGCAGTAGAAGGATTAAGAAAACAAAACAAAGCAACACTAAATCCCCTCTTTTTTACATGTAGTAATGAGGCCAAACAAAGGAAATCTTCTCTATCACCTGCATGTGTATAGAATGATTTTCCAAATTTTTCCACCTACATTCCAACCACTCCTTGTTGCCTCTTCTGATTTTATTTTTTTCACAATTGAGTAAAGTATCTTGCACACAGTACCTGCACCAGTACCTTGAGATATACAAGTGCTTTCTGTCTAACCTGCTACTGCCCACGTGAAGACTAAGCTAACCAGTTTAAATGTTTTCTCCTGTTTACTGTTCACTGTGCAATGACTTTCTGAATCAAGACATTGCTGCAGAGGATTATGCTTAGAGCATAAGTTTTCTTATATTCAGATAAAGCAGTAACTCACACTGGGGTTGAAATTTAATAACATTGTGATCCCTGTTGTGCTCTGTACAAAGACTTGCGGAAAGAATACTTTGGTGCACATAAACAATAATACATTTAACATGCTGATAATTTAATCATATTATTTAATAACATAGCAAAGAGAAATTAACAGACACACTTTTACTAACCTTTTTTTGTGAAAAATTAAAACTTATTTAACTATTTTGTTAGTTTAATATTATTCAATTTATGTTACAGTGTTATCTAAATGTCCTAACCTGAGTCAGAATAATACTTTGAAAACACACAGTACTTTATAGTCCCAGTTCCAAAGGTCTTGCAATGCAAAAGGACATCATAGACAAGGAGTCAAAGAAGATACATCCAAAAAATGGAAGCAGAACAGGGATTCTCTGGTACTAGAAGTTAGTGAGTTAGTGATGGATCTCTCTTCTACTTCTATATGCTGCTTTAAATATATTTTTTAAAAAAGACAAAATACTAAACAAAACCCTTTTACTTTTTTTTCTATGTTTGCCATTTTACCCTAATACTGAAAAGCCAGTGTAATCCTTTTGCTTACAATGAGAAAGTACTCCTTTTTGATCAAGAGTCCTACTCCTATATATGACTTTGGAAAACAAACATCTAGTAATAGATGTGCCAGCTTTGCAGATAGTTGTGAGAAACCCAGAAATCTGTCAGCATAGCCACAGTAGCTTTAGCTTTGGAACAAAGGAAATGTTTTTTATACCTTTTTTCACTCTCAAAAAGCACACAGGTACAGTTAAATGATGACAGTAAAAAGGTTTTTGTGTATGAAATCTGATTTAAAAAGGTCTAACACTTTTAGGTATGTAGCAAACTCTGTCATACCCTCCTCCTGGGTTCAGCCAGCCCCTTCCCTGGAAGAGTTCACTGTCAGGTTGGATGGGGCTCTGAGCAACCTGATCTAGAGAGAGATGTCCATGCCCATGCAGGGGGGGTTGAAACTAGATGATCTTTAATTTCCCTTACAACTCAAACCATCCTATGGTTCTAGGATTTCATGATTTTGTCAGTACACACACTGGAGAGCACAGGAACATGAGGTCCCAGGACTAAGTGCATGTCCCAGCCCTCTGCTGCATCCATAAAGGTGCTAAAGAGTGTGGGTGTGGGTGTGTGGGGGTGTATACCTGCTTTCTGTGAAAAAGAAATTTGGGCATGAGGTTAGCTTGCCCTCACAATTGTGTGTGAGATAACAAAAATGTATTGACATATATGCAGTCAGAACAGAAATACTCCATAGACTATGCATTTTCAGCAATAGCAAAATGTATGTTGAACAAGTAATTGATAACTTTTATAAAAATATGTATCTTTCAAGCAAACAATTTTGGCAGAGCTTTTTTGCTCTCTTTAAAGTCAACAGGAAGCATCCTGAAATTTTCTGTTCAAAAGATTATTATCTTTTGCAGTCTGAAATTTTTGGTTTTTTAAACCATTTAAAACTTATGATCCTTTTCTATTAATCTTACTTTCTAAGAAGCAATGAGCTGTTTCTACAAAGTTTCTTGAAGACACACAGATATACTGTGCTGTAGTTAATTGATTATTCATATTTCACAGGGTGCTTTTTTATCCCTCACAGAGTCTTTCCTCTTCAAGTGTCTCTTGAACTCCTTACAATTAAATTGAAAAGACACAAAACATAAACAGAGATTTGTCAAAATAAGTAATATGAATTAATAGAGGCTATTGCCTCTGAGTAATAGAAACTGAGGTGGCTCTTGAGTTAACATTTAGGAGTTTGCACTGAAAATTAATCTTTGCTGGCCATCGTGATGTAACAATGCAGTGGAAAGAGAATTTACCTAGTAATCACTAGAATTGCCTTCAAAAAGTAGGTTAGAAAATAGCCATTTAAGCCATATATTGAATATAATCTAAAAAAAATCTCTGCAACAGTGATAAATCCAGAAGATAATTACAGCAATTGTTCAAATGTACAATTGTTTGAGACGAAGCTCACTAGCTTAGAATATGCACTTTCCGGGTGCAAAATGCCACAAGTGTTTTGGCTGGGTGTGTTTTTTCATTGATGGGAGGGCAAAACAATGTTGTCTCTTTTACCCTCTTATTCTGTGACTAATTGGATAATGTAAAAGAAGAAAGCTTCATGCTTTGAAACCAGAATATCCCATAAAGAAGAAATGCTGCCATGATTCTATATCAAGGCTGGTAAAGAAAACTGGAAGTCCTGTTGGCACAAGAAAGGTAGGAAGGAAAGAAGGAAATATTCCCACAGCACCCCTGCACTTTCCCAGGGAAATCTACCGTTAGCTGGCACAACCTGGCTGCAACCACTCTCCCTAGGTGTTTCAGAACTGCTCTGGGCTGGAAAGCTGAGATGAAATGTAGGATTCCTGTGAGCAGCCCGTATGTTCCTAAACTATAGATAGGAACTGAGGCATATATCTAAGCATGTACATAACAATATATATTCATGAATGATAGAAGATCACATTACAAAATGCCAGATAAAATTATTTCAACTATATCCTTTGAACACCTAACTTCACCTTATGTTGTAACATTTCAGTAAATAACATCCTCTAGCCCTTACACTAATACACTTTTTTCTTTTCAATGGTAATTTTAATTAATTCATCCTTTCTGACATTTGCATTTGTCTTTAAATGCCACTAGATAACAGGGCTTTAATCATTTCAAATAGCTTTTTAATTATAGACCTAATTACTTTTGCAGAAGGTTAAGCTGCACAAACAGGAATAAAACTGTTTGCTTGTGCTCTGTGTTAAGAATGATGTAGTGTTTTCTCATTAGGTATTCTGTAAACTTGCTTGGTCAGTTTTAAGTGACATTTGGAAAACAAGACAAAACAAGCAAAAAACTTCCCCCCCCACAAAAATAAACCGAACACCAAAAAAACCAGCAACAAACAAACAAACAAACAAAAAACCCAACAAAACACAACCACAAAAAAAAAGCCCACTTTAAACTATGCATCAGAAAGCTGGAATTAGATACTAGGACAGCTTAACACCCAGATGTGTGAAAGAGCCAGTCATTGATCTTTTAATTAATTATGAAATCAAAGTTAGGCATCCCTTTCTATTGCAATGGTCACTTTAGGCTGATATATTTGAAAATGTAATGGTACAGGAGAACATATAATCTTCTTTCTGGATAAAAGTTTTTTTCTCTATAAACGTTTCTTCTAATGTTGCATTTTTTTCTTTTTTTCTTTGAAAATCTTCCACCACTGATTGATACCCTGCTGGGTTAATGGAAAGAAATCCTTACTGGAGAGATTCTACAACTCCACTGGAGGGCATCTAGCTTGCATAAAAAACCCCAATGGTTAATTTACATACAATTCTTGCCATATATTTGTCTTGAAGGATAGTTTATCCTTTGTGGTTAAAGAAGGTCTGATTAAGACCTGTGTGGGCAGCAGCTCTTCCTGTGGAAAAACATGCCAGGTACATTTATATTTTATGGTGTTACACTAGAACAGTTGTCTAATTGCACAGCTTAATTTGTACATCAAATGCTAGATACAGTACTTCTAAAAAATTACAAAGCTAAATATAGTTCAGAAAACTGAAACTTACTTATTTTGCTGGTCCTCTAGTCCAAATGGGCTAATTAGAAATGAAAATCCAAAATATATTCAGCACCTATGGACTTGACTCCCATTTAACAGACTATATCTCACTAAGGTTAAATAATCTCTAGATGCCAACATATGCTATTTCAGAGTTTATTCTACCCTTGTAGCCACTAATGATTTAATCATGTTAATATATATATATCTGTCATAGAAATATAGAATCATAGAATCACAGAATCATAGGGGTTGGAAGGGACCTCTGAAGATCATCGAGTCCAGGTGAGACCAAGGCCTGTGATTGTGAGGTGACTCTCAGCTGTCTGTAGAAGGCCTCATCAACATTCCCGTCCTGATCCGGTGGCCTGTAATAAACACTCACAACTGTGTCCCTCGTGTTAACTTGCCCCTTAATCTTTACCCATAGGCTCTCAATCTGCTCTTCATCTGTCCCCAGGCACAGCTCAATACATTCCAGTTGCTCTCTCACATAAAGAGCAATTCCACCACCTCGCCTTGCTGGCATATCTTTCCTAAAAAGGAAAGATCCATGACAACATTCCAGTCATGTGAGCTATCCCACCATGTCTCAGTAATTGCAATGAGGTCATAAGTTAGTTATACTTTTCCACTTTTCTTGGTTTGATTTTATTCAATTGAATCTTACTGTTAGGTTGTGCCATAACAATAAATTGCTTCAGAAAAAGCAAATCTTTGTTCAAGGAGGCTAAAAAAATAAATAATCCTAAATATAAAGCAATTGTAAGTGTACTGTGTGTAGTTCTGGGGGCCCCAACAGAAGAAGGTCATGGACCTGCTTGAAAATGTCCATAGGAGGGCCATGAAGATGATCAAAAAGCTAGAGCATCTCTCCTGTGATGACAGGCTGAGAGTTGGGATTGTTCAGCCTGGAGAAGAGAAAGCTCCAGAGAGAGATTAAGAGAAAACAGCTTTCTAGTACCTGAAGGAGGCCTACAGAAAAGCTGGGGAGGGACTTTTTACAAGGGCGTGTACTGAGAGGACACAGGGTAAGGGATTAGAAGTGTTCAAGGCCAGGTTGGATGTGGGTTTTAGCAGACTGGTCTAGTGGGAGATGTCCCTGCCCTGACCCTGGAAAAGGTCAATTCATTTGGTTTTGACATATTGTTAACTTCAAATGAGGTACTAAAAATATGTCAGAGTTGCTTTTTGTTTGCTTCACATTGGTTTTATAATATATATGAAATATTAGAATACTCACAGTTTCCCAGCTATCTGTGGTGGGTTTTGGATGTGTTATAATTTTGTACATGTGCAAAACTGACAGTTAAAACATGAGCTCTTTCTTCTGCATTTAACAATATATACTATAAATTTGTTTTCTCAGAAACTGATGATAGTAAAGAATAAGACATTTTGAATGAATGGATGAAAGTACAAATGCTGCATTTATGATCTTGGGTTTTTAAAATGTTCTACAACCACTACTTAAAACCGAAATAATGTGTTATCATTGTATTACATTTTTCCTAAAATAAGGAAAGAAAACAAGTACACTAAATATATATTGTAGATTTTTTCTAAAAACAAAATAAAAAATAACACCCCCCCAAAATATGAGTATGGTGTCCTTCTCATAAATATCGATCAAACTTTTCTAACATTAGTTTTATATCCTAATCTCTAAAAAGTGCTCTACCATGCAATGAAGTCTTCTGTAAGAACTCAATGCTTACAATTAGTTGAATTGCAGTTCCATTAAGTGAAAAATTGTGAGGTTTATGAGTGTTTCTGACTTCTGACACAGAAGTGCAGTTCAAGGCTTCATATGTTGCCTCTCTTACATACTTAGTACTATACTACCCAACAGAATATATTCAATTTGCTGATTGTATTGCTGTCTGAGATTTGCATTACAGGAGTGATGAAAGACCCAAACCATGATTGGGATCACATTTTGTTAAACTCTTAAAATGTATTAAAAAGTATGTTCCAAAATAATTGATTAGAACTTCCTGAGTCTTTTCTGCAGTCTCAGGAATCCCAGCTTTCTCAGCCTCTGTTCCTATGTCAGATGAGCCCAATCTTTAGTTGCCTTTGTGGTCCTTCACTGGACTTGCTCCAGTATGTCCATGTCTCACTTGTACTGGGGAGCCCAGCACTGGACCCAGCATTCCAGATGCTGTGTCACCAGTGCTGAGTAGAGGGGAAGGACCATCTCCCTTGACCTACTGGCAACACTTCTAATGCAGCCAGGGTGCTGTTGACATTCTTTGCCATATGGGCACACTGGTGCCTCGTGCACAACTTGTTGCCTACCAGGCATCCAAGCAGGGCAGCTTTCCAGATGGTCAACCCTCAGCCTGTACTGAGGCATGGGCTTATTTCCCCCAGGAACAGAACTTTCTTTGTTTATGAGTATCAAGACATATCTAAATTTTCAGCATGTCAACTGACTTTTCAGCTTGAGAATTCTTGGGTTCTCACAGTTACAAACTACCTCTGCTCAGTCTCTGGTCTTCTAGCTGATCAGTGGTATCTTGCAGACAGAATAGTGAATATGGTGGTATCCTGACGTCATCTTCCTGCAATAGAAACAGTGGGCCCTCAAGTATTTCTTTCCACACACACCCCCCATGCCCCGTAGTCACCTTCTATCAAAGCCAAGAATCTGTATCTGTAAGGAGCATAAGATCAAAGAAGCAAACTCTCCGTAAGTGGCTGATGGACTGGCCTCATTTATGCCTGTAAAAACTACTGCTCTTTATGTTTCAGATGTTAGACTTTATGACAAGGTTCTGAACTCATAAAGGGAGTCACTTGCTTGAGTGTAAAAATATGAACATAATTGCTTATTATTAGATACTGAATTTCTAGGTTAGCTTTGGTGTACTGAAGCAAATTTAGTTTTCAAATGGCTTTCTAGTGCAAGAAGAAAGTGCCTTGAGTCGTAATGACATTGCAGCTGCAAAAGTACAACCCTAAGAGGCCCAAAACTTTGACACAGATTTTGGATTGTCTGTATTTTTGCATCCTAAGAGGATCTACAACAGTACTTACCATAAACATAATTCTTACATGACAGTTGCTAATGCCTCTTTAGATTGTTGCATTTCTCTCTATGCTATATGTTATAAAAAAGATGGGTAAGGCAGATGTAATAAAAACATCTTGTTTTGTGTTGATTCTCTGCACTAAAAGCATGCAATTAGCTGCCTGATATCTCTCTTGCCTTGCCCTTTACTGCTTGTACTCAAGGTTAATTTGGTAGCCACATAACTGAAGTCTCATTAACGCAAGATCAGATTTTCCTTTGCTGCCTATGCTTATAATTTTCTTCTCTATACCTACAACATTATACGCAGGCTGTATGGCAAAAGATAAAGTATCTCACAGCTACTCTGGCAGCCCAGGAACAGGCTGTAAGAGGTGATGGTAAGATTATCAGGTATGACTATAACCCCGTTCTTAGAAGTTCTTGTCTCCTCATTTTGTTGCCAAAGTAAGACAGATTAAGTTTAGTTATTCAAAGGAATTTGGTGCTACAAAATGTTTTATAGGATCATGAGGTAGATACCTAAACTAAAATTCATAGAAAGAGGGAGAAAGAGGGAGAAAAAAAGAAATGGGAACAGAATTGTCAATAGTATCTTTTATTCTTGGAGTTCAACAATTTTTCTTCTTGATTAAAATATTTACACACAGACACCTAGTGCCTTCTGAGATGAACTAGTGTATAGATGAACTTACAACCCATCTCCAGCTCTCATTCCATAGAGACATGAGTTGAATGTATGTCCCATCATGTCTTCCAGACTGAGGCAGACATCTCAGATACCCTAAAACATATCAAATAGCATTGAATGTTTAAGGGTATGGAAATGGCAAGAGTTTAGTCAGAAAAGCTAGGACACCTTAGAGTTATTCAACTGGCCAAACACAGGTTTTAACTTTGAGTTGAGCTGATACCCACAGACTGTACTGGCCAGGATAGTTAGTGCTTGGCTTAAACTCAACACCTCATCAGGAGGCCAGGCTGGGTGCTCCTCGACCTCTTAGATTATACTAGAGACCCAAGTGGAGACAACTGAACTGAGTCATTTTTCTCTCTGTTAGGAATCGACACACATGGGATGGGATTAAAATGCCTAAAAGTAGGGCATCTTGTGTAATTTTTTAGTGCTGGGGCAGTATTGGACTGGTTCTTCAGCTCCTGCTACAGACATAAACAGTCATGCATCATATGTGGTGGCTTTTCTCTGATGTACTGTATACTTTAATGCATCCCAGAAAGCGTAAGGTGCTTGTGTTTAGGTAACTGTTTTCCCTTCATGTGGGGAACTACATTCAGCTATGTTAATCTGAAGCTGAATCCAGCACAAATTTGTTCACAAACAAATTTGGTTTAGTTTAGCTAGTTAAATTACACAGATAAAATCAATGAAGCCTATCAATTTCATTCTAAAATCCTGTTCATGATACTTAAACTACATGTTGTATGAAAAGTTTGGCTCCCTGTTAATATTCCTAAATAAAGAAATTCTGGAGTGTTCTTGACCTCATCTTGTTTCATGAATGTAAGAAAAAATCAGGACTGCTTTAGTAGCAGCAAATTCCTTGTCTCACTGAAAGATATTTTGTGGGTGATAAGCAATGCAGGACCTTTTTAATGCCTTTACTTTCTAGTTGGGTATAAATTTTCCAAGAATAGGACTGTCCAAAGGTATATTTTGTTTTCACCAGTGGCAGCTACAAATCAATAGAAGCAACAGCTATTACTCATTCCAATGAAAAATTCTGTACTTAAGAACTCCCTGGTTATCATATTTTAAGAAAATGTGATTATCCCAGCGAATTAGTTCATACAACTAATAAAACTGATAATGTTGCAGGCTCATCTTAAATTTTGCTCATTTGGATTTCAGTTAGGAAAAATAAAACAGGTAAAGGCAGATGAAGTGTGAGCCTATCTCACCACAGATTTTAGAGAAATCGGGTTTGTGAATGTGGCAACAATGACATTTTACAGAAATTACAAGTAGCTTTCAATCATAGCAACACAGCGACTTCCACTTCTGTTGATGTTCTCTAATCTCTACCTGCAAGACCTAGATCTTACAAATTCCTACACATTAATACTAAAGTCATTGGTGCTATGGGTGTTGATATTGTCATTCTTCATACACTGGGGACATAATCTTAAAAATATAATTGACTCATATAATGCTAACATAGTAAATCCTTGCCTGGTCTCATCTAAGTCATGAATTGGTATTGAACTTCATTCTAATGGTAGACAAAGTACACACTTATAAAAATAAAGGCATAATCATCCCTCCTGTGCAAAAATATTCAAATGTTTTTTTCATATCTTTTCTGCAAATCCAAAACCTTTTGGGCATTTTTCTTGCTTAGGGTGAGATTCCCTTCACATGAATATCACTTAGAGTGTGAAGACCTCAAAAGAAGACACTCCACCGTTATCTTTCTTCTTTAAATATCAATAAAATAATGTTGGAAAATAGTAGCATAATTATACTGAGTAGGAATAAGAACTCAATTTTTTAAAGGATGAAGCTAGTGGATCTGCCTGAAGTAAGGTCAGTCTCTGCTGGGATGCTGTGTGTCTGAACTCTGGCTCACTGATAATGAGTTTTTAAAGGGAAAGGCTTCTTAAAATGTCAGAAAAAAAAAAGCAAGTTCTAGTAGCAAAACATTTATCTGAAACAAATGCCAGAAATGGCCATGAAATCTAATAGGGTGGATAAAGAACCTCTTTAACTTGATTTATTAGACAAATCACATTTTCTATGTCTCACTCACAATGCATTTAAAATGGACTGAATATGCAGAAACATTTATATGTTTGAGTTCAGGGAAGAAGTGAAACATAATTAACTGACAGAGCCAATATAAAGCAGGACTCTAGTTTGAGGGACAGAATGAGCAGTCTAATTCTGTTAAAATTATCTTACAGTTTAAGTGGGAACAGAATATAAAAACATATAATAATATTCCATTATAGCAGTAAGAGATCTGTGGAAATCTGTTTTCAAAGTAAGTTTTGTTTTTACAACTGCCATCTAAACTTTGATTTTGCAACAGCCAAATCTGATGAGATTTAATGCTGCGCAAGGCTGGTCTTGGCTATTAAGAAAATCAGGCTGTTTCCTAGTATAGCAATATGCTGGAGGTGTCACACTTCTGCTGCCTGTTTTGCCAGTACCAGAACACTCATCCATTTAATTCATAGAATGAACAGTACTAGTCCCTGTCTCCTGGCCCAGAAAGCAGACTGAGTGTGGCTGTGACTCTTCTCTTTGGAAATGAGAGCTGAGCCCGAGCTGGAGGTAACAGCAAAGACTTCTAGCAGCACTTGCCTTCTCTGATCTTATTTTGGAGCTCCTCAGCATCATGGACACAAAGCTTTACTCTTGGTGTCTGGCTCAGCAACGGGAGTTGGCCATACCTACAAACACTTTGCAGTCCCACCCAGAAACAACTCAGAAGTCATAGGACAGTGTTAATGACATGGGATTGATTGTAAAAGAAAAGACAGAGGGAGGAGCTCCTGCTAGACTTCTTGAGATGAAGGGATACTGGAGTCACAGAGGTATGGGAAATGCTCTGTGGGTCACAGCCTTGAAATGGATGATTGAGAGGGGTTCAGTGCTCTGAGTAAGTTTGGAAAGCATAGAGGATCTGGCAAAGGAGCAGCTGAAGGCTGACTTTTCTTTTTTTTATATATGATGACCCGGTTTAATGTCTACTAAGTGCTATAAGTGAACACATTGTATTGCTTTCCTTTTCAAAAAATCCTCTCGATTTTTCATAATCAATTGCTTTCTTGACAGTAGGGAGCATTATCATGAAAGCCCTCAACTTACACAATTAATACTGGCATAGAAGAGAGAGAACATGCAATTAGCCAACATAAGTACTATAGCTGCAGACAGTATTCCCAAACAGGCAAAGCTAATTAGCTATCTTCTGCCAAGAGGTCGTATGAGTATCTTTTTTTCAGAATAAGATAACGCATATGACATATTTCTACGGTTACTACCATGCCAGTGTTTTGCTTCTCAGTGAATTGAAGTGACATGGCCCATGTTAAAAGTAAAACTTTGCTTATATAGTTCTAAGAAATGAACAAATTGCATTCTGTTATTTTAAAGTGAAAACATTGTTGCCACTTAGCAAAACATGTAATTTCAATTTTACCATGTTCCACGAGGAAATCAAGATGTTGGCAGCTTTCCCGTTTCACTTCAAAAACATCCCAGGATAGACCAGATAACAAATGAAACTGAGGGAGAAAGGACAAACGAAAGTAGTAAGTACAGGGCATTATAATGTCTCGCAGCTCTAATAGCTACAAGGTAAGAATTTATAATGGTAATTAATGCATAACCAAGCAAGAGATGTCACCAGAGAAATGAAGTTTTCCTACTGACACATTTTTGTACAAAAGATTAAATTAAATTATAGGCCTATTTCACAAAGCCTCTCTAGTGGAAATCTTCTTTTGTTTCACTGATGTTCTGAGAGTGGAAATTTTCCAGACTACTGTGTCTTTTCAGATAGAGCCTTCTATCTTTATAGATCCAGCATATCTGGCTAGCTCTACATTCCCTTGTGAGAGTATAGAAGTTCTTAAGATGAATTACTTTTTACCAGAAACAGCTATGCACTTTGCAGTGAAATTTCAATGAGGAATCTTCTTAGACCTTTTATGAGTTGCCAGCATAGATTACTTGGTTTTCAACGATGCAGAATTCCTTGGTTTAGATGTCTGAATCTCTTTACAGTTGCATAAAATATTAGCTTTTTTAGCATTCCATACCATTCTGATAGGTTCTCAGAGCACTGTAAAAACAACAACAAACTTTTGAAGTGGACAACTGTAGAGCTTTCTCTTTTTTTGATTTTTACATTGACTCACAATATTTGCTGAAATTTTATATGTATATAAAAGGAAATAGTAAAAGCCTTTTAAAATATTTAAATAATATAAGCTGGAGAAGTGCTTACAACAAAGAAACAAATTAGTTTAATTATCTAAGGTTATTAGAGAAAATGTAAGATTTTAGTTTCACTTAAAAGGTATAAATTCAGGGAGACTCCAGTGACTTTGAGATAATAAACTTTCTTTGAGAGAAAAAAGCCCTGCATTTGGCCCACAGACCTTTTCATAACCCTCAACTGAGAAATGACAGCAGCTGATGTATTGACTGATTGCTTAATGCCTTTTGAAAACCAAATGCTACAGTGTTTACTAAAAACTAGAGATAATTGTATATTTATTAGATGTAGATGAATAATTCATTACAAATAATTTATTCAGTGAATTTCCCCTTCTCTTCAAATTGAGTAAATTGTAATTTTCTCAAATAATTTTCTGTTCAGATTTAATCAAATTTAGATTCTGTTTTTGCAGAGGACACAACTGTTGTGGTTAACAACGTCCATAACCTCTGTAAGTTACTTTTACAGTTCTTCAAGGCCCAGTCTGAAAATGAGTTGCTCTAACTACTCATGTTTCTCCCAGACAATGTAGTTGTAACTGAGTTACAAACTATCTGCCTTATCTGATTTTACAACAGAGCACTACAAAAGAAACTGTTGGATCAATAACGTGAGCTCATTATTTGTCCCAGAGTTGAGGTTTCGTGTCACAAATAGAAATGTTATTAACATGATGTAAGCATGTGGCACTTATCTTGGCAGCTTTGTGGGAGTGTGCTATGATCAATCTACAGGACAGGCTGGACATCGATCAGTGGATGGTGAACAATTGCATTGAGCATCACTTGTTCAGTATAAACTATTATTAATAGTACTGTGAATATTTTCTTTTCCTTTTCTGTCCTAATAAACTGTCTTTATCTCAACCCATGAAATATATTTTTAAATTATTGTTTTTATGATTATTATTATTATTGTGTTGTTGTTATTATTGTTTTGTTGTTGTTATTGTTGTTGTTGTTATTATTATTAATTATTATTATCATCCTCCCCATGCCACTGGAGCAGGGAGAGGAGCAAGTGAGCAGCTGTGCGGTGTTTAGTTGCTAGTTGGGGTTAAACCATGACAATGGGTCTGAAGTCGGTAACTTGGCCTTGTTTCATGTGGGTGTTTTTGCAGCATCCATTGAATGCAATGCTAATATGCATAAGCTAAACTGCAGGAGGAACTGCAAATTTCTCAGGGATTTCAGGTCTTCATTTACAGAGCAGACACACTTGAGTACAAAGTAGGACATACACTATGGTACTGAGGAATGTGTAAGACCTTACAAAGAAACTAATACTTTTCTCCCTGCTGTTCTGACAGCATATGTTCCCTTCCTTCTAGAGAGAGGGAGAGAAGGGAACCTCATGTTAATGCCCTTGGAATAACACTGTGGGACAATCAGATATGTGAGATTTGAGGTGTATCTGCCCCTGCACCTAGCCTCAGCAACTCCAGGGTTTAACTAGAAACTATAAATAAGGCAAATGTTATTAAAATTATTTTTGTATTTTCAGAACAAGAGTGCAACAGAAAAAACTAAGCACAAAATAAGAGGGTATTTAAAACACAGAAGCACAAAGGCCTGCAAGGCTTCTGTAAGAGCACACTGCTCACTTAACTTTTAAGACTTGTATTGCCCTAGCAACATGAAATAAAATATAAAATAAGTAACTTTAAAAACAAATTTGGAGAAGTGCAGAATGGCAAGGTTAAATAAGTTATGTTTAATGAGTCGTGATGTGGGGTTTCTGTATTTTCAAACAATTGTAAGCTTCTTTGAAGTGAAAACTTGAATAAAAAAAGAATTTGTATTTTGAATTCTGAGCTCATACAGATGCTTGCATTTCCTTTGATTAATCTTCTGTTTACTTGTCATAAGATAGTTTAATGTGGTTAACATAAAATAAATATATTTCAGAAATAAAAGAGGAAGAAAAGTTTACGATTGGCAAAAGAAGAATGAAGCAGGAGTGGGAGAACAGCTGCTTCCTCTGTGTATTTTTCTTTTATGATGTCTGTTACCTTAAGATGTCACTTTCTATTTCATCATTGGGTATGGGTTGTCAAAAAAGCTTTATGTAACCAAAACTTGCAATGAAGCTGCACCATATGTATGTTCTCTCTTCACACACAGCCATGGCACCAAAGGTGACACCTCACTGCTTCTTGGCTCTGAAAAGAGACCTCTATCTTCCAAAAGTCTCTGGACATCAGTGGGGTATACCCACATGCCTTCATTCTCTGCTGGTCAGATTATTTTAGGAAGGGATAATTCCATCTCCTTCTTCATGGCTGAGCAAAAAGGACACAGAATGCCCTTGTATATGTTAAGAGTGCCAATATTGAAAGGGGGGATTTTTGTTATCCTTTTAAAAGGGAGATTGAGTAAATTTTGAGTAGCAGATGGTCTTTTGGTATGGAACTACTTGTTGAACTGAATGCAATTGAACACAGAGCTAAGGGGCATAAATACTTTAATACTTTAAAGAACAAGGCTTATTTTTTTCCTTCCTTTTTCCTTTTTTTTTTTTTTTTTAAATCCCACTGCCATCTGACTACCTTAGTGCAGAAATACATCTTTATGCATGTAACTATGTTGTTGAATACCAAATTGCACACTAGCTGCATCTGCTTTCATTTTTAATATATTAAACTAGCTATTTAATAACTAACCAGCAGGCTTAACAAATTCTTTCTACCTTTCTAGAAGTGTAAGTTGCATTCCTGGCCTGCTTCCTTAGCCAGTCTCTGAGGGAAGACAGCAGGCTGTGCCCATATGCTGCTCACGCCATAGATGGTTAGAAGGCCTCAGTGACTAATCTGGAACATACCTGAATTAATTTGGTCAGATTCTTTCCTTAACTTCAGCAACAGTGACAGGATCTTTCTGAGGTGTTGCAGTTAAAAATATCCACATGTCTACAGCAGTTTGCATTTCCCATCAAACAATTCTCCATGATAGATGCCTATTAAAGGCAAATACAGTCTGGTTTTCTTCCTTGAAGAAGAAAAAAAAAATAAAAAAAAATGAGATATTTACATTCAGGAAAGGAACAGAGAGTTGGAGGAGAGGACTGAGAGCTTCTTCTTTCATCAGCTTTAGACTGTCTTCCAATTTGTCTGCCAATCAGTGCAGATGACTTGCCTCTGTTAGAGACTAGCAAGGAGGAGGCAATTACATCTCAGAGACTTGTATCTGGAGGCATGTGTCTCTCAGTGTGGTTCATCATATACACTATTCCTTGCTTAGGGCTGTGCTTACAGGCACAATTTAGCTCACAGGTATTCAAGTTGCCTACTGGGTTGTCTAGACCTTTCCTAGGCCAACAGAAGAGGGCTCCCTCTGATGTATTCTGAAATGTTTTGTCCATATCCTTTTTGAACTTGACATCATAAATTACTTTCTCAATTTTGCACACAATTCTGGTCATAATAATGAACATTTCACTTTTCAGTCAGTCCTCATTTGGATGCAAACTCTGCTCTCAAGATGTGCATGGCTGATTTTGATTAAGATATTCTTCTCTTTTTACATACATAATCCTTTGAAGCTCCATGAATATGAGGAAAGAATAATATTGGAGTGGAGACCTGCCTTGCAGATCTGAGAGGAAAATTCCAACCTTATGATTACGATCATCCTTTTCGAACATGACATAAGCAATTCAGTAGCCTTTATTGTATCTTCTATAATAAGGCAGAAATTTTTCAGTCACTCTTATAGGATGGGTGGGTCAGATTCTGTCATGCCTGGACTGCCTACTTACTTGATTCAAAATTACTGTTTATAAAATAAATTATTTTATAAAACCAAAAATAATGTGAGCTGTCTCACTGACGTACTTGGATTATGCATTCATATATATAAAACAGGGTCTGATATATTGAAGGGTTGATTTCAGTTCATGCATATGTGTGAGAAAGCAAAAGGAACAGAGGAGCCTGCTGAAGCTGTGAAGCATGTGGGACAGACATTTAAACCATTAAGAAATTCTCAACTCTGTTCAATAAGATTTTCTGTTTGGCCTGGGAATCTCATGAACCTAAGGTGGACTGGGTGCAAAAGGATAATGAAAATTCCAGATACAAATGTATCTCACACGAAGAGTCATCAAAAGTTACCTTTGTGTGCCTATCAGAATGAGCATTTCAGTATAGAAGTACCGAAAAACTTCATGTTGCCTAAGAATCATGTCACACTGTCTAGAATGTGCTGAAAACAGATAAAAGATTATTAACAAATATTAATATTGTTAATGAAATCTGATAATAGCCTATTCCTTGTTGTCAAAATTTAATATTAAAAAATACAATTTTGGTTTAGTGATTCTAATGCTTAAACAGCAAACTAAACTACTCAAGTCCATCCTATTAAACATTATAACTTTAACACAATGTGCAATTTCACAGCAGAAATGCCATTGCTGTGGAATTCTGATGACATTCAAGAAATACTACAAATTGCTGTGCCTCCTTCTAAATAATAATAAAAAACCACTGTCTCTTTTTAAAATGAAGGCTTTTGAAATCTAAAAGACAACACTAGCACACTGTCCTTCTCATGAGAACAATATGGGCTTTCTGTCAGCTATGAAATTAATCCTAATATTGACCCAAGTAAAGCTCTGGGAGCTGTATAAGTTGTTATCCTGCTCCAGGAATGCAACAGACAGCATTTTTGTCTGAGTCTAGACAGGAGACTGGTTGCTGCTTGCTCTCTTGAGGTGTGAATGAGGGGTGGGGGAGCTCCAACAAGTCAACCCCTTGGCAGCTCAAGGCACGTATCTCTATCTGAGTAGAATCTCCCTTACTATAGTGTGTTTTATCAAATATGTAGTTTGCTATAATCTGCCCTTTCTCATCTGTAGAAAAGTTCAGAGGAATGTGAGTGTGTTGGGTTTACATGGCAAAGTTGTGATAGTGGGGGGCTACTGGTATGGCTTCTGCAAGAAATCGCTCAAAGCTTCTCCCGTGCTGACAGAGACAATGCCAGCTGGCTCCAAATGGACCCACCAGTGTCCAAGGCTGAGCTCACCAGTGACAGTGGAAGCATCTCTGTTATAACTTATTTGGGAAGGGGAAAAAAAACCAAAACAATTGCAACTGGAGAGAGGAGTGAGAACACGTGAGAGCAACAACTCCGCAGACACTAAGGTCAGTGGAGAATGAGGGGGATGAGTTGCTCCATGAGCCAGAGCAGAGATTCCCCTGCAGCCCATGGTGAAGACCATGGTGATGCAGGTTCTCCCCTTGTCCCCCTGCAGCCCATCAAGGTCCACAGTGGAGCAGGTACTACCTGCAGCCCTTGGAGGACACCACACCAGAGCAGCTGGATGCCCAAAGAAGGCTGTGATCTTGTGGGAAGCCAGTGCTGGATCAGGTCCTGCAGACATATGGAGAAAGGTGAGCATGCTGGAGCAGGTTTACTGACTTGTGACCCCATGGGGGATGGGGGACCCATGCTGGAGCAGTCTGTTCCTGAAAGACTCCATCCTGTGTGGAAGGGATGTTGGAGAAGTTCATGAAGAACTGTAGCCTGTGGGAAGGACTCACTGCAGAAGTTCATGGAGAACTGTCATGTGGGAGAGACCTCATGCTGGAGGAAGAATGTGAGGAGTCTTTCCCCTCAGTAAGAAGGAGCTGCAAAGAAAACGTGATGAACTGATTGGAAACCTCATTTCCTGTAGTCATGCACTGCTGAGGCAAGAGGAGGCAGGGAAGCCAAGGAAGAAGGGAGGGATGAAGGAAGGTGTTTTAAGATTTAGTTTTTCTCTATCATTATCTTATTCTGATTTGATTGGTAATATATTAAATTATTTTTCCCCAAGTGGAGTCTTTTTTTTCCACGATGGTAATTGCTCAGTGATCTTTCCCTGTCCTTGTCTTGGCCTTTTGTTATATTTTCTCTCCCGTGTCCAGCTCAGGTGTGTGATAGAGTGACTTTAGGGGGTACCTGGAATCCAGTCAGGGTGAACGCACCACAGTGAGTAACTGCTGTCACTTTCAACACATAAAAAAATGTTAGTGAATAATTAAATCAGTAAAACACAAACAGCAAACCATTTGGCTCAACAACAGTTTAAAAAAAGACCACATTTCTTTCAGTTTCTTCAAACATAGCCATTTTTTTGGTAATCAGTAAGTATGAGAGAGACATTTTATTCTTTGTTTTGTTTTGTTTTGGTGGGTTTTTTGGTAGCAGGGGAAGGGCCACAGGAGTGGCTCCAGTAAGAAGCTGAGAAGCTCCCCTTGCTCCAAAACCCAGCTAAGGAGCCATTAGAGGGACAACAGATGCACCTCAGCAATTAATATATGAAAGAACTGAGATAACACCTGAGCAGAGGGGCAATTAAAGGAGAAGAGCTGTGCTGAAGGAGTGGTGCTGGTGGTTGATGAGGAGGAAGGGGAAGAAGGTGCCCAAGCAGAAGTTTCCCTGCAAACCATGGCGAGATGGCAGCTGTCCCCCTGCACTCCTGGAGGAACATGGTGGAACATTCCCTGAAGGCACCAGATGGGTGAACTTGGCCACTGGACTTGGATTTTGTGGCCAGAGGATTTGCTGCCTGTGGACTCTGACTGTACAGCTTTGGAAGACCCCGGTGCCAGAGGAATTGTTGTTCCCGAAGCAGCCTGTGACTCTGTAGGAAGCCCAGGCTGGAGCAGCTCAGGACCTCGTGGGAAGGACTCATGAAGGAGAGGTTCTTGGAGGACTCTCTCCCGTGGGAGGGACCCTGTGGGGAAGTGGGAAGGACTGTAAGGAATCCTTCTTCCTAAAGAGGAAGGAGTGGCAAGAACCACCAGCCTGTGAACTGACTCTAAACCCCATCCCCTGTCCCCCTGTCCTGCTGGGGGAAGGAGGGAAAGAAACCGGGAACAAAGTGATTTGGCCTGGGAAGAAGGGAGGGGTGGGGTAACATACGTAAGCCCTGCTCTTTGTGTTGTCTGTGTCCTGGGTGTATTTGATTAGTGTGAAATTAAATTATTATTTTTTCCCCAAGCTGAGTCTGTTTTGCCCGGGCCCTTAATTGGTGAAGAACCCTCCTTGTCCTTTGTCTCGACTCAGGAGCTTTGTTGTCCTCATCCCAAGGTGTGTGTGAGGGAGGGAGTTGAGTGATCGGTCATGGGGCTGTTTCTCTGTTGTCATGTTGGGCCCAAACCACGACATTCTACAGAAAGTCACAGCCTCACCAGTACACAAAGGTAAGCCTCTTTCAAATATCTGAGTTTCAAACCCTTCATGTTTATCTGCCCATCTATTATCTTACCAGAGCTTTTCAATATTCAGAGGAAAAAACTCTATTCTGCATTCTTATTAAAAATAATACCTCTGAAAAGCCAGATTCAAAGGATCCAGAGGATCATGGGGGATACTTTCCTATCACTTCCATGGGCTCAAATATGAAATTATATTCTGCAAAAAAACCCATAAAAGCTCACTAATAGGACATTTAATAGCAGTCCTTTTCCAGAATAGAGTAAAAAAAAATAGTGATGTAAAAGTATGCAAATAAAGCCAGGTTATACAAAGGATTTTATTATAAATTCCTTAGTCCTTGTATATCTCTGATAAAGCTGTTCAACGCCACGTTTTCTGGTAGTCGCCTGTAAATGGTAGAATAAAAAAACAGTTCAGTTATATGCTGCTTGTGTGAAGAAAAAGAAATGTCATGTATCAGTTTTCTCTTGACTGTGAAAAAAGTAAAATCTTCAAAACCAATTTATGAATCCCATTTTTTTAATGTGTAGTTACACCTTTTCTCTTCATTTTTTAACTACACTTGAATAAATAAAATAACAGTGACACTACATACATTATAATGAAATTCAAATATATTTCCAATTCCCTTGCTCATCACTGTTTTACAGCTAAAATCACTGGAATAAACTAGCTGTTTTCCTGCTATTAGTAAAATCCCTCCAGCAACCCCATTTCATACAGATCTTGAACTTCTGTAGATATTCTGTTATATAAATCTATTGCTACATAGGGAAAGATGCTGAGGTTATTTCACAATCTTGAATGCTAATGACCACTACAATTAAGATGCTGCACACAACACATTATGCGTAAGTCCCCTCCACAAACAGACACAAGAGTTATTTGTGAATCACAGTCACCAGTTTCATAGCAAGCCAATATGCAAATAAAGTAAAGATGCATTATTTATTTCATGTTTGCAAAGTCAGATAGAGAAATGTAATTTACAGTATGAAATCCCAGATATGGATGCTTTTAACTGTCATTCACAATTAAATTATATCATTCCCCTCATTTAGGTAGCCAGAAATGTGGGGTTTTTTTCCATCTTTCAAAAATGGCTGAAATGTATTTGTTCTTTTTTTTCTCTCTCTATGTAACACTGAAACAAAGCAATAATACAATTTCTTAAGGATCTCTTTAAGAGTTATAATTTCATTAAACACATGTTGCTCATCAGTATATTAGGAACATTCCTCTGTCATTATTCTGCTCAAAAAAGCTCTCTTGCACCTGCTCTCAGAGAGGAAGAGAAGCAAAAGACAACTGCTGGATTTCTTTGTGCTGTTGATTTGCTCTGTGCATTAAATTCCACAGGAAAAAAAGTACTTTAATTGCCCATTTCCAGTAGTACTACATAGATTTTATTGATTAGGTGTGATTCTTTGAGAGCATTAGAGACAGTGGGAAAACTAGTGTGCTAAGGGGTGATTATTTGCACGTTTTTTTTCTTTTCCCAGCAAAGTGACCATGAAATGACACTTCTGATCCATACATATGTTTGATGTCTGCTATCATGGTGAACAAAAGCTTCTTCTCTGAGCATCTAGTCCTCAAAGCAGACTTTGCTAACCAAAAAGAAACAAGAATCCTCTCAATTTGGACTTCACAGAAAAATGTGATTATATTAAAGTCTGAACGAACTATGTGATTTTCAACAATGTCAGTTTCCCAGAAAAGCTGATCTGAAAGAATATTCCTTCCTGTGGTTTCCAGCTGCTGTTTCTGTCATTGTATGCTGTTGGATATTCCCTTACAACGAACTGTCCCATGTACAGGACACTTAGATGTTGTAGTGTAACGGTCTGTCTACTGTATTAAAATAACTAATCAGCTTAATCTTTTTATTTATTTATTTATATTTTTAAAGGATTTGTTAAGAAGATTACAATCTGAGATTTTTAGGCTTACACAGCTCAGTAACTGTGTTCCAGCTCCAACACCAACTTCATTAAGTCTGTTCACGGGGAAAAAAAAAAAAAAAAAGATCACACAAATGTCCCATTTAATTTCAGAATAAGTACTGTAAATCATTAATTGAGATGTCCATACAAAAAAACTTATTACCCAAAACGGACTTAATTTAAAACACGTATCCTTGTGTGCTGCAGCCAAAGTGGTCATTAGTAAAAAAAAAGACCAGCCATGTCTTTTCTTGTCTACTGTGCAGGCCTTGAGGTAGACAATTAGTTAAGCACATACGTATAGTGATGTTTGAGTAACTCTTTCATACAGAGTGCTTACCTTCTTTCCTCAAATATTTATGATCAAGGTTTCAATGGAATGTGTTACATTAGCAAATAATTTGGAAATCTGGAAGATGAAATTGCTTCACACAACAGGATGAATTAATTCAAGGTGAATTTAAGTACTGACATTTGATTTCCACTCATTCAACAGCAATGTGCATATTATAACTTCTTAGTGGAAGTAACAGGCAGAGAAGAATGGTGCCATCCATTACAGCAAAAAATCAGTTTCCTTTTTCTTTTTCCCCCAAAAATGTCAGATGGTATGGGTTATTCCTTTGGAGCTCTGAAAAGCTTTTGGATCACTCAGTATCAGCTTCTCTCACAGAGGAATTAAAATCAAAACTTCACATTAATTGCTTTTGAAAGCAGAGATCAGAGTTTTTACCCTGTTTTTTTTTTCTTCTGACAAAAATTCTTTTCAAGACAGGCAGACTTTCATACACTAAAAGCAAAAAGGGTGAGAGTTCAGTTTATTTTTTTAAATTTTGGATGTTTTAAAAAAAAGACTGCCGCTAAACAAGAGCAAAGGAAAATTTCCCTGCTATTACTTTCTGATTGACATTTGTTTGCAAGGCTCTGTTCATTAAAACTTGCAAAAACATGGTCTCCCTAAAACAGCTATATAAGTTAAAGAACTGTTTGGAAACCCTGTAATTGGAAGTGTCTGTAGATTTCAGAACGTGCTGCTCAGCTATCACTGAGGTTTGCTGCTTTCATTGTACTTTATTCTACCAGCTGTACCTGATACAAAGGTACAGAAACAGACTTGTTTAAACTCAGCCATTGTGTAGTTTGTGATGTGTGCATAATGAATTCTGAATGCAAATATATGCTGTAAAGTGGAGTACTGAAACCCTGTATGACAAGCAGTAGAGCTGCACAACATAAAATATAGTTTTATAGCATAAATATTCACTTGTGTCAAATATATAGGAGCTGTTCAAAACAACAGTCTAATTTTGCACAGTTTGTTACTCACTCAGTCTCAGTTATTTGAACTTCTTCCTTTGAAGTGTTTGACCTTAGCTGCAAGAACAAAACAGAAATAGAAAATACCTGAGTTATAAGAGGTGATCATCCCCCCGATTTCCCAATTCTGCAGAAGAAGAGCATTTTCTACTTAGTTTTGATTTATTTAGGTCTCTGAAAACATTTGGAGACAATAACTGGGATTTTTTTGTGGGGTTTTTTTTGTTTGTTTGTTCTTGTTAATCTGAAACAAGTAAGAATCCACTCCCTGGAAAAGGTATTTTGGATCTGTAGCAATATGGACAGCATTTATCCCAGGCTGACTGATAATGTAAACTAAGCAGTGGTACAGGAAAAGGAAGAGTTAGATGCATAAAGCTCTGGTTTGTGTGAGCAGCTCCAGAATTAAATATGCAAGCATTATTTGAGCCTCATATAACCCTTTCTTCTCTCTTGGTTTAGTAGGCACACTGTAGGTGCAACTGATGTAATTTAGTTTTCTATCTACTTGACTGCCACTGAGGCATTCCTCTGAATTGCTGTCTTGTACCAGTTGTATCTGTAATTTGCGGCTTCAGATAATAAATTTTAAATTTGTGCCCTAAAGGCACTTTATAAAATAAAAAAAGGAGCTTAAGAATAAAGGGGTGTGGGGGGGGAGAGGGGCAGGGAAAGCTTAGTTGATCTGTTTAACTTAAATGCACTGTACACAAGTGTGAAAGGAAGCAGCAACTCATGAAATAATCCCATTCCTCCTGCTCTTTGATTATAAATGACCTTCTCTTTAGTTTAAGAAGTGTCACAAAAATGTGTCAATTCAGCTGGAGACAGATAGTTCTTAAAGAGAATGGAAATGGACATCAATATTTGACAGTCTGCCTGAAATGCAACCTGCAGGATATCCCAGAGATAATAGAAAAATTAAAACAAGAAGACAGCAGCGTTGGTCTGCAGAATTTCTCATCAACCACTTGGAACATAACCAACTATATTCAATTCAAATGTTGCAAGCAACCTCAGCTTCTTATCCTTCTTTGTAATAAACAAACCAAACGAGAAATAAATGGAAACAAAGCCTGCCTGGTCGTTAAAAAACAGGCAGACAGACACAAACACACGTGCACTTTGGCTGTTGTTTGGAATCAAGAACACACAGAAGACACACAGGATCAGATTCTGCCAGAGTTTTACATGCGGACATACCTTCAATGTTATGCTTCTGTATTGCAGGGTGTGACAGTAGCTCCTGCTGCATTTTGTTGAATGTCTCCTGTAGGGCAAGAATATGCCCACTGGGATACAGATTTCTTGCTGCTTCTGGTGCTCTTAGGACTGTGGAGACAAATATGGATGTACCAGAAACTATGAAAGTGATGCTTACATTTACATTTCTAGAAGAAAAAAACCCAAAACTTCCCAAAATCCAACAAAAGAAACTACCCTGTTACATGCCTAAATATTGACAAAGTCTGTAGTTTTTCAACATGCCTAATTTTCTAGGTGGTTAACTGCAAAGATTTTAGATACAGCTGACACATTCAAGAACAGAAGTCAACTTTAAATGAGTATGATATAAACATCAAAACATGCAAACTCAGTTTCTGATATATTTATCCAGATACATGTTCTTAAAAATAGACAAATGACACATAAAATTAAATCTGTAACTATAACTTACTGGGAAAAAAAGACTTCATATTCACTAGTAAGCAAAATCATCATACTCTCATAAACACGGAAAAATATATTGGAAATGGAAGAGACTATGCTATACATATTGGAGGTCAAGAAAGCTGTCTTTAACCAGTCCTCCAAAGGAGACACTATGATACATAAACCTTTCTCATAAAAAAAAAAAATGTTTCTCAAGAATTTGCCAAATTAAAGTAATTCCAGGCCCCTGTTGTACATATTACATAGTGAACATGGAGTGCTGCAGTGAGACTTAGAAAAGGTACAGGTTAAACATTTTAGTTAATGTCTGATAACTAAACCTTAATAATTACACGTCTGGACAATTTTGAATAGGATTAATATATAGGTATGGAAGATACAAAATATGTTGAATTGTTGACTATGTTGTCTCTGTTGTCTATGCCCTCTGTACCAGACTTAGATGATCATGACCACTGAATGAACTTTCCTAATTCAACAGTTACAAAATGATTGTGAATTATTTGCTCAGTCCTAATTTCAGATGGTACGCTGCTTCTGTGCTAAAACACATATTTAATTCTTCAAAGCTGTCAGATGGCTTCTTCTCCTGAGAATTAAATTCACTGAAAAAATACGATAACTAAAAGAAAAAAATTGAAATGCCAACTAAACCTGACATTTAATGCTGCACTTTATGCTCCTTTTCCACTCTTCAGAGGTTGAAGCTGCAGAAAACATTCTGAATTGCTCACGTAGATATTCTGTTTACATTCAGGATTTTACTGTAAGTTAAATCTATTAATGGTAGACAAGGACTGCAGAACAAGGACCTGGGTGTAAAACAACTTTTTCCTAACTCATACAGTAATATAGAGATTTTACACCATCAAATACTCTCCATTGGAAATGCTCAATTTTCAGGGGCTACTTGTTACAAGAGAAACTCAAATCACACATTTTTGTAGCTATTGCTCCCCAGTTTTACTTTTACCCTTTTGCAGGTAGCTATTCCTTTTATGCTTGATTTCACGTGAGATTGTGTGAAACCTTGTGTTGATATCAACAGGACTCTAATCAGAGAACAGGTCTTGAAATTCTATTTATGCTTTCTCTACTCTTTAACAACAGTTCCCAGTTACATTCTTTGTAATTTTCTCTTACAGAATGTTTTCATGATCACAGGAAGCATTCAGCCACAGTGTTGTTTGTGCCCTCTTTCAGCATACTTGACATATTAATTTCCTAACAGATCATTTATTCCAAAATTTCTTATGTGCTAATTCCTTTCATTTTTTAATTTATTAATAAATCTGCAATATTTTGGCATCATCTTAGTTGCACTTTTTTTTTTCATTTTCTTCTCCAGAAAGTGCAACAGTTTCTGATATTTTCCTCCTTTCCAATCCCTGGAGCATTCCCAGACAAAAACATCATCCCAGTAATATCTATCTGTTTTTTGTAATTTTCCTTTCATTTTCTTTACAGATATTTACTATATTTATTGCCATGCCAGCTATTCACAAATGTTTTTGGTTTTTTTTTCACATTTTACATTTAGATTTTTTTTAACATTTTAGATATTTTTAACATATTATTATAATTAACACCTATATATATTTCATGGTGATTTAGACAGCTGATTTGCATTACCAGTACTTTTCACCTTATTGCATCTCTATAGTCATAGATGTTATGTTTGTATTTCCTTCAGGCATATCCACTGGCTTTCCTTCTGCTAGCCAGAATGCACTTTCTATTCCTCTTCTTTGTGTGAAGAAAAATAGTTATTGCAGTTGAGTCCTGTTCTAGAAATGAGTACAGGTTATTGGAACAGAATTGCTTCTAATTTGTTTTGAGTGGAACATCTGCTCCTGCTGCTGACCCCCCTCTTTATCATCTCCAACTGATAAAGTATATTCTGAGTTTTTTATGGAATTGGCAATGATGTTAGTCAGTATTTTCATCAGTGTAACAGAGATTGGACCATAGCCTTAAATCTTCACAGTACATCACATTTTCTTTTCGTACATTCAGTGTATTTTCTCCAAAACATCACCTGCCCTCTTTTCTCTTTTACTTTTTACATCCTAGTTCTTTCACATTTGCATTATACCTCACTGAGCATATGTCTTTGGATATTATTTGTAAGACTTTAAGCTGTAAAATGCTTTCTCTTGGTCCTGTGCCTAATGAAAGAAAGTGATTATATAAATTTGCTATAAAGGTGTACAGGCCATAGTTTTCAATTGTTTCAATTGCCTCTTTACAAACTTGACAGCACTGACCGTGACCATTTTTCAGAATCCTCATTTTGGAAATGTTTCAATCAGACCTGTGGATTATATTACACTGTGCACAAAAATTCTACTGCAGTCCACCACATCTTAACCATTACTTAGAAAATTTCCTGTCATTTCAACATTTATCCAGAAGAAAAGGCTGACCCAGAAAATAAAATGCAGTATCTTATTTGTTTACAAAACAAATGCCAAGTAGTTATACTTGCGCCATGGAGCTCAAACAGAAAAGTCAATTTTTATCCAAGTCATATCTAGGAAAACAGACATTTGAGAGGGTTAGAGGGCAACATGAAGGACACTGCAAAATAATCCCCACATCAGTTGGCCCAGACACTCCTATAGGTTAAAGTGTAATGAACAATAAAAGTCTGAATTATCCACAGCAATAAAATGGGAATGAGTCTCAATGTTTGGAATATGGAATAGGCAATGGTGAATTGTAGAATACAATTTTCATGGGGGGGGGGTTCTAGTGAAGGTGTGAACTGCACAAGGAAAAACATAATTTCCAATATGATTTTCTTTTTTGCCTTACATAATTCATGGCTCCAGCAACATCCAAGCTGCAGAGCATTTGCATTTTCTTCTATTTGACTAGAGAAAATGATAAATACATGCAAATCAGTGTTCTTTTTTATTGGTTTATTTCTGTTCTCTTGCTCTTCATTTGTCATAAAGTCAAACAGCTTGACATTTTGACAGCTGACATTATATTCTTATGGGCACAAGTCAACTGATAAAAAAAACATACCTGATTTTCACTATCTATCAGCTAAGATTGCTTCTAGAATAAATAAAACCATGACAGTAGATTCTTACAATTTCTACAGATGAATTTGCTCCTACATTATACATGTACTCTGTATTGTCATTCCTGTAAATGTAAATATTTGCTCATGCCTGTTGTGCTATGATTCTTGTTTTCTGGTAAAGATTTGATTGTTTCACAACTGTTTTAAGAAGTTTGCTTGGGGACAGTTTACAAGTACAAGTTTTTTTTTGCTAAATAGCTTTGAGACATAAAAAATTAAGAGGTGCAAGAATTCACAGAGTAGATACGTGCTATAAAATCACACAGGTTAAAAAAATAATTTTGGATGTAGGATACCTGAACTAAAAAACTGGTGCCTAAAATAGTTAAAGACCTATATTTCACAACAATACTGTAAGCACTGATCTAGAAAATGTTCCTACCTTCGGGTGTATTAAAATAATCTTGCCAAGAAATCTCTGTGAGAAGCACCAGAGCACATCATTTTATGATACAAAGTGTCTTTGAGGAGTTGCTGGGTCTGCTTAAGTGAAGCAATTTTTCTGTAGTTGCACCCTTCTCCCCTTACAATGCATTTGTAGGACCATTCCCAGATCTTGACACTGCACAGAGATGTGCTGCTGGGCAAGTGCTCAGTTCTGGGAATTTGGAAACCTTCCCCTGTCTCCCAGCAGAAGGATAAACCCCCTTTGTTAAGAGGGATAACCCTCTTAGCCCCACTGTTACATAATTAAAAGGTCTGATTTCATTAGTTTGTCTATTTATCCTTCCAAGAATCTTTGAAGTGAGCATGCTTTCAATATCTACTTTATGTAAGGACTTGCTGGGTCAGAGGGATAAAACAATGATGGTTAGGATGTTTTATGGCGCATCTGAGAGGCTTTAAATCCTCATGTGCCTTACTCCAAGGAACAACTTACACTATCATACAAGTAATCACACAAAACCATATAAAACATTTGAGAAAAGACATAACATCTTGCATTACATATGGAATCAGGTTCTTCTGTTGAGAAATGAATTTCTAATGAAATTCAGTTTGAAATAAATTGATTCCTTCTCCTGCATTTTTCAGTTTCATAGCACAAACACAGAATCAGTTATTCACAGTGATTTAGTCAGGACTCATTAACCAGGAATAAGATAGCTCAGACTTGACTGATTCTGACACTGTACCCTAGACCTTCCTCTTGGCCTTTGCAACCCAGTGTACTGTCTTTTGTCCTAATTGGTTCTTTCTCCCCTCATTTAATCTCTCATCCTTTTCCTTTAAGCCTGTCTAACTTTTCTTATTTTCTTATAAAGCCTATACAAACATTACTACAGTTTTATATCACTGTAGTATCTCAGTATCTTCTCCTTTCCAGCCCTATGCAATTAATTTGTTCCTTAATCTCATTTCTCTCTTCTTTTGCTGACTAAGGTTTATTTTTTTTTTTTCCTTCTGGTTCTTCTACTTCTCTTAGCTATTTTCCTTCCCCTGCTGCTCTTCATCCTCTCTGGTTACCCACTTCATTTTCTTATCACTCATGGGAACCAAATAGTGATAAAGGGAGGTCCTAGTGGACTGGAGGGTGGCAAATTTGGTACCCAACCACAAGAAAGGCTTAAAGGAGGATCCAGAGAACTACAGGCCTGTCAGTCTGACCTTGGTGCCAGGGAAGGTCATGGAGCAGATCATCTTGAGTGCACCATATACAGAACAACCAGGTGATCAGGTCCAGTCAGCACAGGTTTGTGAAAGGAAGGTGCTGCTTGATGAACCTGATCTCTTTCAGTGACAAGATGACCCACCTGGCTGATGAGGGAAAGGCTATGGATGTTGCCTATGTGGACTTCTGTAAGGCCTTTGACACTGTTTCCCATAGCATTCTAATGAAAAAACTGGCTACTCATGGCTGCTCATGGCTTCTCTGCTGGGTAAAACACCGCATGGACAGCCAGGCCCAGAGAGTGGTGGTGAATGGAGTTAAATCAGCTGGTGGCTGGTCACAAGTGGTGTTCCTCAGGGCTCCATGTTAGGACCACTTATTTTTAACATCTTTATCAACGATCTTGATAGGACATAGAGTGCACCCTCAGTAAGTTTGCAGACGACACCAAGTTGGGAGGGAGTGTTGATCTGCCTGAGGGTAGGGAGGCTCTACAGAGAGACTTGGACAGACTAGATTGATGGGCTAAGTTCAATTGTATGAGGTTCAACAAAGCCAAGTGCTGGGTCCTGCACCTGGGCCACAACAACCCCATGCAATGCCACAGGCTTGAGGAAGAGTGGCTGGAAATCTGTCCAGCAGAAAGGGACCCAGGGGTTCTGATTGGTAGGTGCCTGAATATGAGCCAGCAGTGTGCCCAGATGGCCAAGAAGGCCAATGGCATCTTGGCCTGTATTAGGAATAGTGTAGCAGGCAGGACCAGCGAGGTGATCATCCCTCTGAACTTGGCATTGGTGGGGCCACACCTTGAATACTGTGTCCAGTTTTGGGCACCTCAGTACAGGAAAGACATTGAGGTGCTGAAGCATGTCCAAAGAAGGGAAATGAATCTGGTGAAGGGCCTTGAGAACAAGTCCTATCAGGAGCAGCTGAGGGAATTGGGGCTGTTTAGTTGGAAGAAAAGAGGCTGAGGGAAGACCTCATTGCCCTCTACAACTACCTGAAAGAACATTGTAAAGAGGCAGGTGCTGGTCCCTTTTTATAAGTAACTGGTAATAGAACAAGAGGGAATGGCCTCAAGCTGCACCAGGAGAGGCTTAGACTAGACATTAAGAAGAACTTTCTCACTTAAAGGGTTGTCAGACATTGCAACATGCTGCCCAGGAAAGTGGTAGAGTCACCCTGGATGTGTTTAAAAGTCATTCAGGTGGGGAATATGGCTTAGTGATGGACTTTGTAGAGTAGGGTTAATGCTTGGACTTGATCTTATAGGTCTTTTTCAACATAAGTGATTCTATGATTCTGTGAAAAATGATGGCTCACCAAATTCGGAGGTGCCACTGAGGCAAAGTAAGACTACGCCTCACACTATAGCAATGTCAGTTAAGAAAAAAAGACTTGTCCTTGTCATAGGTGACTTACTTCTAAAGGGAGAACAAGACCCTATATGCAGGAAAGTTTATGGCCTTTGGAAAAGAGAGTTGGCAACTTATGAGGAATACCAAGATGTAGTTAAGCTATGAAGGGGGAAAATTAGAAAGGCATCTACACCAATGCACGCAGCATGGGCAACAAACAGGAGGATCTGGAGTCCATTGTACAACAAGAAAACTATTATATAGTTGCCATCACAGAAATGTGATGGAAAGACTCGCACAACTGGAGTGCTGCAATTAATGGCTAATAACTTCAGAAGGGACAAGAAAGGAAGGAGAGGTGGTGGGGTGGCCCTAAAATTAGAAAGGACAAAGTGCAAGCAGAACTCAACCTGGCCACTCTAGTTAAAGATAAAATGAGTTTTTTTCAGTGTATCAATAAAAAAAAGGAAGACTAGGGAAAATGTAGGCCCACTGATGAATTAGGTGGATGCCCCTGTGGTAGAAGGCACAGAGAAGTGGAGTTACTGAATGCCTTCTTTGCTTCGGACTTTACTGCTAAAGCCATCCCTCATGAATCCCAGATCCTGGAGGCAAGGGGAAAGGTCTGGAGAGAGCAGGACTTTCCTCAAGTAGAGCAGGACAGGGTTAGAGACCACTTGGCCAGACTGGAGATCTGAAAGTCCATGGGCCCTAATGGGGTGAACCTGTGAGTGCTAAGAGAACTGGCAGATTTTATTGCTGGGCCACTCTCCATCATCTTTGAGAAGTCATAGAGAACAGGAGAGGTGTCTGAGGACTGAAGGAAGGCAATATCTATCCAGTCTTCAAACCAGCACAGGAAGTTCCATCTGAACATGAGGGAAAACTTCTTTACGGTGAGGGTGACAAGGCACTGGAACAGGCTGCCTAGGGGGTTGTGGAGTCTCCTTCTCTGGAGAGATTTAAGTCTCGCCCGGATGCAGTCCTGAGTGATGTGCTGTAGGCAATCCTGCTTTAGTGGGGATTTGGACTAGATGATCCCTAGATGTTCCTTCCAGCTCCAATGATTCTGTGATTCTGATCATCATTCCACTGATTTCTAACTCACTCTCCATCCCACTCCTCTGTTTTTTTCAGTTGCTTTCTCTGATGCCTGTGCCCTGTAGTTCCTCTGCTTTACATTTTTCTCGTAAAAGTGATCTTTCTCTAAAAGTGATCCTAAAACCCTGCAGTTTTGATAAAATACAGTATTTTTTCAAGATATTCTTCTCTTTGTGTTCCCTTTTGCATAGAACTGTCTTCTCAAAATAAGTGCTTTGAGGGGGATGAAGGAAGAAAACAAGTTTCACTGCAGCTACCAAATATGGAGTAAACTTGTTCAGCCCAGATGAATTATCCCAATTCTCTTTTTACCTTTTAATGTCTGAGAAAATTATTCCCAAAGGTCTTTAAAATTAAAAAAAAAAAATCACAAAACAAACCCAAAACCAACCGTTTACAGTTTTCAGTATTTTTTTTTCATTCACAACTGAAATTTGGTGTAATTTCTTGGAAACTGAGCATTCTCACTCTTATTAGCACAGCCAAAATCATTAAAAAAAAAAAAAAAGTTATTTGTTATTTTTGTTGTTGGGATTGATATGAACAATTACATGTGGAGATGGATCTGTTCACTTCAGGTCATTCCAATACAGACATTGATTGTCCAAGTCATCAAAAGATAACGCTATCCATTACTATTCTTAATCTTTACAAGTGCTTGTATGGCAATGGCTGAATGTAAATATGCAGTACTAGCAGTGTAAACAGTACAAAAAACATCAATACCATATTCAAACACAGCTCAGCAACACATTGAGAGTCAGCAAAATAGTAAGTTGAACTTGTAAAGCAGAGCAATTTTTTCAGTGCTGGAACATATAAAGGCAAAAACTGCCCCTTCCCCCCATTTTCCCTGCAACATTTTCTGTCCCCTGATTTACCTATTAAAAGTTAATCTTTTTAGGATTTAAATTGAGCAAAGAGTTCACCTATACTCCCTGGGGCTCTGATGTCATGTGCTCTGTGTGATATTGCATTGCATACAGAGCATCAAGTGCATCTTCAGTCATAATCAATAGTTTTGTCAAAATCCTATATCTGCATATTCTGAGAATTTCTACTGTAAAAACTATAGTGATTTGGAGAATAAGATTTTCATGAAGCCTTCCCTGATGCCTGAAAGGCACTTACCAGTAAAATTTTAAACAAGGAGTAGAGGTGGGAGAACAAAGAGAAATATTCACGATATAGGCACCAGATCCTTGCAGCAAGGCAGCGTTACTGCTGAATAAAATGAATCACTTTCAGGCAACCCTGGTCATCCCCATGACAACCTATGCCTCTTAAAGCCACTGGAATTCTGCACTTATTCTTTTGTTTCCACTAGGGGTGACCACCTTCCTCACGAGAAAATCATATTCATCCCTCATAGCATCCAAGCTCCTGATAGAAAATCTGAAAAATCAGGAAAACAGTAAAAAAGGTTAAAACAAAAAGTTTACACTAATCTTGGTCACTACGCATTTAAAGTTAGGGCGTATTTTTGAAATAAAGTATGAAGTTATGGGAAAATGAAGCTATTAGAAATAGCAATAATTGGTTTGGGGGTGGGGGTTGTTCGAGGATTTTTTGAGGTTATTGACCACACACATTCTTCAATAAAACCAGTTTTATGATATTGTTTCCATATTAATTCATATCTATGCGCCTCAGTAGAGTGCAATGATCTTTTATGTATATTTAGTAATCATAGATGGGATACATTTCAGAAGTTAAGGTTTAAGTTTAGGCTGCTGTCTTTGCACACCCCTGTTCAACCTCCCCTTCATTCCCTGTCTGCCTCAGAATGAGGAGTGACATTTTCTTTGCTCAATAACTTGTCCATCATCCTGGTTATTATGCAAAAGATGAGAGCAAAGTTAGTTGCAGCATTATCTGCTTTAAAAAGAGACAGTCCTCTTACACTGTGAACTTTATTTCAGGAGAGATCCAGGTAGAGGAAAGCATCTAATATCTACTATATTTCTTTAACTTCATGAGATCCTTATACCTTCAAAAGAGAACAAAGGATAGTTTCAGAACCATTTACTGGATGTCTCCATCTCTGATAACATCTCAGGTAATTGAGGTCACCCAATTCTCTCTACTAGAAGAACAGACAAATTCTAGTCTAAGCAATGGATCCCTTTTTTTTTGTTGTCCCGCATTTAAAATGTCTTTTTTGTGTGTGCCTTAAAATGGAAATTTCAGAGCATTCAGTGGTTTTGTGCTTAAGGCATGAGGACAACTAGAATCTTTCAGAGATTTCAGAATCAATACCAATTATCAATATTGGTTCTCAGTGATTTAACATAGTAACAAATAAAAACCAATTGTTTTAAAGGTTTTTCTACAAATGATCAAAAGATGATTTAGTACAAGAATATACACATTCTTGCATTCCACTCAGACCTTGCAGTTTAAATAGAAAATACAAAACATTCCAAATGTAAACATATGTAAAAAATAAGCCAAAGTTTATCTTACTTTTTTTTTGTACAGCTGTAGGTCATAATAGTTGATGCTTGGTGATTAGAGACACTGAAAAAAATCCACACTATGTAGGTCTCTCTTAGAAATGAAAATAACCATGATATTATAGGCAACTTAATTAGTCCATGATCCTGATTAGTTCATGCAGGTTATAGAAAAAGCACAGGCTCCTCTCAGTAAGAACTATCAAAGATTTAGCTGTCAACAATTATTAAAGGAGTTGTTCTCTGTTAATTAAACTAAATTAAGAACCATATCACATTACTAATAAGAACAATAAAGTATTGAAATACTGTAACTTTTATGTTACTAACATGATTGCCATTTTAATTACAGATTGACATTATTAAAATACAAAAAGACTCAGAGTTAATGTGGATTTTTTCCTAGCTTTTGAGTTTCTGCACATTTTATATCTGTATCAAGGTCATCAGCTCCCAGATAATGTAGCTAAAGATTGATTTCTGAATAGTATCCTGCTGTGCTTGATGTCATTTTCTGTCCTTATAAAAGACAAGAAACTGCAGGAAGTAGGAAAAAAATATTTTATTTTCACAAGGTTCTTTCTTTTCATGTCCTATTGTTGCCAATTTTTAACTTGCAGATTTGTTTATCTGATGATCAATCCAGAAGAAAAGTTTGTTATCCTTGAAATTAATGTTCCTTTCTAGTAGCCTTTCATATATCTGACAATGCCTTTTCAAATTAGTAGTGTCATGTGCTGAGAAAATTTTCAAAAACCTTTGCTTTTTTCATTTTGTTATGCTGTTTTGGTATACCTGTTTATTTATGGCTTGATTTTTCTTATCCTCCTCAATGAAAACACTAAAGAAGTTCCCTAAAGAGTTGTAAAAGTAATATTTGCATTTTAGTTCGTCAGGAAGCCAAAAAATAATGCATGAAGATTTCTAAAGGAATATTAATCTTGTTTAAAGGAGTAACTCAAAAGCTCATACAGACACTGCCTTTCTTCTTTTGTCCTTTTCCTTCTGCAGGAAAGGTAAAACTGCTATGCCTCTCTCCTTAGATTAATACTTGTAGCACCCTGCTACCAATACACTTGCACACACACTCCTGCAGAGAGATGGAAACACCTGCCAATTCTGAACATGGAGCAAGACTAGTTTAAACCGACATCTGGAAAATTTTTATTTCACAAATTAAGTCTGTTGCTAACGAAACAAGTTAACCTAAAATCAAAAGATGTGTGTAGTATGCTTGAAGAGTGCTAGGGAGTCCTGGGGCAGGGCAACAATGTTAAAATGGCCATATGACAGGAAGCAAATGTAAGATACAAAAGACTTGTTACATAATTGAAGCAGCTAAAAGAATTAAGTCACCGAAGTCTTTAAGCTAGGGAGCCACAGAAGACAGGAAAACAGCCATCTGAATTTTGCAAGAAAAATGGCAGGTGAAGGGAGAAACCAGCCTTATTTTATTTCCAAAAAACTATACACTAGCCGTGGCATAGGCTAAGACTTCCATTGTCCAAGAAAAACATGTAGAATCACAGAATTGTATTAGTTGGAAACGAACTTTGAGATCATCAAGTCCGACTGTTAACCTAGCACACTGCCAAGGTCCCCACAAAAGCATGTCCCTAAGCACCACATCTACAGATTTTTTAATTACCTCCAGAGATGGTCACTAACTGACCACCCTTACAATTGTCCTAATACCTAATCTAAACCTCTCCTTGTGCAATTTGAGGCCATTGCCACTTGTCCTCTCACTTGCTACTTTGGAGAAGGGACCAACACCCACTTTGCTACCACCTCTCCCTCTCAGTCTCCTTTCTCCAGGCTAAACAACCCCAGTTCCCACAGACACTGTTCATATGACTTGTTCTCTAGACCCTTCACCAACTTTGTTGCTCTTTTTTTGGATTATCTTCAGCACCTCAATGTCCTACTCCTGCTGGCCACACTACTTCTGATACAAGCCAGGATGCTATTGGCCTTCTTGGCCACCTTGGCACACCTCTGGCTCATATTCAGCCAGTTGTCAATCAACTCCCCCAGGTTGTTTTTCTCTGGGCAGCTTTCCAGCCACACTTTCCCAAGTGTGTAGTGTTGCATGGGGTTGTTGTGGCTCATGTGCAGGATCTGGCACTTGGTCTTGTTGAAGCTCATACGGTTGGCCTCGTAACATTGATGCAGCCTGTCCAGGTCCTGCTGTAGAGCCTTTCTGCCCTCAGGCAGGTCAACACTCCCTCCCAACTTGATCTTGTCTGCGTATCTACTGAGGGTGCATTCAATCCAGATGAGTGATATAGATATTAAAGAAAAGTGGGCCCAATACTGAGCCCTGGGCAACCCCACTTTTGATCAACCATCAGCTGGATTTAACTCATTAAGAATATTCTAAGCATATTTTTTTTTCTATCAATAAATGGCTGCTTTCTAAATTTTTTCTCCGACTTAAGTGCCTCAGAGATGAGTTATGCTGGAAGACAAAATCACTGTGACTCACCCATCTGACACATCATGTTTTCTGTGTCTGTCTTTTGGAACACATAGCAGTGCAAATATTTCAGTACGCATTTCAGAAGGTGAAGTATCTTGAATATATGCTCTTGCAATATCATGTGCTGCAAAAATATCTTTCCTCTGTATCAGCAGTGATGGGGATGGGGGAATGGGAGCTGGGGAGGAAGGAAAGGTAGTGAGGAAAAATGAGGGAAAGACAGAAAGGCAGGGGAGAGCACTATGATTTACCAGAACTGTGTTTAAAAATCTTGATCTTTTCCAGGAAGGATAATTAAAAGTGATATTAAATTTCTCTGGAGAAAACAGTGAAAAATGAATATAATTTATTTCATTATATTATATTTACCATTGATTTTCTTTCTCCAAAATGCTGACTGATGAATGGAAAGTGAAGAACTATTCTTAAAACCTAAACCAGCATTCATTATAAAAAAGATCGATAAAACCCAAAAATGCTACATATTGAGATAGTTCACTGGGTAATGGACCTCCTGACTCTGCATGCAAATACAGGAATTTTTTTGATCTATATGGATACAGGACAATATCAGGACAAGGATGAATAACCTTACTGATAAGAATTAAAAAAAAATGGAAAGGCCGTGTATTTCTCCCTCCCCTCCCATTATATTAATGTAGAATCATGTTGAAAGTACACAAACAAGAACAGCAGGAAGCATCAGCTGAATATGAAAAATGAGAAACAGAACAAGTGAAAAACGTTAGAATCATAAGGAACTTCACTCAATAAATTGGGCAATCAATATATTCACTAAGCCATTTGGGATTATGCCTGACAATGTTTGAGCTGGGATTTCCATTACATTTAGACAAAGCACGAGCTTTATTCCAGTCAGAATGCAATGATAAAAGTTGTGGAATCAAACTGCATGCAATCAACTGTAGTGCCAATGTGCATACAGTTCTATATTCAACATGTTAACAAGTACATAAGCAACTGGAGTTATGAAGAGGGTGTAGTTTTGATTACTTCTTATCTGACAAATTGCACTGTTTAACCAAACAGATTTGATAAATTTGCAACCACATTTCTATGGCTCAAAAAGGTTATTACAGCAGTAGTGATGAAAGGGTAAAGCTTGAGAAGGCTGAAGGGCTTTATATCTTAAGCTCAGACTTTGACTTAGATAGTTCATATATAGCAAATATTTGAAAAAAATATTAGAAGTGACAAGAATACCTATGATGTAAGTACTGAGAGGCTGTAAAAGCAAAAGTGATCTCAAGAACAAAAATTATCTTTCAAAGGCAGTAGCTTGGGCACCAGCCAGTTAAGTTTGTGAGACTTCCAACCTTAGAAGAAAAACATGAAATGCATTATTTCTGGAAATAAGCATATAACAAAAATAAATTGAAAAATGGAATGAGACCTAATCAATATAACTGAGAAAATGAAAGGAGACTTTATTTAGAAATGTGCTTGGAAATTAAGGTACCACTTAGAGAAAATATTCATTCAAAAATGCATGGAAGGAAGAGAAGGAAAGAGAAGACTAATGACTGCTTGGAGATAAAGAAGGTAGAGTAATTGATAGGAGTGAGGTTCAGGAAAAGAGATTTAGCAAGAAACAGGTAAATGTTATTTGTGCAATCAAACTGAATTGTGTCTCTGACTCTCAAGTTAGGAGAACTGTATATAATGATTAAAAAAAAGAAAAAAAAAATAGAAAGCATTTTTCAAAATAGCACTGACAAAGTTGTGCCAAAAGTCTCAGTGTTAGTTTTCAGTGGGGGTATTTTCTTTTAAAACTGTTCATCTCACAGCTGTGATAATTAAAGTTTTGGGGTGCCAGTGTTGAGATTCTCATAGCAGATGTAAAAAAGGGTATAGCAATGCAAACTTTCAGTACAAACAATCTAAGATGAGACATCAGAAGCAAATGAGGGGATCTACTTTGTTTGTTTATTTAAAACAAATAACATTACACTAATAGAATTTAACTGTTTTTAAGTGTAAAATGTTTATTGGCATGGCAATTTGGGGAACATGAGAAAAAAAAAAAAAAGTTAAGTTAAATTCATTACAGGATTACCCACTTTGAGTTTACAAATATTTTCTTGATTTATCTCCAGACAGATGTGAGCATGTGCCTAAACTACACATCTGGATTTAGGAGTTATCATGTACTAAATCTGTTAAATTTTATAACAGTAATAGAAACTTATCTCTGACTATCATGTTGATTTTTTTTTCTTTTTCACTAAAGAAAATAGCATAATGTATTTATGTACATTCAGACAAGAAAATTCTGCTCTTTCTGTATAGAAGGTTTAATTATGTGAGAACTGTATTAATTTTACTTCAGTTTTGACTTTGTAAAAAAAGGTGTGCTTAAAACACCAGAATCATATAAGCCTTGTATGAGTCACCATATATAAGTAGTTGCATTTAGAAGATAACAAAAAAAGACTTTTCTGTGCTTTTTCACAGCAGACTCAAATAGGCTAGCATTTTAGGAGAAAAGTACTCTGTCTCCATGACACCTTGATATACCCAGTTACCATAGTACCCACAATTTTAAAAGATTGGTCATTCCAGACAGATTAGGAGGAGCATGGAGGAACTCATCCTGAATTAATTTAAATGCTCCAGTACCCTATTATTCCAGGTAAAGCAAGTTTTTACTGGGTAGCAAGGCCTTTGTGTAATAGCTTTGTTGATTACAGTTACCTTTGTGGTATCAAGTAAGAAAAAAATGAATTGCACAATGAAAAAGATAAACAGTAAATTATTTTTGAGGATATTTATAGGTACAGTTTTTAAAGCACATCAGCTCAGAAAACTAAAATAATTCTTCTTTGTTTATCTGTTAAATTCTACCCTATCAAGTATTTCAAGGAGTCTATGTTCTGGTTTGGTTTGGTAGGTTTTTTGGTAGTGGGGGAAGGGCCACAGGAGTGACTCCATAAGAAGCTCCCCCTGCTCCAAAACCCAGCCAAGGAGCCATTAGAGGGACAATAGATGAGCCTCCGTGATTAACATATGAAAGAATCAGCATAACACCTGAGCAGAGAAGTGCTTGGGGGAAAAGAGCTGTGCTGGAGAGGGAGTGCAGGGCTGATGGTTGGTGAGGAAGAAGGGGAAGAAGGTGCCCAAGCAGGAGTTTCCCTGCAACCCATGGTGAGATGGCAGCTGTCCCCCTGCACTCCTGGAGGAACGTGGTGGAACATTCCCTCGGGGAGCCAGGAGGGGTGAACTTGGCCACTGGACTTGGATTTTGTGACCAGAGGATTTGCTGCCAGTGGACTCTGACTGTGCAGCTTTGGAAGAGCCTAGCACCTTTGGAAGAGCTTCCCTAGTGGGAAGCTCAGGATGGAGCAGCTTGCTCCGGACCTCGTGGGAAGAACTCATGCAGGAGAGGTTCGTGGAGGACTCTGTCCCGTGGGAGGGACCCCATGGGGAAGCAGGGAAGGACTGTAAGGAATCCTTCTTCCTGAGGAGGAAGGAGCAGCAGAAACCACCAGTCTGTGAACTGACCTTAACCCCATCCCCTGTCCCCCTGTGCTGCTCGGGGGAAGGAGGGAGAGAAACTGGGAACAAAGTGTTTTGGGCCTGGGAAGAAGGGAGGGGTGGGAGTAACATATGCAAGCCCTGCCCTTTATGTTGTCTGTGTCCTCTGTGTGTGTTTGATTAGTGTGAAATTAAATTATTATTTTTTCCCCAAGTTGAGTCTGTTTTGCCCGGGCCCTTAATCGGTGAAGAACCCTCCTTGTCCTTTGTCTCAACTCAGGAGCTTTGTTCTCCTCATCCCAGAGTGTTTGTGTGTGTGAGGGGAGAGCTGAGTGATTGGCCATGGGGCTGTTCCTTTATTGTCGTGTTGGGCCCAAACCACAACAGTCTATCTATGCAATCTTTTACAGACCATTATAAGCAAATTGAGAGTATCTCTCCAACAATCAGAGGCTACAGATGTTTCCAAAGTTTTCTATTTGGAGCTGCTAATTTTCACATAAAATAAGAAGCAATGACTTAATAGAGTATTAGCTACTTTACACTTTCTCATTTCAGTCTTGCAAAATGACAATTTGATGGAGAAGAATATGGGATATCCATCAGAACGGTGTTTATAAATTGAGTAAAATATATTGAATGGTTGAAACTGCTAGTGAAACTAGTGAAGTAATGGTCTAGCATCTATACTGTAACACTGATTTAAAGAAAATCTTTACAGCAAAAGCTATAGAAATCTTGGTATGTTTTTACTATCAAAGAGAAATTCTCACAGAATCACAGAATTGTAGGGGTTGAAAGTGACCTCTGGAGATCATCCAGTCTACCTCTCCTTCTACAGCAGGATCCCCTAGAGCAGATTACACAGGAACGTGTCCAGGTGGGTTTTGAATATTTTCAGGAATGGAGACTCCACCACCTTCCTAGGCAGCTTGTTCCAACTGTGTTACCCTCAGAGTAAAGAAGTATTTTCTTATATTCAATTTAACCCTCCTGTGCACCAGTTTGTGACCATTGTTTCTTGTTCTGTCACTGGACAACACTGAGAAGAGTCTGGCCACATCTTTCTGACACCCGTTCTTTAGATATTTACAAACATTGATGAGATTCCCCCTTTCAAATTAATATCTTCATAGATACTTCACAAATTATTATTATTTAAGGGATTCAAGAGACATAAGCTGGTAGAAATCAAACCCAGACAGATTCAAATGTTTTTACAATATACATATTTTTGATAGAACAGCCTGGTAGTTGTTGCAGCATTTTCCAAGCAAAACAGCAAATTCTTTATTTTTTGGTAGCTTTGAGTCCACAGGGACATAATTTGTTAGCATAGACTTTTGCCCTGCAGGAGCAGTTGGGCTCGTTTTTCATACCATCTGAAGAATGGCAATTTAAAGGTGCTACTAAAGACTTCATTTTTGTTAAAAACTTAAAGACCTTGAGTTAGATTGCGGAATCCTGTTTTCTAGATCAGCATTATTACTGCCCTTTATCTTACGTGACAAGAAGGAATGACTAAAGTTTTTAGCCATCTCTGGAAAGAGCTGGTGTTGCAACACAAAGTCAGACGGTTGGATGTAAATATTTGTTGATGTAAGCTGGTAAGAACGAGTTTTAGTCCTGTTTTTAGTTTCTGCATGAGTTTTCAGATGTGGGTACATCTCCAAGTGCCACAGAACACCAAATATATCATATTCCATCTCAGTAATCAGGCACAGGAAAACTGAATAGCAAAATGGCAATGCACTTCCAAACTTTGCCTCGCAAAAAACATTGCAACTATTAAGTTAGGAGAAAAAATGACACAGCTACACAAGTAAAGATTTCACATAATACTTCACGTCTAAGTAAACAGTAGCTATTTTATTTAACCTACGCAGTCCTACATAATTTGTATATAGTGGAAAAGAAAATACTTAATTCCAGCTGCAATTGAGAGTAACCAGGGACTCTTGACTTATGCATGATATAGAGCTTCCTCACTAGAGGCTGGGCTGCTGAGCTCTGCAACTAGCTCTTGATCTTCTGATTGGATAAACTGTAGGGCACATTAGTGAAGACAATTTGTACTGTGAGGTGTAAGCTGAATTTTATTCTGGTTTAAAGCAAACTAATTGCATATAAGCTCACAGTGTTATGCCACCCATGTATGAAAATAAAAGAGCTAGTTACGCAGAAAGTTCAATTGCTAGTTTAAAGCTTTTGGGTTTTCTAACTGAAGCTGGGCTTATTACATACAGAACCCTGATGATCAAGCATGCACAAATGTCTTGGTACGACTCTGACACAGGAGAAATATAAAATAAGTTCTTTCTATAAACTACTAAAACCGTAAATGAATTATGGCATAGGAAAATAAAGGCACCTTTCTCATTTGCAACTGCTGAGTGTGAAAAGTAGTGGTATGTGACAGGAAATTTACAGTTGTTGACCCCAAATTGTGAAATTTGAAAGTACAATGAAAATAGAAAATCCTGCCGTGCAATCTAGACATAGATTCTGAAGTTCAGTGTACGTGGCTGGTGAGCTGTCAAGGGTCTGTCTGGATTTTGGAATAAATGAAATAAATCTAGGGGCTTCCTCATCATTTTGTCAATTGGCAACAGCTCCTAAAGGCATAGTCTGGAATTGCAGCAACACATGAGCCCTTAAACCCACAAATCAACTCCTTACAAAAATACATACTATGACTGTTCTTGTTGGATGAGTCAAGTAGCCAAGTGTGTTCTGATGGCCTTTGAGAGTTTCCCCATAGATTGGGAGCATCTAGTCGTCTGTTCAGGGAAGCAAATGTAACACACACATAGCAAGAGTCTGGAGCTCAAGTCTGTTCATTGCAAGAAAAACATCTAAAATGTTAATGTGCCTTGAAATTATAGTAACCTCATAATCTCTTTTTCACATACCATAAATTACCAAAAACCCCACAGTATTCCAGAAGCCTAAATTCAATATAATTTCTGTTTTTCTTTATGAGGTGTTTTCGAACCTGGTAATTTCACAAACATCAGCAAGTTTGACTGATAGTTACCTGAAGGAAAACTGAGTGACCAGTTGTAGAAACTGGATAGTAATTAGGGAGGACTGGCAGATGGCAACTGAACACAGGACTGGCAGTGGAAAACTGCAGAGCAGACAGCAGTGCTTACAGTGATGACAGATTGCCTGACTGGAAAAAAGCTTGAATGTTCTAGTGTTGTTTTCCCCAGTGTTTTAATGCTGGACATAGAAGTTCAAATTTAGCTTTACATCCACCAGGCCTTTTAGAGATAATCTAAACTGAATACAATATGTACAGTATCTTTATATATGTTTTTCTGTCATCAAAATGCAGCCTCTTTCTCCTATGATTGGTGCTTAACAGATGTCTGCAATGACACAGAGAGTACAACCTCACTGAGGGTACATCTAAAAATAAGAAATCAATTAGAATACATAATATACATTAATACACAGAAAATGTCTAGGGAAAATTTAATATTCCTTAAAAATGTAGTTCATTGATAAGAATTATATGTTGTACACCAGCAGGCCTCATATGCCCACTTATGCCAGATAACCTTAAGTCAGACCTGTACTTCATCCTCCCTGGTTCTTTGAGATGTATGTTCTTCCAGAAGTGTCTGTGTACAAACTGAAGAAAGAGACTTCAAAACTTCTCGTATTGAGGTCATATTTGTCCTGTTGACCTTATTAGCATTACAGTACTTTTCAACGTTTCTTGTTTGAATAGGAAATGTTAGTTACACCATTAATGATTCTTCTGTTTCTTTTAAATTAAGTCAATTAATGCTATTGTTCATCTTATGCATTCTTGAGTGATGAAAGCATCAAAATAACCTTTGCTGTTTCCAAATCCAAATGAAAACCAGCAGCAGTTCAAGCAGTTCAATGTGAATTGGGCCAAGAAATCTATCAGCCATTATATCTGATTTCTTTTTACCAAAATTCAGGGGTTATCAGGTGGTCTTTAGTGCTGATCTTAGAAAATGTTTTAACATTCCATAAAGAGGCTCATTTTAACTTTCCAAAAACTGTAATCTGATCTTGCTATTGCTTTTAATTTCTCATTTCTATTGAATACCTAATTTACTAAACATTACCAATTTTCTTGGCTAAACAGTGGCTACTTCAAGCCATGCCTATTTCTTAAGCATATTTTACTCTCCCTTTCCCATAATACATGTTTTACCTGTCATACTGGTAGTTTTAACGTCATTTTGATGCTAAAGTTCTTTGAATTAGCATACATATGTCCCTGGTTTCTCTCCAATATTCTTAAGTAACTTGCCAGTCAAAAACAGACTCAATAATTTTATCACCTTTGTAACTGCTACTGTCATCAAAATTACACTTCTTTGCTGTCCATTCTACTTATTTATGCCACTTTGGCTTATGCTGTATCTTTTCTAAGTGGACATATCCTTCTCTATGAACTATATACAGTGTGAACACAAGAAAAATAATAATATACTATTTTTAAATTACTGATAAATAGCTACTGCAGTAATGAACTTACAAATTATACTTTCTGTATAGTAGATGCATTTCTAATGGTTTTCATTTAGCACATGACTGGTGATATGTTTATATTTTTGAATTAATTTAATTCAAAGAAAATTTCTGTAAGCATAAAGCTTAGGAATTTTAAATCTGATCTTAATAGTTTATTAAATTTTTTCATGGTTCACAATTTCTGTCATAAATCAACTGTGCAAATGTGTTTTAGAAGGAAACAAAGGAAAAGTTGTTGAAAGCTATGAGAAATAAAAAGTTGCTATTATTTTTCTAGTACTCTCCACAATCCTGAATTATCACAAAGATGTATTATGCAAGGCAAAAATCCCCTATTCATCAAAATACTTCTTATGAGCAAAGGACAATTCTATGATGTAGAAGAACCAGTGAAGTAGGATGTCTCAATTAGTTTGGTTGAAATCTTAATTCATATATTATGTTTAACAGCAAGCTACATGAGCAAGACACATTGTTGGCCTACTTGTATGTTTTCATCTAAGTGCATGCTAAGTGATTTTGTGAAAACTCACAACCTGATCTGTTATATCTATAAATTCTGAAGACATCTAGTATTACATGGCCTTTCATCTTCATTTTCTGTCTGTTAACAAATCCTATGTTTTAAAGAAAAGCTGCAAAACATTCAAAAAAATTATGTTTGAAAGAATAAATTTATTTAAGGTAATGTTAACTCTAAGTCTGCATCATATCTTTGACAGCTGTCATCCCTGAAAAATAAATAGTTATGTAGCCAAAGAGCTTCTGTCAGTGCAAAACATTGTACATATGAAATCTCTGAAGCTCAGTTTTTCCTTGGATTTTCTCCCAGAAGAAAGACATTATACACCTACGTTGCTCTTGTAACCATATGCCTAAAATTAAAAGCTTTGCCTTAACTAGAAACAGAAAAGATCAGGATGATGAAACACAACCTTAATATTATGTTCTAGTACATATTGTATATGTAGAACTATCGATTTTCACTCTGAATTTTACTAAAATCACCTTTCTTACAAAATAACATATGGAGAAATTATAAATTTAAGGGCTGGAAATAACTAGGTAGGATTAAAATAAAAATTAGTTACTGGAAACAGTTGTAGTATGCATCATGCTGAGTGATACAGTTTATCTTCAGTGTGAGAAGCAGAGTATTAGCAAGGTTATCGTGAGCAGAAAGGTCTGCTTGTTGATTATGCAGCAAGGTAGGCATACTCTTCCTCAGCCCTAATTTGGGTGGCTTTAAGCCTTTTCTCTCCACACTAATTTTGCTGTACCTTTCAGGCAATTTGAAGTATAAAGTGAACTATTCAGTATAACCTATGGTGAAATATCATATCAGAAATGCTCCAGACTGTATTCATCAGTGTAAAGGAAATAAAACCTGGTACATTTCCATTTTATTGGATGCCACATTGCACTTTTGGGGTCTGATACCTTTCCCTATCCTTCATTTTTGTACTTTAGTATTAGATTTTTTACACACTACCTCCAAGTAGACAAACTGCCAATATTATTTTTATTATTTTCATTTTACTTCTTTATCCCTTGCCGGACAAGCATTTGGGAAATAAAATTACACAGGAGTTTCAAATCTTATTACAACTTTCAATTACCTATACCACAATAACAACACAATATTAACAAATTGTTAGAACACACCAAAGTTGTGCTAATATCATGTGTTTCTTTTTCTACTCCATTTTTTTCCTCTCACTTTTCCAGGAAATCAGCATATAATGTTTCCCTTTCCCTGTTCCTCTGCATTCCTTTCTGGTTCTTAAATGAAACATGCAGCTGTGTGGTACAGCTCTGACACCCAGAGGGTTTTATATCATCATCTTCACTTAATGGGAGACTGACAGATGCTGATAGGGCAACCCAAGGAAATGCAACACATTTTTTAATCTGCTCTGCCTTTAAAAGTCCATTTCTGGTCAGGGGCTGCTTGAGCAAATAAACCTTGAGTTCATCTGCCCCCTCTGTGTGTTCTTGTGTTTTGGCCTGGAATTAACCTCCTACTCAAATGCATACAAAAGTATCACCCTGGATTTCCTTACTGTAGTGGGATAAAATTTATGCTGCCACAATCTCTTTCATCTGGAAAAATGTGCAAACAGACTTAAAGATGTATCAAAATACTTAAATGAGTTGAGCAATATTAGATATTCCCTCCTATCTTATCTGTATACTTTGAATCACAGGGGGTTTTTTGAGTTACTGTAACTAGTTTTCATTAGGAAAAAAGAGTATCATAATTTTACCCTTTTACAAAAGTTCAGAATATCTTCTGGAAGGTCAGTGGATTTATAGGCATTTGTGGAGAGTACCTGATGAGAGAGTGGAGGTAGTAAGTCATGCCTAGGAGTCATAGAAGATAAGTGGAATGTCACTGCAGTCCTCAAGAAGCATGGAAGAGGACCAACTGTTTTACCAAAAGCAGAATTCCTTTTGAAAATTCTTTTATCGTTTTGTGTAAGGATATTTAAATTATTTTTAAAATAAGTAACTGGTCATTCACAGTTATTCCTTTTCTGGTTAATGTGCGAATATCTTATCACTTCACGGTTATGGAGAGATAATAGTCTTGCAATGTATATTTTCAGTGTAATAAGGTTTATTGCACACCGGAGAGCAGTTTTTATAAACAGAAAAATATTTATTTTGGAATAGGTAGTCCTGTTTCCGTAATCATTCTGCATTGAACATGATCCCTCCATTTAATTATTATTCCTAGTTCATACTGGCCGCCTTCGTGTAAGAGCAGCACAACTTTCACTACTGGGAAATCACTGAATTTCCAGAAGAAACATGCTGGGTTCTTAACTCTATAAATATGCATAGATTTTCTACAAAAAGTTTGCTCAGATCAGAAGAGAAAATGTGTAAACCAGGTGTTACTGACTTACAGAATCAATAAATGGTTATGCACTAAATAAAAATCTTTGGTTTCTTCTAATGTGATTGTCATGGTTTGGGCCTAACATGACAACAAAGAACCAACCATGTGCCCACTCATTTAACTAACCCCCCTCCGCCACACACACACACACAGTGGGATGGGGAGGACAAAGGCCAACTAGAAGCTCGCAGGTCAGGAAAAGGACAAGGAGGGTTCTTCACCGATTAAGGGCCTGGGCAAAACAGACTCAACTTGGAGAAAAATAATAATTTAATTTAACACTATTCTAATCAAATGCACACAGGACACAGACAACACTGCCCAAATTACTTTGTTCCTGGTTTCTCTCCCTCCTTCCCTCGAGCAGCACAGGGGGACAGGGGATGGGGTTTGGAGTCAGTTCACAGGCTGGTGGTTCCTGCTGCTCCTTCCTCCTCAGGGATAAGGATTTCTTACAGTCCTCCTCTGCTTCCTCATAGGATTCCTCCCATGGGAGAGAGTCCTTCAAAAACTCCTTTATGAGTCCTTCCCATTAGCAAGCTCAAGAGTCCCTCGGGAGCAAGCTTCTCCAACATGGGCTTCTCATAGGGTCATGGGCTGCTTCAGGAACAGTCACCTCCCATGGCACAGGGTTCTCCACGGTTGCATATTAAGTCCACAGGCTGCAAGTCTCTATTCGCCCCTCCTGGTGCCTTCAGGGAATGTTCCACCACGTTCCTCCATAAATGCAAGGAGACACCCCGCCATCTCCCCATGGGCTGCAGGGAAATTTCTGCTTGGGCACCATCTTCCCCTTCTTCCTCACCAACTTAAGGTTCTTCACTGGGGCACCAGCTTTCATCTCTCCAGCACAGCTCCTCTGCTTGCTCTCTGCTCAGGTCTTTTATCAGTTCTTTCATATGTTAATCGCAGAGGCTCATCTATTGTGTCTCTAATCGCTTTGGCTTTAGCTACCTGAGCCGGGAAACTCTTTAGTAGCTTCTTACAGGAGCCACCCAGGGGGCCCTCCCCTTCTACCAAAACCATACCAGAACCAAACCAGCACAGTGATTTCACGTATATTGCAATCAAATGAATTTGGATTTTATATTAGCAACTGTTTGTCAAACCTTTAAAATTCACTGTCAGTCTTATAACACCATAGCTATGTTCAGGGATAAAAATGTAACTAGGGTACAATCAAACTTCATTGTTTTTAAAGGTGCTATGAATTATAAATATGCTGGATCATGGGACATTTCTGAGGAAACCAGAGGCTCTGAGAACAGAGGGTATGTACATAAGAGATCTCCAGGGCACAGGGTGTGAAGCAATGCAAAAACCAACAGAGTTCGCCGTGACAAAATAGACACTCATTCAAACCTGAGGAACCCTCCAGCAGCTCTTAAAAGTATCATATGAGTATTGCTTGTGGCATATGAACTAGGGTGAAATTTGAAGGCTGACATAAGGAGCTGTATAGATAAAAAATTACAAAGATGTTACACAGGTGCTAGCAAATTGTGATTCAGCAGCTATTACAGCTGGAGAGCTGTCGGGAAGGTGAAGGTCTTGTTTAATATTCACAGAGGGAGAGGACACATTCTCATTTGCTATGTACTGGCACCACAGAAGCTCACTGTTTAGACACCTTATAACTGGGATTCTGTACAGATTTCATTTCATCTCAATGTTTAATATTTATATGCCAAGAGATAAGAGTTACTATTAATGGGATAAAGGCATTCAAGACAATGTATTTTTCAGGCATTATACAAAGATTTATATTGAGAAAACAGAGATACAACAAAGACTTTCGACAGCACCTTTAGCATTGAATGTGACAAAAAAATATTGTTACTGTTGAAGTTTTTTGGCATTCAGTCTAGTTACATGTTGTTATGCCTTACAATATATGTCCAAAAAACAAAAAGTAAAATATTTTTGGCCACTTCTCATAAATGTTCAATTTATAAGTACAAACTTATTTTTTAAAATATTTTTTAAGTAATTGTCATTGAAATAAGCAAATGTTAAAGGGTTATTTTGCTCTTTTTTTCAGCATTTTTCTCTATAGGGGGCATGTTTTGGTACTGGAAATTTACAAGAACTGTATGGACACAATTTAAGAACAAGACCTGCTATTCCATATTGACATAAAAGCACTTTCCAGAAGCCTGAAACCTAGAAATTGCATTGGGATTACTCTTCCTCATCAAATGGAAGTGAATACGTAAATATCTTGTGGTGTGAAAAGCAGACTGATATTTAAAATTAGTTTACTGTTGATCACCGTATATATCAATGCTCCAATACAAGAGACAGTTCTGAATGATTCACAGACAGTGAGGGCACTTTCAGCATGAATGAAGATCCAAAACCTCACTGTAACAAGCTCTTGAGCATGTCAGGGTTACAATTAAATTTGGTTACAACCAAAACTCCATACACTTTGCAGAATGGACAAGTAAAACCTGGGGCAAATCCTTAACATGCTTCTGGGTTTTGGATTGTCATATTCCAAAAGAGAGTGAAAATTACCCTGTATTTAGTTAATAGGGTAAATAGGAACATTTCAGGAGATCCTTTCCAGTACTGTGTTCTATGTTTTCTATTTTTTTTGTGCAGAGGGAAAAGAAGTGCCTCATATTTTTAATCCATGTTCCAAGCATATTTAGGCATTACACCATGGAAGCACCCTTGGGGAAGGAACTTGGTCTGAGAACACTGCTTTGAGGTATGTGAAAGAAGAAATATAAGAAATGGCAGTACTGACTGAGTGGAGAAGACAGTTTCACTTGAAAAAGGAGTAGACGATTTCCTGTCACTTCAAGTTTACAGATCTAAATGTACTTTATTTTCCAAATATATGCTTTTCGTGTAGAAAAGTTCTATGTTTTTTTCTTCAAGTTTTATTATTTTAAATTGTAGGGTGGTTTTTTGGTCCTTTTTTTTTTTTTAAAAGAAATCACAGATAATAACAGATAATAATAGAGAAAAGCATACCTTCAGCTCAGAGGCATGGTGAGTAGTTATGTGAATTCCGTATAATCTATTAAAGGTATTTCAAACTTACAAGAAAATTATACCCATTTAGCTCAGCTGTGCAATATAGTTCTAAGGAGATAAAGACTATGAGAAGTTAAGAAGTATTGAGGAGTTGATGGAAAGTCGACTGCCGTGATTGAGAGACGGAGACGCAGCTTGATGCAAGCAAGGTGTCCAATTTATTAAGCTAACACACACATTTTTATATGCTTCCAGGCTGCCTCTAGGCAATCGTGTCTTAAGCTAATTGGCTAACTACTCTAATACACGCGCAAAGTTAACAAGGCTGCTTTGCTGATCAGAGAGTGTTCAGGCGGCGTTCACGAGGCAGGTCCGAGGCATCTTCAGATAAGCAGGAGTCAGAGGCGCAGCCATTCCGTTGTTCCATTGAAAACCACAAGTTCCCTCTCACTTGCTGATTACAGCAATGCCTTTCAGCCAAGGTCCTGCACGTCCTGTACCTAAGTTCCTTTAAACAATAACAACCTTCTAAAGTGATTAACAGTTCATTAACACAAGTCGCTCCCATGTTACCACAGTCGACTAAGATAAATACGAAACTTTCCAGTGATTCAGTATGATAAGGTATTGTCAAAAAAACCTGTATAAAGTCTTCCTGTATACATGGATGCATGCACGCAGAGCTGAAGGTAACATGAAAATTACTGAGCTGGGTTGTTGTTTTTACACCTTTTTCTCCCATCCATGCATGGGTCTATAGAGGCAATAGTACGAAGTAGCACACAGACCTGAAGACAAGCGCAGTGAGGTGCATTTGGGTGGTGAGGTGCATGTGGCTAGCCTTGACTATTGTCCCTTGCAGATAAGAAGTATGTAAGATCTCTTAGGTAATCATGCCAGAAAGTCTTATTTAGCCAGGTATTCAAATCAGAAAAGATCATGTCCTTCCATCTTTCTTTCAGGACATATAGTTCTAGCCACTGGCAGGGACAACATGAGGTAAAGAGTAGTCTAGCTCTGGTGTACTTTGAAATCCAGAATCAATAACCAGATCACTGAAGTCTGCTGCAGCCCTGGCGAAACCGGAAGAACTACTTCATGGTATACAATCCTAAGACAGTAAAAAACATGCAACAAAATCAAAAGCAATTAAACCACAAATTACTTGCTTCGTAACTGTGAAGTCCTTGCTTTCCATCTGTCAAGCTGCCCCACTCAGCGTCAGAAGGAATTTCAGTCTAACTACCTTCGTGCTTCTGGTTTATGTAGTCATGCTCCTTCATCTCTTACTGTAGCTAGAAGCTGGTATTTTGACCATAATATTATACTTCTTGTGAGGGCTTGTAAAGAAATACTCAATTTTATTCTGACATAGTCTATTACTTCCCCCAAAATGCGTTTCTCACTGTTAGTATAGAAATCCTGATTTGATAGAACAATTGCAAACATTTAGCCCTCTACTACAGTATTCCCACTGTTGTTAACAGGCCATAGTTTTATGCTGAACTTGCAAGGCTTTGAGCCCAAGGCTAGTCAGGCTTGCTCTCCTAAACTGCCTGCGACTTTGTTTAACTCATCTTAGTTGTGACAGCAATTTATCTAATTGACCTGTCTTTGTGTGGTATAAACAATGCTTTATTACAGTAAAAGCAGTTATTCTATGTAGAATGAGATATTTATGTCTCTAACATAACAGTGCAGTGTGGAGAAATACAGGGAGGGCACTAGAGAAGAAGAGAAATATGGTGCAGGGTAGAGACATGCAGGCATCAGATGGGACACAGATTTGGCCCTGGAGACCCCACAGTTTTCAACAGCTCACTAATGGTTAATCTGAGAAATGCAGGTCTGGAGCTGGGCACAGCTAGTTTTAAGAGTAACAAAGAGAACAAAGAAATAGTTATCTCCCATACATAAAAGGCACTGTATATAGCAAATTCAAATGTAGCTGCAGATCAATTAAGAATGAGCAAAGGTGTAAAAGCATGTTAGCACAGTGTCTCAAGTGTTCCCAAGTGGATCCTACAGGGATGGAGAAGCAGCTATCAACATGAACATTGTGTTCTTCCCAGTGAAGGACTCAAGTTTCTCACAGTAGCATCCCTCTGACTTCCACCACCAAAGCAAAACCACCAAAAACACAATGCAAGAGGAGCAGGGAGAGAGTGGGCATAAAACCAGGAAAAGGGGAGAGACTAAGCATGTGAAATGCACGGTTATTCTTTCTTTTTCTGTAGCACTTCTATCTGTACTAATAATAATTACTCTTCAGATTGCAAGGTTTTGTGTTTGTTGGTTGTTTTTTTTAATAACAGTAGATACTTGGTTTTACTTGTCTGTAAGAGATGCTTCTAGTTTGCTTGTAAACAAGACTTTGAGCTTAAGACTGTATTGCCTCAGGCTAATTCAAATGAGTCACCAATCCTGGGCCTTGATCATGTTGTGCAGAAGTAAAGAAAACAGTCGTTCCAAATTACTTTCTTGTATGACTCCACAATCTGTTGCCTATTATGATCTAGTCTAGTTTTGAGAAGCAGCTTGTCAATGCAGATACTTTTTCTCCCAGAGATGCTGTGTATCCACAGGATGGCAAAACACTGACAAGATTGGAAGAGGAACAAAAGAAATGCCAAGGGAGAGCAACAAGAAGGCTAGGCTATTTTTATTCAGGATTTTTTGAGAATTAGAACTTAGGGGATAGAGGAAAGAAACAGATGTTGGGAGAATAGAAGGGGGTTTGGCAAAGATACTGTGTCCAGGGAAAAACAAAACAAAACAAAAAAAAAGAGGAGGTTTGGAAGCAAAAGCTTTTAGTGTAAAGTAGGGCAAAGCTTTTAACCAACCAGGAGTTCTGGGAAAATAAACTATGTATGGAGTGGTGAACTCTGTGTCTAGGACTTGTGCTTCTGGTAGTTCATACTATTTAATTGCTTGCACATTCTCATCATAACTTTAGACAGTTTCAGCTAGCATTCTCAAGAACAAGCAGGCATGGCTCAGGGAACAGCAAAGATGTTAAGGTTTAAGGCTGGGCTGACTGTTAAATGGACAACACATGGCCTCTATTAACCCTTTTCTTTACCAGAAGAGGAGGGGGAAAACAGGAAAAGAAGGTTGGGAAGAAATTAAAACAGTTTTAACAAAAGGAAAAAAAGAAAACTGTTATGGTTTGGGAGATCCTGGCATCCTGTTGGACATCTATGGACATCTCTGAAAGACTGGAAGGGTCAGTATTCCCGCCCACTTCCTGTCACAATCTGAAAGCCAGGGGAGCCGGAAGCCAAGCCCTTCTCCCTTCCTGCTCCTTTCTCCCTGTTGGGGCTGCTGCTGGTTCCTTTGGTTTCCCACGTGCTCGCTCCAGAATCTGGCTGCATCAGGTGCTGTGAGGAGCTGTGGACCTCTCCTCTGGAGTGGCCCTGCGTGTCCCATATCCCTGCGACCATCGAGATCGGTTTTGTATATAAATACTTATCTGTTATTCCTCACGGGGTTAGGGGAGGTGGTTGTTCCCCAATAATGTTGTGGTTTGGGGCAACACGACAACAAAGGAGCAGCCTTATGGCCTCTCACTCAACTTCCTCTCTCATACACACACACACTCTGGGATGAGGAGCACAAAGCTCCTGGGCTGAGACAAAGGACAAGGAGGGTTCTTCACTGATTAAGGTCCTGGGCAAAACAGACTCAGCTTGGGGAAAAAATAATAATTTAATTTCACACCAATCAAACACACACAGGACACAGACAACACAAAGAGCAGTGTTTGCATATGTTACCCCACCCCTCCCTTCTTCCTGGGCCCAAATCACTTTGTTCCCAGTTTCTCTCCCTCCTTCCCTCAGCGGCACAGGGGGACAGGGGATGGGGTTTAGAGTCAGTTCACAGGCTGATGGTTCCTGCTGCTCCTTCCTTCTCAGGAAGAAAGATTCCTTACAGTCCTTCCCTGCCTCCCCACGGGGTCCCTCCCATGGGAGAGAGTCCTCCACGAACCTCTCCTTCATGAGTCCTTCTCACGAGGTCCGGAGCTGCTCCAGCCTGGGCTTCCCACAGAGTCACCGGCTGCTTTGGGAACAAGCTCCCCTGGTGCCCCCAGGGTCTTCCACAGCTGCGTAATCAGAGTCCACAGGCAGCAAATCCTCTGGCCACGAAGTCCAGGTCCAGTGGCCAGGTTCACCTCTCTTGGCGCCTTCAGGGAATGTTCCACCACGTTCTTCCAGGAGTGCAGGGGGACAGCTGCCATCTCGCCATGGGTTGCAGGGAAACTTCTGCTTGGGCACCTTCTTCCCCTTCCTTCTCACCAACCACCAGCCCCGCACTCCTTCTCCAGCACAGCTCTTTTCCCCTCTAGCACAAGTCCTAGCTCTGCTCAGGTGTTATAACGGTTCTTTCATATGTTAATTGCTGAGGCACATCTATTGTCCCTCTAAAGCTTCTTTCCAGAGCCACTCCTGTGGCCCTTCCCCCGCTACGAAAAACCCCGCCAAACCAAACCAGAACAAAAACATATGATATTAATGGCAAAATAATTAAATATATACAAACCCAATATCGAGCTCTTGATATGGATCATGTCACCACCGCTGTTGTAGAGCAGGCACTGGAAAAGCCCATGACTGGATTCAGCCTCAGCGGCAGATATATAACAGATTCAGGAATGCATGGGTCGGGGTAGAAGGCAGAAGTAGGGACAGTCATCAGCAGATTCCAGCCATGAAATAAGAGAGCTTGATCCTTCAGCTTTATACTAAGCATGGCATGTATAGGTTGGAATACTTCGTTGGTCAGTTTTGGATCACCTGTCCACTCCGCTCCTCCCCACAGGAGGCTCACAGAAGGGACCCTGTTGTGGTCTTTCACTTTTGGCGCTCCAGTATGGCACATAAGGAATTTAGCAGTGACCGTGGTTCCTATAGGAACAAGTATAAGCAAGAGTCTTTTTGCATACCATTCATACCGTTACCTTAATAGTAACTATAAACATCGAGTATTATCAATTCTAGGAGCAGACACTGAAAAGCATGCTGTTAACTTCAGAAAGTGCAGCCATTTAGAAGGGACTTAACTGGAAAAATAAAATTACTGAAAAGAAAATTGGTTCTGTCCTAGCTAAACCCAGGATGAAAAAAACCCCAACACTGTTCCCAGGAGGTAGAATGGATGAGGCCACTCTGCTTGGACGAAGGTTGGGAGAGAAAGAGGGGCTGAGGCATGTGATGCCAGGCTGTGGCACATGCCCCCCCTGGACAGAGAAGCAGCTTAAAGTTTGGCCTTTTTTGTGTACTAGTCTAGATGCAGTCTGACATGCCAGCTGAGACTCCTGAGAGGGAAAAGGAAAGGGTTTTGTTTTGCTTTGTGTTCCTCAGAAGGGAAGATGCTCTAATGTGATGCACAGAATAATGACTATTTTGAAAGCACCTGGGAAGATGCCATACAGCTGTGCCTTGCAGAAAATTAAATTTGACAAAGGTCATACAGTACTTGTTCACACAGAACCAGGAGTTCCGTGATGCAAAATTTGTTTAGATGTCCAGAGCAAGTAAGAGTTATTGCTGATAGCCTTTTTAAAGGAGAACAGATCACTTCATACAAGCATAATTGCATTTGCATCTGTGTGATTTGGAGCTGTGTGTACCAGAACCATGATTTTATTCTGTGAGTGATTTTCACTGAGCATAATATACACGTACTCTGAAAAAAACAATGTAGCTTCAAAAGAATTAGATGCTGGTTTAATAAACCGTAACAAGGACACTATGAAAATTTGTCAGGCCTTTTCAAATAGGAGTGATCAGTTGTTATAGCAGATAATGCAGTACAGAAAATACTTAAACAACTACTCCTATTATTATATTAAAAAAAAAAAAAAAAAGTGTTGAGTCTATACGTTAAGCCCCGTTATTTAATTAGCCTTTATTTTTTCATTAGTTAAATACAGTACAATACAATATCCATTGTTCTATTATGGTACTGACTACAAAAAGAAAAGATTTTGTACATTAGAGTGCACAAAAATATGTATTTTTTTTTTAACAGAAAGTTTTTTTTTTACATCGGGGACATGATGTCAGATTACGCTAATGCATGAAATTGTTCTTTTGTTAATGCAATTATCTCCAGTTTCAGGAAAAACATAGTATTTCGTAATTTAAAACCCAAGGCTTAATTTCTATTTGTGAAATTGATAATTGAAGCGTTGGTGAGGACGTATTTCACAGAATTCCTGTGAGATTTTCAGAGACTGAAATAAGCTCATCTTTTGTACGAGCAACTGAAACATCTGCATTTACAATATTTTTGGTCTAAATATGAGTACATTTGACAGTAAACACTGCTATTTCAGAAATTTCATTCTATGGAAACATGGAAAAATTTCTTTTACAATAATTTGAGGAAGCTCACTGTAGATTAAAAGCATAGGAATAAAAAATAAAAGTCAAAATGAATCACCATAAATGAGTCTGAATATGCTCATAGAATGCTGATCTGAAACCACAACTAAAGTAAATTGATGTAAGATCCCCATTCTTATTGAAACAGACTTCCAGATTATTTTGTTGAGTGCATAAGAAATACCAATAGTATCAATAAGACTTTCACCTCTTAGAAAGCTCTTGTATGAAGGTTTAGCACCCTGCTACAGAGATTAGTTACAGTCTGGAACCCCAAATTTAGCCTTTTTTAATTTGCTGAAGGCATTCAAGAAACTTGTAGATGTGGCACTTCAGGCCATTTTCTAGTGGGCATAGTGATTTCTTTGAAGGTTGTGTGTTTTTGGTTTTGCAGTGTGTAGTTGTGGTTTTGGCTTCTTTTTTTTCTTTTTTTTTTTTTCTTTTTTTTAATGTTTATTATTTTTTTACTCCCTCCTCTGTGAACAGTTGGACTCGATGATCTTAGAGGTCTTTTCCAACTGTGACCATTCTGTGATTCTGTCATTACGTATGTCATTCCTACAGATTAAAGTGGATGTCACGTTTCAAAAAAAATTCTCATATATATGTACACACAGGGTTCAACCTCAGGACCACTTTTTTCCTTATATGAGCTTTATAAATTATTCTGAACATTTCATTGAAAGCTCAGCTTAGTACTTGATACGTAGCAGCAGTACACGTACACTCTACAGATTTTCAGTAAAAAATTTAGATTCCTAAATGGCAAATATTAGGTTGAACTTTTGTCCAATGTACTATTTCTTTATCATTGAAAATAATTTTTTCTTAGAGATGAGAAGGAGAAATGAAATTTGGGTAGAGTTCTTTACAATAAGTGCTCTATTTTTTTTTGCTAAGCAGACCTGAAGTAAATGAATGTATTTATAAATGTAGGAAGAGGACAATTTAGATAATCTGAATTAATGGTGGCCAGAAAAACAAAATGAATATCTCAGTCTTTGCATTCAAATCCAATGGCAGTCCAGAGGATAAATAATAAGAAATGCTATTGAAATAATAGGAACAACATCTGAAATGAAAAGTCAGACATCCCAGGCATCAGTGTAGTTAATTATTCTTTTGTTCTTTAGGAACAAAAGACTACTGTGCTGTCAGATCATGCAGTGTTTATTTGATGCCCCTCTCTCACGGAAGTTGGAAATTTAGATTCAAGTCTGACATTTGTAATCGTGATCAATGTGACATTAAAAAAAAACAAAAAAAGGTAAATAAATATTGATTAATTACAGATTACAAAGCCATTTTTTGTTTCATTTGGATGACAATCTTGACAACTTGTTTCAGATTTTGAAAACCTGTTATTACAAATATTTTTCTTTCTTGTCATGATTTTCAAAATTTTCCTAAAATAAACTTTTTCTTTCATAGGTTTTCAGTTGTTTATTTATCACTGATGCGAGCTAATAAAATTTTATTGAAGATTTGTATGCATACATCACTAAAATTCAGAACGTTGAACTAATGCTTTTATTATTTGATGACATATACTACTTTCTTTTTTCACCTTTATTTTTTCCACCAGTTGTCCAGCAGAAGTTTTTGTAGAACTGTGAAAAAGTTGGTCCCAAATTTTCCTTGTTAAAGAATCCCATAACTTTTATATAAAATTTATACCATAATTAAATTGTAAAATATGAAGATGTGTTCTTCATTCTCAAACTAACTAGAAGTTGACATTAATGGCAGTTGTGCAGCTAAATCTCTTAATCAGATTTCAAAATCTAAACCAAAAAGTCACTCTGACATAAATTAAGCAACAACCAACTTATCCTTTTCGTTTCCTAAAACCCAGAGAAAAGGTTGAGGAGAAGAAAAAATGAAAACAAAAGATGATCTTATATCTGCATCTCAGCAGAGCAGAAGCCAGACAGAGCAGTATGCTTCTGGGGGCTGCAGCAAGTTGTTTCCCTGGAGCACAACAGCAGCAAACTCAAGTTGTCTGACTAGAGTGACAGAAAGTTACTGGGTTCTAGCAGGGAGCCTTGCCCATGTTCCCCTGCAGGTTTCCACTGCAAGTGGAAATCGGACATACACAGTTTGATAGTTGGGTTTTTAAAAAAAAACAAACAAAAAAACCCCCAAAACCCCCAAACAACAGCATAAGCCTTCAAAGTCTATTATCTGCCACACATGATCTCAGCCATCACTATCAGTCTGTCCTTAGCTTTGTTAAACTGTATATATGTCTAGTAAGCTTTTAAAGCATCACAGAGCTAAATTGAATAGCAGGATAAATCAATGTGTCCTAAATTACACCACAGGCCAGAGTCACTAAACTTACACTACATGTTCTCTAGAACTGTTATGTGTTAGCTTGATTTTGTCAGAAACTTTTTGTGTTATTTGTACCACTGTTTATTGTGCCTCCTATTCAAGTCAGAGTTACAGATTTTTTCTACTGTTACTGACCAATATATTTTAGTAATGTTAAGCATGTAGGACTTGAAATTTTGTCACCTAAATTGTTTGTTTGTAGATTAATCAACTGATGTTATTGCATGTGATAGAAATAATAGCTGCAGTCAGTTTGTAGAGGAATAGTTTAAAGCCATTGCCCTTCATCAAAATTAGAGTACACATTTTTGCTTTCCTACATTTTAAATTTGTTGTTCCTATTTCATATAATCCTCACGACACAGATGTTGATTCTGTGAAGAGTCCTTTAGTCCCAAGAGTTTGTTTTTTTCAGCATTGCTAGGGCAATGTGTCTCTGATTCAGACTTTGTAGCAAACCTTTGCTGGCAGTCAAGAAAGCTGCTTAGGTAGTATCTCTTCCTTGCCATTAGGGCATCTAGCACAACTAATTTAATTCTGGAAAACTATTTGGAATAACATTATGTATTGGATGTATTTGTCTGAAATGCAGTATAATAGAAATGTAGGTAGCACGGTTTCACCTTTAAGCATTTTGTAATTAAATTGTAAATTATAGACCTGTGCAGGTCCATTAATTCAGTAGGTGTATTTGTGGTCTCAGTAAAGTGCGTTTGTTAGCTCTGAAAACATTTGTTTATTTATTTATTTATTTATTAATTCAATTTTGGATATCACATCCTAAGAAAAAAAAAAAAAAGTGTTTCAGAAAGTGGCACTGCTTCTGCTCTGGACCTACCTCACTTGTTTACAAATAGCTCTTCTGTATCATAAAAATAAAAAAAATAAATCACAAAGCACATACATGTAAGTAAGCATAAAAAAATGAAACAGAAATTTTCACAGTAGATATACAGGGTGTTTGAATAACATTCTACTGATATAATTCCTTGGAAATAGTGATGAAGCTTAAATATTGGCCACATCCATACCCACTGAGCTTCAAGAGATTGTAAAAGAAGCACTGAACTTGGTCTGTATACATTATACAAACATGCAGTAGACAAATAAAACCTGATGTGTAACAAAGCCATTTATCACCTAAATTAGAGATCCCTTGAATGTATTACTGAAATGCACAGAAGAACCATAATGATATCCTAATTTCTTGAACATGTCCTGTAAGTTAAAGAGATAATGAAGGAAAGATATATCAAGAGATACAGAAGAAACATTTCAACAAATTACAGATAAATAATAGAGGTCACAATACTGTTTGCTGGATGACTTGCCTCTGTAATGAGCCTGTGTTAAGCAGATCTTTTTATTTTTAGCCTTTACAAAATATATGCATCAAAATGCATCAGTTTCAGATACTCTTCACATTTCAGTGAAAAATTCAAACTTACTGTCTTCACCTTTGAAATACTATACTATACTTATTTTGGGCTACATTCATCTTTTTCCTAAGTTGTTTTCTGTTGGTGTATTTTTTTATTAAAGTCTTTTATACTCTGGATAGGTGTTCTATTGCTATTATTCATAACTGTTTCTTAATAAATCAGAAATTGTCTTAGAGGCTGACCTCCTGTATAGCAGAGAAAACTACTCATCAAGCAGCTACCTCTATGTTATGCCCAGTTGTCCTTGACATATGACTAACCTCCCCTATTCTCATTCAAAACCCTCTACAACACCTTCTCGTTCCACTCTCACTTCCTGTCTAACTCCATTAAAACTATGTATATTTGTGGCAGGCAGCAATGTAAATATAAGAAATTGGACTCCCATCTTTTTATTTGCATTGGTGAGCACCAGCAATCATGAGATGCTGAATCAGTGAGCACCTTTCCATCTATCCTTTATGAAATATTTTACAGTATGAGCACATACCTTGACTAAGGCAACTTAATTTCAAGATCACCAATTGCATATGAAGTGGACAAATTTTCAATTACTTCTTGTATCTATCAGTTCTCTGGGCTTTGAATTGAAGATCGTGTGGCATGAGACTGAAAACACTGACAACATCACTTTCAGATTGTGCCTCAGCAGCAATATTTAAAATAAATTAAAAAAAAAAATGGTGCCAGGCTGAATCAAAAAGGGATAATTTATTTGCAAATCTGATATTTAATAGTAGGTTTTCAACATATATGGAAATCCATTTTTAATGTCAACTCAGCTGTCAAATTAAAGGCGAGTTCTCCCTGACCCCATAGGGGATTTTCTTTCTCTTTTTTTTTTTTTTTTAACTTTTTTGAAAAAAAGTCTTCTTAAAGAATTCTGTCAATACAACAGCAATTCTGTTTAAAGCCCTGCAGCCTCATAGACTCTCTCAAACGCAGCTGTGCCTATAGTCTGATAAAGACACTTCTTCCTCAGATTTCAGACTACTTATTTTGTGTGCATTAAGAAATGTATAGGAGTATCTATTGACTTTCTGGTACCGCAACCTCTAACACAGGTTCAGCTGAATTAGACACAAAGGAGTAACTGATTTTAATCATATTTCTTGACTTGAATTTTATTTCAAGTGCAGTACTGGACATTACTCAGCACACCATTATCTCAGCCACTGAAAATGAAAGTACACAGAGCTCTTGACACAATATGAAAAATGCTCTTTCATGAGCTATCAAACACAACTGCTGCAAAACCTCTTGTAAGAGAATTATCTGTAGAATCAGGAAATGTTAACAAAAGAAAGAACATAAGCTTGAAGATGAAAAGGCCAATAGTTCCCATCAGTCAAAATAAATTATTTTCTTATCAAAAGAGGAACAAGGACATCCTCACATATAAGATATTTGAGGGTCCGAATACAGGGATTTTATTTTTCTGGTCACTTCCTTTTGCACAGATCAGTAGAAAGCCTAATGAAGACTTTATTGGTGTAATAATAATGTAAGAGAAGAACTAGTTATCAGGAATGGATACAGATTGAACTTCCTGTGGTTTCCACAATATCAACTATCTTGTGTGTATTTATTACACACATTCAGATATATCAAGTATGCCAGCTTTCCTAATTGAAGTCCTAAAGATTTAATTAAGTTTCTATACCCTTATTACAGTCCAAAATACAAGAAAATTATGGGAACATTGCACATTATTCCTGCTTTACCTGCAAAAAAAAGGTTTTTATGTTAGACACCAAAAAAGCATATACTCTGTAGCTCTCACCACAAAAATGTCATAAATACTGACAGCAATATTCAAGTATGTCATAGCAAAATAAGCTGAGAACTGCAGACAGACAAAAAAAGGAAAAACATCTGGCTTGAATGGAAAAGTGACAAGACTGAAAAGAATGTTTTACAAGAACATCAATATCGAACAGTCCATACCACTGCTCTTACTCATTCTTCTTACTTTGGGTGCACAAACTTCCCTTCTTGCAGGACTAACCGGACCTATAGGCAAAACCTGGTGCTAGACACACTCCTAAAGGAACACTTACCCTCCTGGCAACTTACTCATCCCACCTGCGTATGCCCAGGTATCACACTTTTCTACTGCCTGCTAACTCATCACTAAACATACTATGCTTCAGAGAATCTGAGTATGTTATTTTGGTGTCTAAAAAATTAAGCAGTTCCTGGGATCAAGGATTTAATTTATAATGCGTGGCAAAACTTGCGTGGCATAAATTAGTGGCTTCTGAATAAATTTGATTTTAAAATGCTCCTTAAATCCCAGATATTGAACATCTCTGCAGGATAATGAGTTATTTGTTACAAAATGACATTGCAGAAAATTAAGCAGCCATTACAGATGTGCTCAGCAATAGCTCACAGACAGTCTTGGGTATCAGAGTGAGTTTTATAGAGAGAAGAGATGCTGCCCATGAGAGTGCTATTATCTCCGACTCTTATTTGAAAATGCCTCTTATGGTTTTTAGCATAAATTTGGATAACTGCCAGAGAGCTTATTTTAAAATGTCGCCTAAAGTACAGATAGTTCTTCTATCGGTAGAGCACTACGGAGTGCCACTTTGAGACTTGAACTCATGACATTGTGTCAGAAGCAAAAATTGTAACAAATGAACCAGAGAGAACTTGGCAGCCTACTTCATGGCTTATTATCTTTACACAAATTGCTATGGAAAAAAGCCTAGTTTCTTAAAGCGAAATGTCATTTGCACCTAAACCTGGAATTATAACATCTGGTCTTTATTCAGTTTAAATAGCCAGAGGTTAAGGCTGTGTCTTCTTTGATAAACACTTAGGTTAATACTTCAAAGCAGGGTAGAGATCTATGAATGTTAAATACAACTCTCAAAAGTGACCTTAACTTTTTACCTTCCCATTTAATTCTGATTGCTTCTAAATGTAGTTCCAGAATAGGAGTCATTCCTCTTTAACTTACAAATTGCCAATGCAAGACCTACTTCTACTATTATGAATGACAAGAAATTAAAAATTTTAGATAAAATCTTACTGTGTGTGAACTAATGGCAAAAATCTCTAATTCAAAGCCAGGAATTCATGCACATTCTATGGAAGACATAGACAGCATATTTGGCACTTCTTTTTTCTAGTTTGCCCTGATGCTCACTGTAGTTAACTTTTTGTTTTGTTCAGTAGGCTTAAATAAGGATGGGACTGATCTAGTACTAAATGTCTGTATTATCCCCTATTTTATAATAGAAGATCCTATAGCAAATAAACCTTTCTATGATTAGTGAGATTTTTCCTTTCATATTAGAGACTAGCGTAAGACTTGGCCGTATTTTTTTTGTGACTGACATATATTTATACAGTCCTTAATTAGTCTGTCAGTTTAAAAAGATGAAATTACTATGGGTAAGCAGATAGTTATATATAGACATAGTCCATGCCTCTATATTAAAGGAAAAATTTTCCCAGGATAGCTATGTTGGCTCTGTTTGAAAAAATACATCTTCTGGCTGACACTGCTATAATGCAGCCTGCTGCATGATAGCACAGTAGATTTTGCAGTCAATGGCTGTGTTGAGGTCTTATGTAAAAGTGCAGTTCTGGTGAATTTTGGAATACCTAGCTTTTAAACCAGTGTTAGAATCTGCCAGGCAAACCATTATTCTGTCACAATTTTTCTACTTCATTCATTGTTCTTTTGCTGAAACACGTTTCACATTGCTCATTATCTTTAATAATAAAGCCATCTGTTTAAGAATACACAGAAAGTTCAGCAACATAAATAAACAATGATACCATATTACTCTGAAGAAACAGTACTTTCTCTTTTGCCACTCCCTTCGATAACGATCGATGACACCCATGGGTCAAAGTTATTTCATTTATAATTTGCTCCTTCTTTTAGGTACGAGATTTAAGTGCAAACTCTAATATTCTGTCATCCCACCCAGCTTATGAAAGGACTGAAATTTGAAGTAGACCATTATCTTAAGTCCCACATTTAGTTTATGTTCTGTACAACTAGTTATCCATCCAGGCAGCTCATTGTCGTGCCTAATGTACTGCATGTTTGGTACAACCACATACATGTAACATATTCTGATTAGCCAAATATATTTTCTAGTTCTAATAAGAAGCACTGGTGTTTGTAAATATGCTTGACAGTGGCATCTACATCTTGACACATAAACAATAATTTGCAGTGCTTGTGATGTTCTTGACAGCATCTTCCTTTTAAATAATAAAAAGTACATCAAGAAATTTTACATTAAAATTCTGAAACCCCTCAAGCTAAAAAATATTTTGGGTAAACAAAGTATGTATCAGAGTGAAGTATGTGTACTGCTATATGTCTCGTGAGGTAGGCATCATAGCCTGCATTCGCTTTGCACACGTAGTTGTTTCTTTCTTTCTTTTGGAAATGCTTTTTGTTCTAAGTAAAAAATCTGTTTTTAAGCATTTAATTTAATACTGCATGAGTTTCTTCACCATCACAGATTCCTAATGCACAACTTTGGAAACCAAAGCCCTGTCCAATATTATATGTACTAGCTGTGGAAAACAAGAACAGTTTAAATTTCTTCATCGTTCAACTCTCAGGGAATATATTATTGCTCAGCAAAGAACCTAAAACTCTAAACTGCAGCCTCAGGGTCTTCACTGCAGAAGGGAGATTTCATGATCCAGGTATAGTTAAAGTAAATCTGAAAATGGAAGAAAAATAGTCAGTACAAGATATCTCAGTTAATTAGCCTTTCAGATGGAAGGCTTGGTAGCTAGGACTCAGCATAATGTTTTGTGCTTTGTTTTTTTTTATTTTCCCTAGTGTTTATCCACAACTTTGAACAACGTTTTGTGAACCAACAACTACTCTGAACCTTACTAAGGGCTGTTTGCCTTGTACTGTGTTGAAAGGTATGAGCATGCCCTCAGGATTCAGCCAACAGAAGTAAGAATTAGGGCAAATGTCATGTGAATTTTATGCTGACCCCATGTACATTATAGTACTTAGAATAACATGACAGATTTAATTCACAGGAGTCACCAAACATCTTTCAAATAGCTGTAACTTCCTGACACTGCTGAATCAAGGTACTTCTTAATTTAATTAGGCCATTATTAGACAAATGACTGAAGTTGGAAATAAATAACCATTAATTCAACCTTAATCTATGAGAACACAGTCTGGACTAATATTCATTCTTTTTAGAATGAAACCAAAATGGACTGTTATTAACACTGCAAACTTATTTTAGAAATGAACAGATGGTATCAGTGATTAATGTTCTGTATTTTTTGTGTGACCTAATAATAGGCAAGTTTCATGTATTTGATTTTTTTCTGTTAGATTTCCTTTAATCCTAGGACTTATCTTCATTACTACGTCTGAACCTCTGTTCTCTTGAAATGCTCAACCCATCTTTATTTTTGTTGTAAATTGATCACGTCTGCATCACAATTTAAAGCATTTGGTAATAACAACTGTAGCCAAAAGATTCCATGTACAAGTGAATCTTTACAAAATCAAAGCTCCATGTATTGATCTGGAGGAATGTTCTTCCTAAAGCTCCCTGATTTATTTCACAAAGTTAATTTATGAAAGGGCAGAATTGACAGAAATAAAATACCTGAGGAAAATACATTATTTACACATGGTTTCAAAGTGTCCTGTTCCTTGCTGCAATTAAAAGTATAAAAGAAATAAAATGCTTGAAATAGATTTGTGCCTTTGCAAACTTGTAACTAATTAACCAAGCAAAAGGGATGCTCAATACTGACGTAAGTAAGTACATGTACTGCATTTTGAATAAAACTGAGAATAACCCCAAGGGGATAAGAAATGAATGTGAGATTAGATTAAATTTTAAAAACTATATTAAAAAAATCACTCTGTTACAGAATTGAGGTAAAAGGAAAAAAAACCACATCAACTCTCTATGCCTTTGCCTTTTTCCCGCTGAAATGTTTTATGTTGATTAATTGTTCGTAACTTCCAGTAAAATGTCTTTTAGGTTATTATAACTCAAATTTAAATTATAACTCCTGAAATGTAGAAAGAAAATAAAGTGAAATATATTAAATATGATTCTAAGAGGGAAATTTTAGCATGTGATCCTGCTTTACAGACACTTATGTGCATTGCATATAATTTAATTTGTTTCAACTTAATGCATATTCAGATTCAGATTTATTTTTTTCAGGCAAACATGAGTTACTCTGTAGTTTAATGTGACTATTTTTCTGTTGGCAGGATTTGATCCTGCTTAGTAAACTGATAGTTACATCCACATCTGAGAAGGAAGAAATGAAGACTTCAGAAAAAAGTAAGTGATATTCTTTAGTTCTGCTTCCACATAGTGCATAAAACTGGCTGTGAACTTAAAAGAGTCTTTGTACACCACATTGCAAACAGATATGGAGGATAACATGATGCCTATTTCTTAGATTAAGTTTCAAAAAATAAAAAAGAAAAAAGAAAAGAAAAAAGAAATAAAAGAAAGAAAAGAAAAGAAAAGAAAAGAAAAGAAAAGAAAAGAAAAGAAAAGAAAAGAAAAGAAAAGAAAAGAAAAGAAAAGAAAAGAAAAGAAAAGAAAAGAAAAGAAAGAAAAGAAAAGAAAGAAAAGAAAAGAAAAGAAAAGAAAAGAAAAGAAAAGAAAAGAAAAGAAAAGAAAAGAAAAGAAAAGAAAAGAAAAGAAAAGAAAAGAAAAGAAAAGAAAAGAAAAGAAAAGAAAAGAAAAGAAAAGAAAAGAAAAGAAAAGAAAAGAAAAGAAAAGAAAAGAAAAGAAAAGAAAGAAAAGAAAAGAAAAGAAGAAAGGAAAAGAAAAGAAAGGAAAAGAAAAAAGGAAGAAAAACAAAGAAAAACAAAGAAAAACAAAGAAAGAAGAAAGTAAGTATGAGTGTATTTATATAGTTTTTCTCCATTAGAATACCATAAGAACAGTCAAATAATAAGATGAGGCTTACATTCTCACCCTATCATTCTATCTCCCAAAGCAATTATAGCTTCAGATAATTTTACATGTGCACATGAAGAAGTTATTTGTAAACATGATTATTTTGAAGGTCAGTTTGTGATACTATTTTGGAACTACTTTGAGAGAAAGGAAGATTGAGGGTTAGCAATTAGCAGAATTTTATATAGGCTGCTTTTAATCTGGAAAAGTATATAGATCAATCATAGTGTAGAAAACAGAAGTCAAACTGGTAAATACATTTCAATTAAAAAAAAAATTAACTAATTTAAAGTAAAATTTAAAAAGGTAAGAAGCTTATTGTGAGTATTAAAGGCTTGCTTTTAATTTTTTTTCTGAAGAAACCTGCTGTTTTCCTCCTGTTCCTTATCTTCTCTGATAGTTATTCCAATCTGAAAAATATAAGACATGTCTGGAGGGGGAGGCATGAAAAGAGTAAGAAGAATGAGAAATTTAATAAAGAAGAGTGCATTTAGTGAAATAATGTTTTTTCCTCTTTTAAACATAACTAAATTTGTACAGTATTTGGAACTTACAGAATGCGTATTTTTAGTAGTTGAACAAAAATCTTAGGAGACTCAGATACATATTAGGCATGGATTCATGGATAGAATAGTCATACTGCTGAGTAGAGATGAATGTCATAAGGCCAAATACAATAGTGTAAAACATTAAAATATGTCTCTTGCTAGAGAAGGAGCTACAAAAATGTTGTGTAGGGAACTAAGCCCCAAACAGCCACTCACTCAGTCTCCACAGTAGGATGAGGAAGAGAATTAGAAGAGTAAAAGTGAGATAACTTGCAGGTTGGGATGAAGACAGTTTAACAGGTAAAGCAAAGCTGTGCACAGAAGAAAAGGAAAATTAAGAATTCATTCACCACTTCCCACTGACGAGCAGATGTTCAGCCATCTCCAGGAAAGCAGGGCTTCATCACACGTAATGGTTACTTGGGAAAACATACTCTGCAAGTCTAAACATCCCTGCTTTTTCTGTCATCTTCCCCCAGCTTTTATTCCTGAGCACGACATCCTATGGTATGGGATATCCCTTGGTCAGATGGGGTCAGCTGTCCCAACTGTGTCCCCTCCCAATTTCCTGTGCACCTCCAGTCTACTCAACTTACGTTGACTGTTCCTGATGATTGCATTGTCTTTTTAATGCATTTCAGAAGCAGCAAGTATGACCTTGTCCGTATTTTTTCTGAGTACTGAGGTTAGACTAACAGGTCTGTATTTTCTATATTGCATTTGTCTATCACAAAGCACAGAATTCACAGCTCAGGGGAATGGAACACTTGTTTTGCCTTACTCTTGTCAGACATCTTTAGCAGGATTCAGACAGCAGCAAGGACTGGTTTTCATTACTGGAACCAGGCTCAAAGCTTCAGCAGGAGCTATGGACTTGCTGAAGACCTTTGCAGTTCTCTGTGTTGTACACGTTTCAGACTTTTCTTCAAGACTTCCCCTGGATTTTGTGGGAATACTGCAGCAAGGAACCTTCTTTGGTGATTGTATCTTCAATATGCTTTAATGATTATACCTAATGTGTCTTGCTTCAGAAAGCAGTCTAATGTTTGTCACTTTCTTAGATCAAACTTTATACAACCTTGGGCAGGGGATCTGTCTTCTGCTTTTCACTGAATACCAAGCAAGACAGTTTAAACTCAGGTTACCTATAAATCAATTTTCTGTAAGTTGTCAACAAAATTGTCTGCAAATAAATCTATAGAGTTGTGTCATTGCTATTAAGTTAGGTGAGATACATACTAATGTCAGGCCAGGACAGTTTATGCTGCAGATAAAGGGAGGCTGAGGTCTGCACTGCGATGTGACAAGGAATTTTTCATTATGAGAGAGGAAAAGGTTTTGGACATGAAATGTTGGTATCCATTTAAGCTCAAGCCTATATAACTTCCTTTGTGATGTTCTGTGATATTCTGGCCCTTTTAAAATGTTGAGGTGAAGATCTCATAAAATTTATTAAAGTATCTACTTGGTAATACTCAGGAAATATTATAAAGTTACCTAAAGTGAGATACAGCAAACAACATGTTAATAAAGAAGACACCTTTCATGTGGGCTTTGTTGGTACAGAAGAGGCACATCTAGGGCATAATTCTCCTCTATTTATATCTCACTTACTTAAAAGTGCTTTTTTCTTTAGACTAACTGCAAATTGAAAGAAGGGTAACTAGTCCAGTTATAGATATCTATGTTGCAGACACCTCCTGCTTGATTAATCCAGCTCTACATAATTTGTCTTTAAATAATTTAAAGGAAATGACACAGGAGAAATTGATACTGTGATATTATTCACTGTTTGAAGATTATGCTGCGTTTATACTCCATTCTGGGAATTTTTTTTCCCAACTTTGCAAGCAATTTGTCAAAGGCCGACGAAGAACACCTAAGTCAAAATTGCAAAAGAGCTATATCAAAGTAACCTAAAGGTGTGACTATACTGTTGATTACCAGAGACAATATAATACTTTTTTTTTTTTTTTTTGGTCTCCTTCCCAAATACAGAGACTAACTGAACTAAAGCAAAATTTCAGAAACTAGCTTTTTTTATCCAGACTGTTGAAGGCTCAATATGCAATCTTCTGAAAATGGAGAGGGTCCAGCATAACAGAACCGATGCTTAATGCATTGATATCTCTTGTGATCTCGCTAACCTGTCACAAGTTTGTCTTTCAGTGATTATCTGCCTAAGCAAAGCTGAATTATTAAAAGAATCAATTCCAGGGAGAGGAATATAGCTCAAATATTAGTTAGCCATAAATGAGTCAACACTTCTACTTATAAATATACTGCAGAGTGATGATTAGAATTAACATTGCTAAATGTATGTGGACAAAGCTATTAACTGTAATGATATTGATCTCTGTAGTCCTGACTATTTTGCACACGTGCTGAAAACATGAAGGCATAAAAATTCCCTGCTGAAAAGGTTTGCATTCTAACTTGACAGCATCAACAAGGAAAGAAAAATTTTGAACAACTAAAGCTAGTAGAAAATAAGCAAGAAAGACTTGCATGAGTATCATTAGTTCCAAAAACCTCTCACTTGTCTTTGATGCATCAGTTTTAGATTTTACTTAGTGCTTTAGATTTCATTTACCTATGGGTTAGTAAGATTTCTCTCTGTCTACTTGTGTAGCTGATTATTTGCAATTATAATCAGTAACCACTACTAATGGTGTCCAGACTTTTTAATTATGGAGCCACTTTTGTAAAATGGGTTCTATTTCCAACAGTATTATGATCTTAAATACAGTCATGAGTAGCTAAGTTTCTATTAAACAAGAAGTCTAATTTATAACCAACACGACTCCACTTGGGTCATGACCTCTACCATAGAACTGCCAGCACAAGTAATGAATTCACAAAGCAGCTCTAGGCATTGAAGAGATACATACATTAAAGATTTGTACTTCAAACAGACATCTCGAGAAAAAAAATTGGTTTAGTAATCTGATAATTTAATCCAAGAAATGCCTCTCTGCTCAGAAGAGAAAGAGATGCATTTTTCCAAAAAACGAAAGTCATTGCATTATCTTTGTTCAAAATGAAGATCCAGGCACTATTATTAATAACTGTACCACTTTCTTGCAATCAACCACAAATCTCTTGGTATCATTAAAGTGATGAGTTCAAAGTCCCCAAAATTACCAGTTTGTGTACTTTAAGCATTAAGCAAACTCATCTTGCTTATGTAGCTCTTCCAGTGTGAGAAGGATCCTAGACTGTGCATATATTCTACGACTTCATGATCACTTCTAAACTGACAGTGTAATTGCAAGTGTCATTCAAGTTCCCTCTTTGTTCAGGCAGGCAGTGAACAAAGAGAAGAAAAAAAACCCCTCCTCTCCACTACCATAGGGCAGGATTCAACTTCCGCTTTAAATTTCTGCAGTATAGGTGGCAATGTATGAGATGGATGTTTAGGCTTACAAAAAATGCAGAGGTTAGTTAATCAAATATAGTCAATGTAATCTGGAGAGTAATTAATCTCTTAATAATTAGGCAGGCAGGTATAGATGAGGGAAAGGGGTTGAAGAACTCAAAAAATGTTATTTAATTTCCTTTAACAAGTTCAGCTGATCTTATTGTTCAATAAGAAGTCTTTGAACACAACTTAGGGTCTGAGAATAGTCATTAGCTGCAGTAAACTAGCAAATCCTGGGGAGTTTGTGTAAATATATAAATCCTCATGGGTTATTACAACCAAAGTCAAAGCAGTGGACGTCAACCTTAATTTGGAGTTTAGATTCTTCTCAGAGGGCTTCAATATCCATCCATTTCAAATAACCAACAATTGATTCACTTCAACAGTATGATTGGAGCTATAGATATTATGCACCAGTAATCCAGGCCTTGGCTATGGATACTTAAAAAATCATGAAACTGTTTTGGTTTGGTTTGGTTTCTTTCTTTCTTTTTCTTTTGCTGTGGCATAATCCTCTGATTTAAAATATTTGAGCTCATCCCCTTCTTGAGATGCTGTCCACAGGAACAAGCAATTTTTAAGAGGTATCAAGTCAAGCCAAGAGTAATTATGAAAGGATTTACTGCAAGCAAATTCAGAAATCTTAAGTCTATAGCAAAGAATGTTTTAACAAAAAGATTAAGATAGAGGTGGAGGGACTGATGAATGTTGCCTATTAGACAGCAACACTACATTAACCCTGTTCATATTTCATGTGTTAGTCACTTATATACAAGAGGGTAAATACAAGCCCATTTAAGCTGCTTGTGTTTTTCATTATAAATGTCTACTGATTTAAAAAAATTGGTAAAAGAAAAGAAAAAAAAGACACATTAAAAAAGCTTTGTGGACAAGCAGCAAAACAAATTCTTTGTATAATGTTGTTCTGAAGTATTGTATTCCCCTACAAAACTTCCCTAGCGATCTGATATTACTCTTTCTACACAACTTGTTTTGACTGAGATATAAAAGTCATTTTTCCCACATCACATGAAATTCTTCAAATACATCATTAATCTTATTCATAGAAAGCAAATTATTTCATGGTACCACACCAGTTTTCTCATATTGTTATTTTGGTGACTTTTTTCAACCATCATCAAAAGATCAATCTGTTTGCAATACCATGCAATCCATTCTTAAAACAATTTTCAGTCCCCAGCTACTGGCGAAATCTCATACAGCAATTATATTTCTGACTTAAAGGGTAACCTATGAGCCTTTATTAATTCTATAAATTCAGGCAAGAAATATCTAACATTACAACTTTGCCACATAATGTGTTTCAAATTGCACCCTGAATCCCATACCTTCGGGATATAATTTTTTCTAGGCCACATTTTAACAGCCCTGCGAAAGCAATGATTCTTGCAGGGAAGAGACTTGGGTTTAACAGGGACCCATTACCAGAGAGACCAACATGAAGGAGTATTGGGGAGGTGGAATATGACAGCTGTCAACCATCCTTAAACATTCTCAACTAGTGGAGCCAAATGATGTCTGTTCACAACCTGAAGCTCTACTTTGTTTCCTGCAGCAGTGAACCCAAAGGGACTAATCTGGCAGCCAGAACAAGAGCTCTCTGATAGTCGGGGACTGTGGAGCAGATGTGATGCAGAACAAATTTTGCCAGCTCCATAACCTGGGGGGAACCTTCATGTTAAGGGAATCAAAACCTGGCTGTTTGAACAAGTTGAGTCTTACTTTCTAGTTCCATTAACATGAAAGGAAAATATGAGGTTTTGGCCTGATATACAGGAGAAATAAATCTTACAGTTTGGATTTATTAGCTTTTGACCCTTTTAGGCATAAAACTTAGAATTATGGAACGGAAAACTAAACGTTATGGTAAGCTATTTTTTAACATTTAAACTATTTTTTCCCAAGTAATTTTATAAGAAAATTTAGATTGTGAAGAAAATTTTTAAACTAGGGAAAAAAAATCTACAAATACTCAAGGCCAAATTGAAATAAGCAAAATACAGTGAGCCTAATTCTAATTTTTATTAGTCAGTTTTATAGTGCTCTACTACCACAGAGAGGTTTGGAAATACTTGTAAAAGTAATTTATGCTCACTTTAAAGCCCATTTGTGCTGCCAGAACAGTGATAACTGAGTCACTGAGCTTCTGAGAGTCACAGCAGTCAACATCGGTCAAAAAATCCTACGCATGCATGTATTCATTACAAGTGTCTAAAACTGTTACTCATCATTAACACACCAAAAAAATTGTGATCAGCAAACCAGTGAGAAGAACCTGTCATGCGAGCCAGGCACCCAATTGCAGAGCATTATGCTCTGGAATATTGAAATTGAAAAGCATTCATTAACTTGGCTGGGAGTAGAAATAGACTGCTGCAGAGTGGTGTTAAACTTTCCATTAACAGAGACTACAGAACAATTGGAATGAAGTTTGTGCAACTTGTACACAGCAAATTATTTGGCCAAAGTACTCAATGACCCTTTACATATGGCAAATATTGAAGCAAGTGAGATTCAGAATACATGAGTAATCAAATTTGTGTTGGCTTAAGTTAATGCTATTTATAATAAATGGCTGACCCAGCTCTTCAGAAGAGTTAGTTCAGAAGGAACCATAATTAAAAAAAAACAACACAACATTATGACTAACAGCAAAAATTGATATATTTCGCAGATGAAAACTTCTGATGCATGTTCATTTTGCAAAAGTAAAAAAGAGTTGAATAATTATTTTTATGACAACATTTATGGAAAAAACTCAGAATCCTGAAGTCACAGGATTCCAATATTTTAGAAATAATGATGTATTTTTCAGAGAGTTATCCCTCACCTCCTTTACACACTGTTCCAAAAAAAAAAAAAAAAGAAAAAAAAAAGTTGATTTTTTAAAGGCATTTCTAGTGGCAAAAATATACTGACCTTCCTGTAATACAGCTGGAGAATTGAAAAGTATTCAATTTATAAATGTCATTCTGCAGTGGACTACTTGTAGAAATTGGGAACACTTTTTAAAAAGCCATTCACATCTGAGAGGTAAAGATTCACTATGTAATGATCAAATCCCTGATAGTCATTAAAATTAAGGACTTTGCTGAAGAGCAGCTTCAGATAAAGACTTGCAGAGAATAAAGTAAAGATTATCACAGAGACAAACACATGGTTCATGTAACATTAGCTCCAAAGAAATTACCCCTTTATTCTGCAAGATAATTCTAGGCAGAGCCATCTAATGAGCAACAGCCCTTGACATAACTGAGCGAGAAATATTTCTTCTTTGCTGCTCTTCATCTTCACTGCTAATGCCAATTCACAATGCTAAAAAAGTTTTAACCCGCATAATGCAGGTTTGGAATTTAGAAGATATTCTCACAGTCTGGCCAATGTGACAGATTAATTTGAAGTTTAAATTCCTATCATTTAAGTATCTTTAAATGCACATGTTATGTTTAGTGTTAGCCTTTTGTCTTGGTGATGCTGGGACATACCAGGCTGATTCTAAAACTGCTTGTGGTAATCAGTCTGGACTGCATCTGTGAAATATTATAAATTTGCTTCTTTTGTTGTTTGGTGGGTTTGTTTGCACTATTGTATTTACTAGATACAGGAAGAGCCTCCTCCTGCTGGTCTCTTCCCTCTGGAAGAAATTCCCCACATGGGCCTTTTATTAAAGTATACCATAGTTCACTTTCTGGAAGCATGCATCTCAGTATCACAGAAACCGATTTTGAAATGCCTTCACAAAGTCTGCATTCCTTTGAGACCATCTACTTAACAGATAATAGAAACAGCTGTCACAAACATTGAACTGTCATTCAGGTTCAAGGGAAAGAGATTTCCTGGATTAATGATTAGCAAATGGCAGCATTAACTGAGTGGAAAGTTGATGAATCTTTCAGATCCTTGTTATGTATAAAACAAGAACAGGAGAAGGCTTCTCCCTGCCTGACTTTAGTCTGTCTTGCTGAAGAATATCTGTAAAGAAGTGGGATTGAGAATGTAAGAGTCAAAGATTACAGGGTTTAAAAGTCAGTAAGTGTGCAGGAACAGACAGAGAAAGGAGACCTTTCTATGCTATGTTAGGTCAAATCTCAAAATCAAAGTTTTGCATATCAAGATGTACACCATTCAGTTCTCAGTCCTCTGCAGCTAGAACCCTAGTGAAAATGAGGAAGTTGATTTTTGATTCTTTAGACTATGATCTCAGTCACGCTGTACACAGCTAATTTTTCTCCTATGCAAAATGTTAGGAGCGGAAACCAGTGGGTAAAATTGTCAGTATCCAAAGGCTTTGAAAATGTGATGTATTAAATACATCCTAAATTTTATGAGTGTGAACCTCAAAAGTCTGGAGCAATGACAGTGATTGATAAATGCCCTTGAAATAGCCAAAGGTTTCTATCATGTAGCTTATAAAAGTCTGTTCTTACACACCCAAGAACATTGTTAACTTATTTTAAAATTAATTCATAAACGAATTGTTGTGTAATTAATAGTTACCAATATTATAAACAACTACCTCCTTTATCACATCTCTGCTGAGTAAATTACTTTTAAAGCCTTGGAAATATTGAATATGCAGAATTTAATCCTTCTACTAGTAAACCCAAATACCATCTTCAGCAAATAACTTCAATCCAATGTTATTCAGAGAAATCAGAGTAGATTTAATTTGTTTATGTTAAAAAACAAAGGAAAAAAAAATGGACAATTTTTTGTAAGCCAGCTACTAGAATATGCAGATGTTAATTATTGTTCATCAGAGAAAATATTTGCATTGATCAGGCATTGTTGTTTGAATCTTTATCTACAAGGAATCAGATCCGTGTAAATAAAAACTTTTTAGTCTATGGTATCTGTTGCTAGAATTTTTTCCTCACTCCCACTCTTAAGAGTTGTATCAGTCTTAGTAAAATGTCAGTCTACTTTAGTTCCCAATTCAAATAATACCTCTGGTTCCCTGCTGTTTTGCTACAATCTGTTGCTTGACCTATTTCCTCTTTTTCCTTCTCCTGATGTAGCTGTGAAATGGGAATATATGAACTACCAGTAGAGCATGTTTTATTCCATGTGTAGTAAAAAAAATAAAAAAATGTTTCTATATACATCTAAATGTGCTCATATACCTGCTGATACTAAGGCCTACATTAGTTCAAGCTTGTTAATAGGAAAAATCTTTTGCTATAGAATAAAGAATTTTTACCAAAGACAGTTGTAGCTGTCCTGAAAGGTAATGACACCTTCAGATATAAATCACAAAACTGAAAATGCCAACTGTCTCTTAAACTATTCCAGTGCTTATTGTCACTGGTGCCCACTATTTTGGTATTAACATTTTTAATTCAATTTACTTTCTCAGTTTCTTTCTTAGTCATTGTCACCACATCTATTTATGCACTTCTCTGTTGTAGAACACCTCTGAAAGCATACCATTGATAAATGTACATAAACTGCTTATATATCCTTTTGTAGCAATTTAGATATGCTTTAAACTGATTTTATTCAGATAAGTGAAAAAGAGGCAGTGGGGCAGTGGGGGGTAAGAGTGAGGAGAGTAAAGTATTCCTGAAAATAACTGCTTAGCTATAGTCTAAAGCATTACATAAAATGCTGTGCCTTATAAGTTCTGCAAAAAACATGGAGCAATTCAGCAAGGTGTTCAAAAGAACAGTCTTTTTTCCTGAGTGACTCCTGGCCAGCAAGTAGACATAAGGCCTAAGTTAGCAGTCAATTTGTATCACATGAGGCAATAGGTAGGATTAAAGGTAGTCTTCCAGATTCACTGCACAACACTAAGGATCTCTGCAGATTTTTTTTCAGAAGCCTGTCTACATCTGTGGATTCATATTTTAGGGCTGTGTCTCATCATATCAGATACCCCCCAGGCTGCATTTCATTACCTGTCTTTGTATTAGTTGATAGAACTGTTGAACTATGATTGAACATTATCTGGGAGTTTAGTCATGTGTAATAGGCATATGGCACTTTGTTGTATCCACATTTATTCTGCACCTATTGCTGTAGTTAGTATTTTTAATCACTGAGAATACCAATATTTCCTTTAAATTCTCTTTAAAATAGTAATATACCATCTTCAGCACTCTTCATGCCATGAGGGTCAGAATAAATCTGTAAGGCAACATTTCTGATGCAGCCTCATATCAAAAGAAACAGTTGAAATTGCCACTTCTGGCTACCTTTAAGTAAATGCAATTTCTCTACAAAATACAATTAATAAATGAGGGATAAAGAAGAGGTTGAATGGAGTAAGTGAAAAAGACACATAGGTGGGAGGAGGAGGGGGGAAGGAGAGCAGAGAAGGATGTACCACCCAGGTGGAAATAAACTTATTCATTAACAACTCTTCCTAATTTCACCATGACTGAAATATCTCAGATTAGCTAATAAAGACTCAGGCATGTTTAAATATTAGATTTCTTAAAATAACATTATGTTTGAAAAGTTACAAGTTATGGTAAAGCTAAATTGACATAGTCAACATTTACATTTTATTGGGAGATTTAGTCATTCTTATACTAAAATTTGTTTTCAGGTATATCTATTGGTTTTTATTTGATAAGCATAAGTTCTCTTGGGGTTTTAATCTGTCTTTCTTCACAAAATCTACACATGCCCATCTGCTTCAGGGTAGCTAAAGCAATTCTGGTTTGCAGTCAGTGCCTGTAAGTGCAAAGAAATTGCACAAATCTCAAATGAAAGACAAAATGTAACTAAATTCTGCTGAGCTACAATTTAAAAGTACTTTTGAAAACAATAATGTCAACCACTTACTGAGGAGATATGAAGAAAAGTAGAAAAAAATCTTAATATAGTTTAATGTGAAAGTGGAAGACAGTGACAGCAAGAAGTGAAGAGTAAACTAAATAAAATAGGTCTATTTGGGAAGCCCAGATATTTGAGGTCTTCAATATGAAAAAAAACCCAACAAACTGAAAAGAAAATTTCATCTTTTGAAATGCAGATAATGCTTGAAGATAGTTTTACAAGGAGGTGGTATTCATTGCATAAAGCATTGGTTGTTACGACCCCATGACAAAAAACAGACAAGCTCTTGCTCTAGAACATGACAACTGAAATCACCAGATGGCTGATTGCCTCACATTGTCAGACAAAGATGCATTTTCCATCATTGATGCCCCTTATTGCATTCTTAACTGAGCTTAACTTATTTCAGACATATTTCAGACACTCAATAAGATACAATGATATGAGAGATTCAGATGTCAATCTGCAGAGCACAGAAAATCAGTTCACAATAAGAGCAAGATTTCCCAGAATTTCTTGCCTCAATTAGGAAGATTAGATTAAAAAAGCAAATAAGAACTCAGATGCTTCAGTGATCCATGTCTGTAGTTAGCAGGATGGTGTTTCTACCATATTTGCTACAAAAAAAAGTAACGACACAACAAAAAATCTGCAACAAAACAAATATACAAAAAAACCAAACCAACCCAAAACAACAAAACCTGAACCAAACCATACAAAAAACAAAAACAACAACAAAAAAAAGACACAAACAAACCGAAACCAAACCCAAATACATTGAGTGCATTATAATTTACAGATAAAACAATAAATCCTAATAGGAACAAGGAAAAGGATCATTTTGACCAAATATTTGCGACTTGCCGAAAATAAGAAGCTTGTACCAATTGAAGGGAAAACAAATGTACACCCACTAGGAGAAAATATTCTCTAACAGACTTCCAGACACTTGAAAAATTATAGGAAACAACTTCTAAGTTTCATAAAAGTTCTCAGCCTGCAGAGGTGCCAAATTATAGCAGCTCGATGTGGCTACAAGGTCTCCCAAAGATTCCTTAAACTGAGCAGCATCTAAGAATCATTCTATGATGGGCACACTTAGTGCTTTGAAGACTCCTCATGTGTGTTCAGTTGTGTTTCTCTAAGCTCAGCATGAAACACAAAAGTTGTATTTAAAAATTCAAAAAGGAGATGGACATCTCTACTTTACAGAAACAAATTGAGAAGTAATTCTCTAAAGGAAAGAGTGAATTTAAGTGAAGATAACTGAAGGTGCTGCAAAAATGCCATTTTAAGCCAGCAGGAGGCTGAAAAGTAAGTGATAGAAAAGACTCTGAGAAGCACTACATAATTGATTTGTAGAAAGGAACACTGAAAAGATGTGAGAACTCTCAGCTTCAGCATACAAAAGAAAACTGCATGTAAATATAGCCAAAGAGGAAATTAAGTAGCTGTTGTACAGGCTTCATAAAAATGGAACAAGCTGCTACCCGGCAATCTTAGTAAAGTCTAACATCAATATATACCCTCAAAAAACCCCTAAGTATCATTTAGACAAACTCAATCTTTTTTTAATAATTGATTTCTCAAGGAGTCATGGAAACTGATGCATAGACTTCTGCTTGTAAAGCAATTACACGTCATAGAACACAGGATATACAGGTATAGGTAGAATAAAAGAGCACTAGTGCACATGTCTGTACTTCTGCTTCCTCATCATCCTCACCTTGTCTTCCTCATACTAGATTTCTTATTCAAGTCCACAATAATTCTATTCCATTTACCACCTCGTGTCACCTTCTGCTCTTCTGATTTGCCTCATTTTTTTGATTCTCTTCCTCATGCTGATATATGATTTAGTCATTTCAGTGTGTAAAGCAGTTTTGCATGACATAGTTTGCACTTTTGCTCTAGTGTAGCAGGGGAACCTTGATTGGCTGCTAGATGCCCACCAAGCCACTCTATCACTCCACACTTCAGAGAGTCAAGGGGACAAAATAAGATTAAAAACTCATGGATCGAGATAAAAGCAGTTTAATAAAGGCCACACAAGGGCTTTAATAAAGGGAAAGGCCATGTGGGAAGCAAAGTAAAAGAGAATGATTCTTTGCTTCCTACCAGCAGGTCATGTCCAGCCACTTCCTGGAAAGTAGGGCTTCAGTATTAGTGGATTGCCCCCTTCTCCTTTCTCTTAGCTTTTTATTGCTGAGCACAGTGTCATATGATATGGAATATCACTGTTATCTGATCGGATCAGCTGATGTCCCCTCCCAACCTGTCCAGTCCCAGCCAGCTGCCCTTTGGGAGTGAGATTTGAGAGACAGACAGCATTGATGCTGTGCGAGCACTGCTCAGCAGTAGCCAAAACATCAGTGTGTTATCAATGCTCTTCTAGCTACAAATAGAAAGCACAGCAGTATGAAGGTTGCTATGGGGAAATTTAAGTCCATCCCAGTCAGACTCGACACAAAAATACAATTCTTTGTCCACAAGACCATTAAGGTTTTGTAATTATCATAATCCCTTGGGACAACAATTTAGACAGAGCAGAAAGAAAACAAGCATTTTGCGATTTGCTTAGCTATGAATAAAGTCACCTATAATGCTTTTAGAAAGAAGTTTAAGTAGTGAAAGGGAGCATAATGTTTTTGGATAATTTCCTTTTTTTGATTCAGGATCTTTTTAAAAACAATCACTTTTAAACTTCCTGCTGAAGTTTGAGAAGCACCACTGAATGTGCATGTGAAGGCTCCCATGCACCGAACGTGCAATTCCCACCCTAGTCTTACACTGTTTTCCCTTGCTGTGCATTGAGCTGTGTATTGGTAGTCCAATTTTAAAATGAGCTGTTTTAAAACAAGAGCAGGCTGGAACACATGGTTTTGGGGGTGAGGAGCTGAGGGATGAAAGCATGGCCAGAAGGGCAGTGCCTTCACCTGCACAGGTGTGGTCTGTGGTGCCCCGGCATGAAGAGCAGCATTTCTGCTGTTGGTCTACAATGCAAGTGACATGAGTTGAGAAAGCCTTTTTACGTGCCACAAAACTGATAGCCTTATGCAGCATTCTACAAAATACTGTTAATTTTTTCCTTAAGAGGAAATAAAGGGTGATTTCCAAGCTTGCATAAAAATATATTTTCTGGTTTGTGTCTTCTTCTGCTCAGATTTCTCTGCACTTCTAATACAGAAAATCTGCAGTTTTCCTCCCATGTTCACAGGCACACACATAATATTCCTGAGTGATACTTTCACCTTTCCGAAACAGCAGCTGCAGAAGCAGCTCAAGCTTGTTCTTTTAGACCTTTAGGAAGAGTATTTATAAAATTGATTTTCAGTATATTGCCAGACCTGACAATGGCTACATTAGGGTTTTTTTCAGAACAAATATTTTGACTTATGGTGTAAAAAAATCACTTCCCTAGTAGACTGTTAAAAAGCCCTAACCAAGCAACCAAAATTGAAAAAAATATAAATCACCTTGGAATAACCACATCTACATCAGCAGAAAAAGCCTTTTCCTAATATATTTTATTCCATTTGAAGAATTACATTAAGCTAATGCTCTGCTGGTTTATCTACAGAAACAATCTCTTTAAGTGTGAGTAAGACTGGACTATTCATATCCCTTTTCTTGTTAAAGGAACATTCTAAAAGAAGTTCAGTATCAGTCAATTTAGAATAATTACTAATTTTAATCATCTGCTAATTTAAGAATTTACCTGTTTCTTCTGATGTATTTAAGTATTTTTCTATCTCAAGTTGTCTGCCCCTTGCTGCCTTTCCATTAAGAGGTCTATCATGTACATTTCTATCCACTGAGGGAATACAGGTGAGCACAGGTCCATTCTCTGCCAATAAAAGTAATGTCAGCACCAATTATAGGAATCCAAGCATGTGAAAAGCTAATTACGCTGACCCTGGTTTTAAAAGAATAATGAAAGAAGGACAAATTAAAAAAAAAAAAAAAGCTTGTTGCTAAGTGTTAGAAAAGGCCCAGTTGATATATTGAGATAAAATATTAGGCTTTTTAGAAAAAAAAAAAATAGTACAATGAACTGACCCTTCTAGGAATTATGGAAAAGCAGGTATCAAACTGCTACTAAATTTTGAGCACTAATTTTATGTATGTTATTCTTTCCATGCTCCTATCGTTAGAGGGAAGTTGTGGTTGTAAGGGTGCAGATGACAAGACTGCTGTTGTCTCTCTGCCAGAGACATGCCTAGGGAGCTAAAGACTTGCTAAGGTGTGAATTACCACTGGGCACAGGGAACAAATCAGAAAGAACCATTTATTTTAGCAATATTATGAATATTATGAAATCTAATGAAGAGCAGTTTGTTTGAAGCCTCCTGTGCTGGATCACTGTTCTATCGGTTTGTTCTGACTAAAAATCTTTTCCAGATTAATGCAAACACTGTCTTGCAGATAAGTATAATTTTGTTGCCTATGCCCAGAAGCACAAACAAAGAAGCAGAATATTATGAGAGGTGAATTTGCCATCCCACAGAGGATGGTCTGAATTTCAGGCACTGCTCAAAGGAACAAAACAGTTTGAAAGAATAAGTTTAGCTGAATTTCTATATTTAGGTAGCAGAGAATGTGGGAGAGAAATAGATGATCACACCATTTGTGTGTTCTGCAGTGATTCATAATGTCTCATGTGAATCATGACTATGGGAATGCTTTTTCAGAAGTTGTACTTCTTCCATTATCTCCCTTTCCCAGTTCTTGAAGATGTTAAGTGTTATGCTTGCACAATGGCTCCTTCCACTCTTGCTTCTGGTAGATGCCAGTGCTGCGCTCTGAAATGGTTTTCAAAGAACATAAAATATATCTTGCTGCCTAAAAACTCAAACCCATTTTTTTAGAAAATGAGTGCTTTACTACTTAAAATATCCTAGAAAATAAGGAGGTCCTGAAAATTACAAGCTTTGAAAGCCCCAAACATCAACTTGAAATATGTTTCTGGGAAAAATATTACTCTATATTTTCTTCAGGGATACTCACTAGAGAAAAAAACAAATAATAAATAGTTTTGTCAGAATGCTTTCCAATACCATTTTTAATCATATGAACTCTCACTAAATGACCATTAAGAGTAGGAAAGAGAATAATAGTAGCTCAAAGTACACAGGAGTTTTTGGATGTGTTTTTGGGGTTTTGTGGGGGGGGCGGGGTTTGTTTGTTGGGGGGTTTTATCTTTTGTATTTTGTTTGGTTTTTGTTTTTACATTTAAAAAATCTTTGCATTTAGTACTTGAAGAGCACTAGTTCATACAAATTGTTACAAGTCAGATTCCTGAAAGGGTATTCCCAAGATGAATTATTAACTGGACTGTTTTCTTTTTTTCATAGATCAGTCTAATTGTATGAACCAGTAAGACAGCTATTAAATATGATAAGATCTTTTTTTCTTGTCGAATAATACTGAACAGATGAATATGATGTAATGAACCCTGACTGAAGGTGTATCATAGAATTCTAAGAGCTAATTTTCTTATCTTTTAGGCAAAAATTTTTTTGGATAATTAATTTGGGTATTGTAAAGATTTCCTTCTGCTTCAGAAAATACTGAGAATCTGTATACTTGTAGATTAGTGAGTGAGATGGAGGGGGCTGTTAGATGTTTGCTGTGTCCTTGAGAGTTCCTCAGTCTTTTATTCAGTGTTAACTACTGTCTTCACAGTTTTACAGATAAGGTCATGTGGGAGATACTAAAATCCTGGATTTTGTCTACCCACTTTAAAATTTCACCAGTCTGATTTCTGATTTTTTCAATGCTTTTTTCGTTCAGTACATTTTGCTCACCTCTGATCACCTGTGTCCAATGTGACCTTGAAGTATTTGGGAAAGGATATTGTTACCTGCATTAAAAACAAACAAACAAACAAACAAACAAACAACAAACAAACAAAAAACCCACAAAAAACCCAACAACAACAAAAAACAACAACAAAAAACCAAACCAAACCAAACAAAAACAACAACAACAAAAAAACAGGGAGGAAAAATCAAACTATTGTTCAACAAATTAATGCATGGGAAGCTGTACATTTTCATCTCAATATATGAATGTATTTGGGGTGTAATTCTTTCTAATATATGCTGTATCAATCACCTTTAACAAAAACCCATTGCAAAGAGCAACAGTTTAGTTTACTAATATGTATTCAAGGTTTTTGAAATACAGACACATACACTGAAAGGTTTTCTTGTCTCTCTACTACTTTTCTTTTACCAGTGTTGCACCACTAGAGTAATTAATTTAGTTTATCTTTCCAAAAATCCTTTGATTATGCTTTGCATCTGCTGTGTAATCAACAAATATGACATTACCTACCATATCTGATGGAGGACCTTTATAACAAATAGTTATTAAAATTCTCTTCTACATTTGTAAAAGATAATATTAATAGTTCTGAGAAAATGAGTCACATAAAAAATCTAGAGAAAATATAAAGAAAACAAATTATCCAAACTAAAATTAAAGATATTAAACATTCTGTTTCAGTTTTAAAAGACATTATGCACAACTATTCACAAAAAGCTTAAGATAAAATAAATTAAAAGCTAGTTTACAGACACTTATATTTTTTAGTAATCATGGTATAAAATAAACTCAGTTTTCCTTATTTTCTTGATACTTTGTCTCTTCTTTGGAAAGTGTTATCTTTTTGTGTTATCTGTATCTCACACTTCACAGCGACATTGTTGGTATGTTCATAATGTTGCAATGCTCTAAATCAATATACAGCTGTGACCATTATATATGCTCCTGATAGGATAATATATGTAACTTTATAGCCTCTGATTTGAGTAGAAATTCAAAATGCTGCTAAATAATCCCCTGTGGTTATGTCAGTACAGCGCAATTCTATTTTTAATATATATTTTAGGATTTTAGCAAGAGAAGAGATAGAGCTCTGACTTTTTTTATTCTGTACTTACCTGTTTCAGGAAATAATTAGATAAAAACAAGAGTATTTGTAAACATTTCTCTAGAGAAAACATGCTCCTCTGACTTCATGGCATTTTCCAGCCTTTTTATTTTATTTTGTTTGTGAACATTTGTGTGTTTGGTTTCTAGGAACTGCCGTGGAAGGAGAATAAACAGCAAAATGAACAAGAATATATCTTAACAAAATTGTTAATATGGATTTGTTTGGATATTCTGTCAATATTAAGATACTCTTCTTGAATCTACTTATTGCTTTTGAAAATTTTCTGTCTTTGAGAAGAAACTTTTTCCGACCTGGATGAGACTCATACAAAATAAAGAGCAAATTATAAAAACACAAGAAAAATTAATTACCGCAGGAAGTTCACAAGCAATCCACAGGGGACAAGATGTTATTGCATGGGTTTAATCAGTCCTCAGAATTTGTGACAGTCAAAGTAAACTGGCAACTTATAAAGAAAGGGAAAGATCAGCTGAGTAACTATTACTATTATTATTATTAGTTGTAAGAGAATTTTTTCATTCCGTTATGTATAATATTTAATGTAAATGTAAATGCTCACCAAAAGCAATTGCACAACCTCACAAAAATTACTGAAGATACTGCAGTAGAGCAGACTGAAGATATGTCCTCATAGCTTCTCTTTGTTCCAAGTTTAGACTAGTCTGTGTCTCTGAAAGGAACATCAGAAATGTGCAGTATCAGGTGCAAGTATTTTATCAGCCAACACAAGCTGAATGAATAGACTGAGAGTGCGATAGCTGTAATGCTTGCAACAACACCATCTGCACTGTTTGTTTTTTTTTCTTCTGTAGAGCTCCTTGATAAGAGAGCAGCAATTGTGTAACGTTATCTACTGAACTTCTAATTGAGGAATGCATTAGCAAGTGCTAAAATTATTAGGGACTCAAATGTCAGGCATTTCAACTGTACTTTAACGTATTCCTAAGCTCTTCAAAGAAAATACACAGAAACTGCAAAAAGAACATATAGTGTAAAAAGTGTAAGATTGTGCCACCTGAACAAACAGGTTTAGCATCACTTCAAAGTATTTTTAAATACTTTAAGCCATGTGAATACCTCAAACAAAGGAGAAAAATAAACAAACAAGTAAGTAAATAAATAAATAAATAAACAAAAGCAGATTCTTTCATTCATTTCTGCGATACTAAATTACAGGAGACTGCATTACTCTTTCTGGTGCTTACGTAGCTGGTTTTGGTTAAATATTAACAGCACAAATTCCCTGTCAATTTTGGGGTCTAGAAGACAGGCTCTATGATGAAAAATAATTATAGAATGTTTGTTAAAGTGGAACAGTTACTAAAAGCAAAATTTTAAAGTTTATTTATATATATAAAGTGGATTTCAATAAAAAAAAGAAAAAAAAAACCCAAACATATTTAACATAGAACTTGTCAAACAGGTCAAATGTCTATTTCAGATTTTGTGGTTAAGATGTCTCCAGGGATTCTAGAAGAAAGTCCTTACTAGAAAAATATGGATCATTGCTCTGCAGAGAAAGACTTCAGTAGAAGTTTGTGTTTTCTGCATTTTACTACCGATATTTTTATTCTGTCCACCTTGTATTTAATACATTTTGGCCTCAAAGATCAAATTTGGCAATAAATATTAAAGTTCATTTTGTATTCAGGTTTTGCCTTTTTTTTCTTATTTTCCTTGTAAGTTTATCTCATGTTTTCTCCTCGTGGTGCATGAACAGGAAACAAATAGGCACCTATCTCACTGTCCATCTTCTGTAATTCAGCAGTTTCATATCTGCTTGCATCTCAATTGATTATGCTTAGGCATCTGACTAATCTCAAAATATTACCACATCTGTTTGACTTCTATCCATAATCACCCTTGTTAATCTAAATACTTATCCAAATACTTTTTGCTGTTATTCATAAACAATCTTTGTTTCTTTATTTTTTTGAAGGCTATGGATTAGATACCTGACCCTTCAGAGGGTCAACTTTTTCATCAGACTTTGATAGTGCTTTCACAATGCAGACCTTTTAATTTGCACCATCAGGGATGAAGATGGTCAGTCAATGATAAACATTGATGAAGACTTCTTACACATTCTACGTGTTACAAATGCTGTAAGGCTAAAGTTGGGTAATTTCCCTAACATAGATGGAATGGAACAGAAATATTGAGAAGGGAAGAGGGAGAAGCAGATCAGAAATAATGTTCACACGACTCATTGATGGCAAAATTTGATAAAGTTTTTTACTGCGAAGATACACAGAAGAAAGTTCTAAACTGAAATGCTATACAAGTCTGTTTCAGACAATGAAGAGGTTATTCAGAGCCAGCAATATGGGTTCACGTTTGAGGTTCTTTTTTCCAATAATCATTGCTCTACATCCATTTTCAGCTATTATTTTATGAGTCTAGTAAAGTATTTTCCTCTTAAATTTTATTAGCAATACTTGGACAACTACAGGTTTGCTTTTATTTCCCTGTATTTCCCAGGAACAGATAAATAATAATTCTTGGTCTACTGACCTCTACTCTAGAGAGGAAATTTGAGGTGGTCTACTTCAATATTAAAGGAAGATTGTCTCTTTTGGATTTGCCAATTTATAGATTAGTGAATTTGTAATTCACAATGACTTTTTGTTTTTCAGCACTAGTTAGATGCACAAGTTCTATTTACTTTATGAAATTGCAAAAGAAATATATCTAAGACAACAATATTATGAGGATTTTTTTTGTTGTTGCTGTTGTTCTACATTTCCATAAGGTGTCCTATTGCAGTAATGTCACTGTTCTTCAATATATACTTAGTTACTCCTATGTAACTTTTAGATGAAGATGTCAAAATTGGAACCTGTCCCCAGATCTGAATTTTCATCTTCAGAAGTAGGCCAACAATGACATTAGAAAAAGCATAGCTAAATTTGTCAGATTTGGAAGGAAGCAGTGATTATGATGCTGTTCTGGGGTCATTAGAACTTCAAGTTTGAAGCCATAAGAATGCATTTGAACAACAGAGTTGGTAGATTAGTCATAACTGTCAATATTATAGCCCCTTGATGAATTCCAGTATTTCAGAGATTTTTCAGCAAGCTCCTGAATTATCAAACACTTTCCTTTCAACTTGTTTGACCATACATGATCCATGAAGGAGCCAAAAGAAGAGCAGCAATCAGTCATGAAATTTGCAATTAGAGATGTCACCATGCTCAGTAACAGAGCCACAGCAAATTTATTGAGAACATGTGGAATAATATAATGCTACCCATTTCTGCCATAATAAAAATCCCTCCTATTGCACGAGCACTTAGGCTTTATCAAAAACAGATAAGGAGTTAAAATGAACCCTTTGAAAATGCATTCGTAAGTGCTTACTGAAAATGCATTGCAACTTCCATCAGCTGTCTGCCAAACTCAATAATCAAATCAATATGGTATGGTCAATTTGTGCAAGAGACAGCTGTTTTGTGGAGTACTTGTTATGCCCACAAGGAGTTGAGTGACCACAGCTACCAATCAACAGTAGATGTAATATAACATCCTAACATTGTTTTCCTCTACAGCAAGACTTAATATGCTACAGACAGTACTAGCAAGATTGCTGGGTTTTCTCTGAATTGTTCCAAATACCTCTCTTGAAATTTCATGTAAGCAGAAAAAATGTCAGTGGAAATACAAGAATGAAATATTGCATTGCTTTTTCATTTGTAGCTAATCTGTCAAACAGATTTTATCCTGTGCTTGTCTAATTCAACCAAAAAAACATCATAGGCCACAAATTCCTGAATATATATTTACTTGTTCTTACTAAGCACTCATTTCTTGGTTCTCCTTTGAAAATAAGTCCATATGACATCTTATATATATATACAGACCGTAACGTACAGAATTATTCATCCCTGCTGATAAGAAGAAAAAGTCTCACACATCTCAAGGAGAGATTCAGGAGAAAAAGATAATTGTTGACAGAGGAGCTGAGACTTAACATTTACCTCATAAAGCAGAAATTTATTTCAGAAATTTAGTATCATTCTGTCTCATTGCTGCCAGATACTCTTTCTTCAGAGTTTTCTTTGTATTTTAATTTCAGATAGACTATTTAGATTGTTGCTTACTTAGTCTGTGTACATAGTAACTTAACATTTTTAAAACAGAAACTTTGTGAATTTTAAAGTAATGAAAAATACACTACTTATTTTTCCCTCCAAAATTTATACTTGTGGATGCTATGCCAAAGACTTGTCTGATGGTATTTGTAATATTTTTAAATAATCTAGGAGAGAAAATGGAATGCAAAACCGCATGCTTCTTGTCATGTAAGAAATAGCAATATTCCTTCCACCACTCGGGGCATAATTGAGTATTATAGTTCCAAGATAGCACAGCCTCAACATGGCTCAGCTCTGGTTTGTTGTCTTTAACTCATTTGAATATGTTTTTGTTTTTCCTGTTGTTTTTTTTCCACAACAAATTAACTCTCAAATGGAAAATACTTCAGTAAGCAATATGGCAGTTTCAGTGTGATTGACTGCAGGTTTGACACTTGCCTAGTACCATTTCTGTACCTTTTGCATCATTCTTGCTTTTTCTTATTGTGCCTCTGTTATCAAGCCTCTCTGTCCTTCTTTTCCCCCAACACTTTTATTATAACCATGAGGTGAGACAGGTACAAAAAACTTTCCTAACCAGATGAATATGTAAAAGTTTAATGTAGGTTTTACTAGGTTTATTGTCTCTTACTTTTGATTTTTAGAAAGTGCACTGAATCTTTCAGTCCTTCCACAGAACTGGGTTGGTTATTTTTACCAACTGAGAATCACTCCATAAGTCCAGGAGAGTATCTTCATAGGTATAGGAAAAAATACATCAGAAAGGGGATATCGGAAAACTTGGCGATGTTCAACACACCTTTGCAGACATTTATCCAGTTTCCTTCAAAATATCTAAAGCCAGAGGCTTCAGAAAACCATTCTTCACGAAAGAACTGCCTTCCACTTCTCTGAATGGATGCAGTACAGAACAGTAGCCATTACTAGCAGCCATCAGAAGGGTCATTTATTACAGTAGAAAAAACTTAATCTGCCATGATGTCACCCAGGGTGTTACTGGAGTTATCGTGTGATATTGATATAATACTGATTAGTAAAATTTAACAAAAGTCATGTTGCTATGTTTTAAATAGTACAGGGAGTCTTGAGCGTAAGGTAAATGTTGTCATTTTCAGTGAAGTGCTTCCAAAATAAAAAGCCTGAACAATACATGTTCAAGTAGCAAGCTATTATTCTTCTTCAAGTATGTAATCTGCAAATGGCAGGACACCAAAATTTCCTTTCAGAGAGGTTGCTTCTAATCTTCTAATTTTTGTGCCAAATTTCAATAGTCTACAAAGTTTAAGAACCAAGAATAACAGGGTTTATAATAGAAACTCTGTCACTCTTGTGGCTATAGATGTGCCAGCTACAGCTGTAATAATCAGTAGATAATTACTTTTAGCTTTCCACTCAGTGAATTAGGACATGAAATTTTTCGTTAAAAGATGAGTTTTGCTGTGAAAAAGTCCATTCAGGACATCTCCACAATAATCTAGCTGCAGCTTTCTCTGTGATTTCTTAAAAAAAATTATTGTCAGTTATTTTTAAGTTCAGGAACACTAGCATGAATGAAAATACTCAGAATGAAAGGCCAGATAGCTAACTGCAGCTCACTTGTCCAATAAACACAAACCATAAGTATAGCATGCACAATTCAATATGAAGAACTGAAGTGAACTGTGATGTAATTATTCAACTCATGTGAAGAGGAGCCTGCAGATGTTCTCAATAAGCTGTAAAGGCAGCTTTATATCTAGTATCTTCCTACTGAAATTCAGTAAGGATTTCCATTTAGGAAGAAAAAAAATCCAAACCGTGCCATGTATCCAACATCATGAAAATCACCAGACGTACTTTATTTTATAGGAGTAGTGTTTTATGAGTAATTTTCTTTTTATTAGGAATAAAAATAGCTAAGCCAGCATCACCACAAAAACAGTGATTATCAAGGCCATAGTATGGATTCTAACTTTCAAAATATTTTCCTATAGTCAAGTAGTAATTACTATGTTACATTATATCAGAAAGAATGGACTTAGCAAAATACTTTCTAGTTCTAGCATTTACCATTACTTTCATTAATCAGTCAGTGCTCAAAATATTTTTTTCTATTTATTAATTTGAACCACAGGACAATGTCCATTTGAACAGTCCTAGGTGGTGATTTATTTCACCACAAGAGCAAATCAACTTTTTATCTGGAAAAACATTTTTTAAAATAAAATCTTCACAGATAAGACATGAAATAATTATATTTCTTATTTTTTTGCTTCCCACTGCTGTTTTCTAACTTATTTTGACTCCTTGAAAGCCTCCAGGACAGCTGGGGTCAGGGAAAAAAAGAAGAAATAAGCAAATACTATATATTTGTATCTGCTATTTTCTGCTTTCTTATGTACTGATACTAGGTGGCATGCAGAGCTACTTTAAAAAATAGTTGCAATAAATCTTGCATTATATTTAGCTTAGAAATGTAATTCTATATCTAACTATATTAGAAATTGAATTTATGGTTTAATAACAATTTATATTGGGCTGTGAATGTAAAAATCTGTGAATTTAAAAACATATACAATTTAAATAATTTAGACTTAAGTTCAGCAGGTCTCAAAATGCTTAAAGAGAACAGCTTCTCCTATTTTCATCTAGTACTATTTCTTTTCTTACTTTCAAACAAAATTTAAAAAAGGATTCTCCATTTCCTCTTCAAATCTCACCCATCACTTTTTCAATTAATGCTTCTTAAAACAAGATTTAGTCAAAGTGTCTAGTAAACAAGATTTAGTCAAAGTGTCTAGAAAACAATTTCAATGAGTTCCAGAATCAGACTAAATTAAATTGGGAGTGCTAGATGAAGGACTAAAAATGCTTGCAACACAACTGGAAATCTGGCTTATTTTCAATTAAAACCTTAAACTAAAAGTTACTATGCCATCTAGATGACTAATTAATACTATATTCAGTCACGCTGCACTCATCCTTGGTCTTATTTTTCTTCTTTTCATTTCGTAGCTACAAGGTGGTCTCCTGCAAGGTGTCAAGTAGGTTTTTTAAAGGCTGTAACTCCATCATTAACTTTTCAGTTGCACAGTCCCTCATGACTCATCCTTTTATTTTTTTTTTTCCCTTTTCCTCCTCACTTGCTTTGCTCTGCCAAACCTCCAGCCTATAAAGTTATACATATATATGAGAAAAATTATTTTATCTGGACACTCAAATTGGAATAGAAACATTTTTCAGAGTTCATAAAAGTACACATAACTATTATAAAAAATAAAACATAAAAATAAAGAAAGAAAATGACTCTTAAAAACAGAATAGAAATTTCACCTTTTCCTTTTCCCTCTTGTCCTAGTTCATTGGAAATCATTTATTTTTATTATTATTTTTTTTTAATCTATATGTTGGTCTGAACATTTTTAACTACATACTATGAAGTCTGGATAAAATACCATACTTTCATAAAACTGATAGAGTAAATTTCAGGTTATATACTCTTCTCTAGTTTAAAAGTAAATGTATATGCGCAACAGAAAATTTTCAAGAAGGGCAAAATAAATTCCTTCCTGACAGAAAAAGGCTATTTCTTTTTAGACAGTACTTCTCCTATAGTATTGAAGCTGCACAAGCCACCTTTCATTGGTAACAAGGAGTAGGACTAATATATGTGTTTCCAATGAGTGAATGAACAACCACAGGAATGCCCTTAGGTTTTGCTGGATGTGTATTTAATTCTATTTAATTTAACTGGAAAGTTAATTTGTAAACTAGTTTTGCTCATAGAAGGAATCTCAGAAAGAGCATGAGATATTTTTTCTTTCTGTTGCTTATGAAATGCCTTGGGAAGAATGAGTCATTTGAGATTATATTCTTTCAAGTTGTCTTCATGGATACTAGTTTTTCTTCATTAAATTGTTGTCTCATCAAAGCAATTACCTACCCCAGTCAAGCAGATAAAGGCCCTATTGCTGCCTTGTTATAGTTGAAAAATAGCATCAGGTGGACTCCACACAACATGCTGCTCATGAGATCCTTTCTCACTCTACTAGACCACAGAGAACCATTAATGTTGCAGTGTCCAGTTTGTCAGAGAAAGTAAAGGACAATAATTGCCCACAATATTTGTTCACTCTGTGTTTTTTCTTCATGTATCACTGAAGTTGATCCCTGATATTTTAACTGGGGTAATCAAATTACAGTGATGTTCTCCTCAAATATATGGAAGTGATTCCTGAAATGTATGGACTCAAACCATAATGTAACTTGATTTTCATAAAATGGTGTATGTATTGACCTGTTAATTAAGAAGCTCCAGTTTTACTATGAAATTTAAGAAATATTGTGTCTTGAATGTTCTAAAGCATCTGAAAATCAAAAAGGGAATGGCAAAATGTTTCTTAGTTTTTTGTCAGACTCCAGAGAGATTTATGATGCCTGATGACTAAGAAAAGGAAAACACCCTATAAACTAAGTTGTAATGATAATAATAATACTAGGATGAGCAATGTCTCTTTCCACCTTTTCTTAATTCTGCAGTAAAGACCATGCTTATAGTGATAAAGCATCATTACACTAATTGAATTTTAAATTAAACCATTTGTGTAAATTCAGTTATTTTTGGCAAGCAAAATACTGTGCTTGATGAAAGATAATATTTGGTAAAATAATTTTATATTTCATCTTTTTAACTGCAAATATATAACAACTATGGGGATTTACAGTAGTTTTGTGACTTCTGTTGAAGTGTGCCAAACTTAATGATTTGTATTAAGTTTAGCTGTACAAGCACAGTGCAAAGAAGACATATTCTGGGTATTACACAGATTATCAGACATACAGAGTTTCTAAAACAGATGTGTAATATCTCTATCTTAAGGGCATTTGATTTTCAGTGTAACTCAAAGATGTATGCATAGGTGTCTTTCTCCTTTTGCACTAATGTGAACAGTAGCATTGCAACTGATACTGGCATGCAAAGGATCAGACATCTAATGGAACTTAAGCTATCAGGCTGTCACACAACGTTTCATCTTTCTCTGTGATAAAACGGCATCTTTAAGCTGAAAGCCAAGGTGGAAATAATACAGAAAATTAAGTTTACTACATTTGATCGCTGTTGATAACTGAGCTCTTTTACAAAAAAAACCAAACTAATTAAAACCAAAGAAAGTGTTGCTATCAAACATTTGAAATCTCAATGGATAAAAATAGTTTTCAAAGGTTAATAAAGACTGTCTGTAATGGAAAGTGATATTATGCAATTGTTATTCAGCAGTGGCTAAAAATGAAACAGATATGAGCCCATAACACAGAGAGTACATTATTATATTTTCATAACGCAATTTAATTTTGCAGTCCTTCAACAATAAAAGTGATTCAAGTTTAATAGAAAAAAACTGGAGTTGAAGTGAATGAAATATCTTACTTTTACAGCCATGGGAGCAATTCATAATGTAGGAAACGCAAGTGAAATAATAAGTTACAAGAGCAAGACTGACAGGAAAGAAATAATTTTATAGTGTTAGGATTGTACCAAAAAAACGAACTGAATTAAACTCATTAGTGGAATAGCATTAGCCTGTACTTGAAATCACATTAACAAAATGATTTATATGCTGAATTAACATTACAAATTATTTTTTTTCATTCTCATTCTCATATATGTGTATGTATTAGGTTTACATGGTAAGTTTTTAGTAGCAGAAGGGATGGAGGAGTGGCTTCTGTGAGGAGAGACCAGGAGTTGCCCCTGTGTCAGGCAGAGACATCTCCAGCTAGTGCTGGAGAAGAGATTCCCCTGCAGCCCATGGTAGAGACCATGATGAGGCAGGCTGTTCCCTGGCAGCCCATGGAAGGCTATGTGAGAGCAGATAGTCACACTGCAGCCTGTGGACAATTCCACAGCGAAGCAGGTGAATGCAGAAAGTGGAGCAGGAAGCTGCACACTGTTTCTGAAGGACTGCAGGCTGTGAGAAGGACCCACACTCGAAGAACTAACATTTTACAACTAACAAGTCCAGAGATTCTCAAACTTCTGCACAGTTAATGGAAGTCACAGCCGGCATCAGGCATAGGTAAAACAGGTAAGTACACTGGACAGAAAATCAGTGGCACTAGTAGAATTACATTCTTAAGTACTACAAATAGACCTTCTGCATGCCCAGGGAACTACAGACTAGTCAGTTTCACCTCTGTGCCTGGCAAGATCATGGAGCAGATCCTCCTGAAGTCTCTGCTAATGCATGTAGAAAACAAAGGGGTGATTGGTGACAACCAACATGGCTTCACCAAGGGCAAATCCTGTCTGACTGATTTGGTGGCCTTCTATAATGTGGTCATGGCATTGGTGGACTAAGGAAGAGCAATCGACATCATCTACATGGACCTGTGCAAAGCTTTTGACACTGTCCTGCATGACATCCTGGTATCAAAACTGGAACAGTATGGATCTGATGGATGGACCAGTCACTTGGTAAGGAACTGCCTGGATGGTCACACTCAAAGAGTGGTGATCAACATCTCAATGTCCAGATGGAGATCTGTGATGAGTGGTGTTCCCCAAGGGTCAGTACTTGAACCAATGCTATTTAACATCTTTATTGGTGACATGGACAGTGGCACTGAGTGCACCCTCGGCACATTTGCCAACAACACCAAAGTTTGTGGTGAGGTCAACACACTGGAGGGAAGGGATGCCATCCAGAGGGATCTTTACAGGCTTGAGAAGTGGGCTCATGCAAACTGTATGAAGTTCAACCAGACCAAGTGCAAGGTCCTGCACTTGGGTTGGGGCAATCCGAAGCACAAATACAGGCTGGGTGGAGAATGAATCAAAAACAGTCCAGAGGAGAAGGACTTGGGAGTGATGGTGGTTGAGAAACTTAACATGAGCTGACAATGTGCCCTTGAAGCCTAGAAGACAGCTGTGTAGTGGGCTGCATCAAAAGAAGTGTTGCCAGCAGGTCAAGGGATGTGATTCTCACCCTTTTATTCGGCTCTCATGGGACCTCACCTGGAGTGCTGTGTCCAAATCTGGAGCCTCCAACATAAGAAGGACATGGAGCTCATGGAGGAAGTCCAGAGGAGGGCCATGAAGATGATATGAGGGCTGGAGCACCTCTTCTACAAAGACAGGCTGAGGGAGTTGGAGCTGTTCAGCCTGGAGAAGAGAAGGCTCTGCAGGGACCTCAGAGCAGTCTTCCAGTATCTGAAGGGGCCTAAAGGAAAGCTGGGGGGGACTTTTTGCAAGGGCATGTAGTAAAAGGACAAGAGGTAATGGATCAAAACTGGAAGAGGGTAGATTTAAATTAGACATTAGGAGGAAATTTTTTAGAGTGAGGGTAGTAAGACCCTGGCACAGGTTGCCCCAGGGAAGTTGTGGAAGCCCCATCCCTGGAAGTGTTCAAGGCCAGGTTGGATGGGCCCCTAAGCAACCTGATCTAGTGGGAGATGTCCCTGCCCATGCAGGGGGGTTGGAACAAGATCATCTTCAAGGTCCCTTCCAACTCAAACCATTTTATGATTCTACCTAGATAAATAAAATATGCAATAAAAATTTAAGAAGGGAAGCCAGACAAGCTTGGGCACTGATTGCCAGCTCATCCAAACTGCTTACTTTTTGTTCCAAGGCTCTTGTTTATACCACCTCAACAATGTGCCTTCATAAAAAGTTCTGGCATAGCTCTTCGTATGACTGTAGCTCCCTACAAGAACATCTTCCAAAAGGCAATACTAGTGATGTAACACCATACTGGGCTGCTCCAACAGTTTTCTAGGACTATGCCAGCCGGCTTTGTCACTATTCATGTCTTGAATTATGTCACATATTCAAATTAGTGCTATAAAGCAGTAGTCTGTCACATTCTTGCAGGCACTTTGAAGTGAAAAATAAAACAAAACACACCCCAAAAATACTGTTTGTGTCTTAGGTCCACAGGATCCAGAGATGAAAAAATCTTACATGACATTACTGGCTCATACCAGCCATAAACAGTGTGAGCCAGTACATGCTAACTGGAGTTTTGTATTTTCTTGGTAGACCAATTAGAACAGCCTTCTGCTCATTTCACATGCGTTCAAAATATCTGAAAAGCATGTGAATGCATTAGAGGCTGGCAAATCTGCTCCATCACACAGTTTGTTTGGGGTTTTTAAAATATATTCTGAGCATGAATTAAAGTACCCAAGGCCTCATGGGCTCTACTGATCTACTCCTCTAAACTCTGCTCTACCATCCACTGTAGGAATTAGAAGCAATGCAGGAAACAGAGAGAGAGAGAGAGAGAGAGAGAGAGAGAGAGAGAGAATGAGGAAGGATATTCTCCTTATCTCCTTTCTTTCTGGTTGGCAGCATTATGCTTGTTCGGGCATTTCTAAATTTATGCACTTGGCAGTGGCAGAGATAGAATCAGCCTGACTGGTACTGTGTGGTTAGCTAACACGAACAAAGGCACCTAGAATTGCAGCCAAGGAACTTGCTTGGTCTTGATTCTTTAGGAAGAGCCATACCCAGGAATCTCCCCTGAAGCCACTGCAGAGCTAAACCTTGCTGATCCATGAAATTAGGACAATAAAAAGGAATTTCAACTACTTTCTGAAGATTAATTTGATCAACTCTACTGAGACTAAAAAGCAGGAAAGAAAATACTTGCAAGTCAAGTGTCTCATGCTGCCTAAAATATCAATTCTGCATGCCTCAGCTACTAATAAAAGCATGGTAAAGCACTCGTTTCAACTGTCAGACACAGGAATACCAAGTTTTGCTTGTGAAGGCCAAACCAATATGCCATCATTCATATGCAGAGGAACCATGATGGACAGCTCTGCTGTACTGCTCTTTTTCCCTACAGTTATAGTTACAGGGATGCAATGTTATCTCAGCCTCTTGACTTAAGGGCTCTTGCTTTATCCATGCTATATCTTCTACTCAGAACATGGGATGCTGGCTTCTGTGGCAGAGGATCTAAGTTCTCTAGTCCCAGTTTTGCTGCAACAGTGAAAGCACAACTGAAACTTGTGGTATAAGCATCTGTACAGAAAAAAATAATCTGTGGAAACTTTCCTAATTTCTTTTTCTCTTCTAGAAACAACTAAAAGCAAAGAATTAAAAAATGAAATATCAGTTACTTGGGCCTTAACTCTGTAGGCAATATATGCATGTGTGTGTGTGTGTGTATATATATATATATATACAACTATATATAAATATGGAACAAGCCATCATATTTTAATGTTCTGCAGTTCAGCATTCCCACACCCTTAGTTTGCAGGATCAGACACTATCTTTTTTTTAATCAATCTCTATCCTTCTGAGAGATGTTTGAACTTCTCATGACATCTCCGGATTAAACTGTTATTAACTCCTCCTATTTCAGTCACATGAAAAGTCATTGCTTTATAATATGCTATTTTATCAATCAGCTGGACTTCCTATATTTCTAATAAGTACAAAGATATAGATTTGCATTTTTATAACATTTACATTTTGGAAAATATTTTTTTTTTCTATAAAGTATTATAGCACCATTTTTTCCTTCCACTGTAAAGATACTAACCTATAACATGCTAATATGCTTACATTTGGTAGATGTATTTAGATTAAAAAATACATAAATTTACATGTATAAAAAAGGAGATGTAAGACATTGCATTATTTTTGCAATATCTTTCAATATTTGACATATCAGAATAAAACACTGATGAAAATGTCTATTCATTATTTCACTCCCTTTCTCATTATTCTAAACACATATCCATTCTGCTCTGTTGCCTTCTGATTTAAACTGCTTAAAGGTTGGAAAAAACCTGTAAGATTATCCAGTCCAACCTTTAACATTACTCTGTCCTGCTTAGAGCCAGGATGAAGTAAATTTTTATTTTATTGATTTTTTTTTTTTTTCTTCAGTGAGCTCTCTTTTAGGCAGCACACTTGCTGAAACAAGCAGGAGGTTCTCCAGGTAGTGTACTTATAATGCCTAAATGTTTATGGTTACTGCTGAGAGGCAAGGACACGTTGCTCTGCTTGTTGAATCTGCTGCTTTGGACACTAAAGAAGCAGAAGAGTTTTATCTACAACCCTTCTTGTAGGGAAGAACAGACTAGACAGATGGCACAACGGGCCAAACAAAGTATTCTGTCCCATATATACATCACTCTTGGTATAAATTCAGAGATGACAGAGGTCAAGTCCCTTCTTCATTCTCATCTGTCCATTGCCAGCATTCAGGGAGGACTACGTCTATCCATCTGTTGATCCCTGGGCCTGTGCATTCCTGACCCTCATACCCCTGCCCTCAGCTCCCATCTGCTCTATCTCCGGCAGTGCTCTGGGACTTTTCAGAGCTGCTCACAGCTAAGGAGAGTGATATGGGAGCTGCTGGGCATGGGGGGAGGCAATAGGGGTTTTGCACTTTCCTCCACGTATTTGTATACATCTGTACGTTTTATTTTATCATTAGTATTTAATTAAACCTGTCTAGTTTAGTTTTCAATCCAGAAAACCTCCCTCCTCATTGTCTCTCTCCTTTCCCTATGTGGGTGGGAGGGGGTGGGGATAGAGAACATCGTGATCATGTTTAATTGCTGATCATGAGTTAAACTGTGACAAACTCTACTAACCTACTTCTACCAGTCCATTGCCAAACCACGTCCCATAGCACCTTCTCTATACAATTTTTAAGCACATTCAGGGATGGTGATTAAACCACATTCCTGAGCAACCTGTTCTGGTGCTTGATAATCCTTTCTGTAAGGAAGTTTTTTTCCTAACATTTGACCTAAGCTTCCCCTGGCACAACTTGAGTCCATTTCATAGATTCATAGAATCATAGAATCATTAAGGTTGGAAGGGACCTTAAAGATCATCAAGTTCCAACTCCCCTGCCATGAGCAGGAACCCCTACCACTAGACCATGTTGCACAAAACCTCATCCAACCTGGCCTTAAAAACCTCCAGGGATGGGGCATCAACAACTTCACTGGGCAACCCATTCCTCACCACCCTTATAATGAAGAATTTATTCCTAATATCTAACCTAAATCTCCCCTTTCTCAGTTTAAAACCATTACCCCTTGTCCTATCACTGTCTTGTCTGATGAAAAGCCCCTCCCCACCTTTCCCCAGTTTTTTTTTTTTTCATCTTGGTAGCCCCTCTCTGGACCCTCTCCAACAGGTTTGTATCTTTCTTGTGCTGAGGGCACCATAACTGTACACAGTATTCCAGCTGGGGTCTCACCAGAGCAGAGTAGAGGGGCAGAATCACCTCCCTGGCCCTGCTTGCCACACTTCTTTTGATGCAGCCCAGGATGCAGTTGGTTCTCTGGGGTGCGAGCGCATGCTGGTGGCACATGTTGAGCTTCTCATCTACTACCCCCAAGTCCTTCTCCTCAGGACTGCTCTCCCCAACCTGTATTTGTGCCTGGGGTTGTGTCAACCCGGGTGCAGGACCTTGCACTTGGCCTTGTTGAACTTCATTAGTTTGGGCATTGGCCCACCTCTCCAGCCTGTCAGGGTCCCTCTGGATGTTGAGTAAATGTAGAAATCTAGAAAAATTCAGATACTTTTTAGAATCCTTCCTTCCTTCCTTCCTTCCTTCCTTCCTTCCTTCCTTCCTTCCTTCCTTCCTTCCTTCCTTCCTTCCTTCCTTCCTTCCTTCCTTCCTTCCTTCCTTCCTTCCTTCCTTCCTTCCTTCCTTCCTTCCTTCCTTCCTTCCTTCCTTCCTTCCTTCCTTCCTTCCTTCCTTCCTTCCTTCCTTCCTTCCTTCCTTCCTTCCTTCCTTCCTTCCTTCCTTCCTTCCTTCCCTCCTTCCTTCCTTCCTTCCTTCCTTCTTCCTCCCATTTTTTTGTGTATACTCATAGTATGTTATTATTGATAATGATGGGCTGAGTCTGACAATGAAACAAATATAAACAAAAGCTAGTGGTAAGTGTAAGGGTCTGCTTTAATTTACTTGTTTCTGTGAATATAAGTTTAAAAATGACACTCATCTTTGAATCCAGGTACAGTTAATTATATATACATTTAGGAAAGTTATTTATAAAAAAACAAAACAAAAAACCAAAGGCTTGCTTGGAAATTCACCCTGACTTTACTCAGTGCACATTTGTAACTGTGTTATGTCTTATCTGAAGCAGTTCTCGAAAATGAGAAATTACTGAAAATTCATTTTTTAGAAAAATCAAATACAGGGAAGTGCAAATATCCAAAGTTCTACTTATCTATTTGGTTAGTCTTTTTATTTCCTTATGCAGCATTAATTCTAGCAATAGAAAGCATGAATTCAAGCAAGCTACAGTGGAGTTGTGGCAATAATATTCCTGTGATGAATGAAAAATATACCACACATAAACTTAGTATGCTTTTATTATGTATTTATAAGCGAGTGAAATGGAGAAACCTTTATTTGCCATTGCTCCTGCTACTATTCTGACATTTGTTTCTCTTAGACAGCATGTGTGGGATCAGTATATTTTATGCAGATTTGATCTGGAGCATATCTTCTGGGCATATTTGAGCTGCTCAGTCCAGCAGTCATATGAAGTCCCATGTGAATATGAGCATATGTAGAGCAATGTCAAACCTGTTGCAAACAGAGGATGTTGTGGGTGGAAGAACAACACAAGCAATAGAAAGAGCAGTAAGAGCCCTGAGGAAAAAGAGTGTGAGAGGCTACAAGGAGAAACTGGACTACATGGCTGGATAACAGTGACATAAAAAAAGAGGGAAAGAGCAATTCATAACTGAAAGGACAATTGTGAGAATAAAAGCTACAAAGAACTTTTTTTTCTTCTTTTTTTTTTCTTTTTTTCGTTTTCTCTGCAAAATAGTCCAGAGTACACAGGGGAGTAATTCTGAGATACATGGCCTCGAGAGATAAGAATTAAATGGAGACTTGGGAGTCATGAATGGGAGCAATATATGGGACTCCCTGACATATGATAGGCTGACTGGGAATAAATTTCTTTGAACATATTTTTAAACCATTCTCTAGGTTTGCCAGGCTCATAAACAGACTTGTTTACTGAAATTCAATGGAGCATGATAAAGTTAAACTGAAAAACAGACTCAGTTTCAGCCCAGGGGAGGCCAGATTGGGCCGATGTCACCTATCACTGCCTCTCAAGGTGATCAAGAAAGCATAAAGAAAGTGTATAGGGAGCTCGAAGACCACGCAGCCCCTTCTGAGGGAAGTAGCATCTCACTCACTCTTCATGGCTAAGGCTGTGATAATTTGATGGCTGCCTGTGCTCCACAGCTTGTGTCTGTCAATGAAAAGTGGTCAAAGAAGTATGCCTGGCTATTACTTAAAAGTATAATCTATTAAGGTTTTTATGGAACTTGACCCACTCAGTTACTAAAGACACAGCAGAGAATCAAACTTTTTTGTGCAAGCAAGCCCAGACAAAACACTTTAAAATTTTAAACTAAGAAAGAGTGCCAAATTCTCCCAGCTTTACGATGGTAAATTCAAAAATTTTGTTTACATATGTGGCTCTCAAATTACATGACTGTTGCTTTTCTATACAGGGCTCTTAGTTTTTGTAGGTATTTACTCCATGCCATGTTTGTATACACATATACATGTACTCATGCAAACCCACTATCTTCCACCAACAAAAATTCTCATACTTACACTTCAATTCCTCTCCCCTCAGCAATCTGACCATGGCATTGATGAAATTAAATTTAGTGCCAAAATTCTCACCCTAATTTCCAGTGCCTGGATAGCTCTACAAAGCCTCGGTAAGAAATCTCAGCTGTACCTGTTCATGGTGTGCCAAGGGCTCCTTTCAGACCCAGTTACAGATCCAAGCACACAGACATTTAGCTTGCAAAGGTGTGTTTGCCTTTCCATCCCTACTATTTCTGAGTCTTCCCTTAGGCTTGAGATCTTGCTTTGGACTTATCTCTCCTGTCCCCAGCTTCACAGGTCCAAAGAACATACTGCTCTCTTTGGAAGGACAAAACACCCAGAAAGAGTAAAAGAAATAAGAAACGGAAAAGGAGAAAAGATGGATGTGAATTTCTTTTAGTTTTTTTAATTGCTCCCCTTTTCTTACTCCCTTGACAAGCACACAACCACACTAAGCTGCTGCATTGAAAAGTACCTTATTCTGAAAGGAGGATTATTGATTCAGCCTATTTGCATTAAAATCTTCTTCGGATTTCCATATCTCATACTCTAAATTCCAACTAGATTTTAAAAGCATAATGTGTCGTAATTAATCACTGTAATATTTTGTGTGTGTTAGGAAGATTTTGCCTTTTGAAAGCTACTTCTGAGCATGTGAAGGAGAAAATGGTGTTTGGAAATAGCAAACATAGGCTGAGTAGATGACTGTGGAGAGAAGACCAGTGGATGTTTATCTCAGCTATAGCAGGACATTCCTCCTGGTCTCCCATAGCATCCCTGTATCCAAGTTATGATGTTAAGATCTTAGATAAGGTGACTATTAGATGGGTGAGTTTTGAGACTCAAAGGATGGTGGCTAATGATTTGTATTTTATCAGTTAGCAGAGTTTATTAGGGGTCTGTTCTGGTACCATTCAATACCTTTTACTCTGTTCAGTATCTTTAACCTAAAAGAGGAGATGCAGTGCACCCTCATCAAGTTTGGGAACAACTGGAGGGGACAGAAGAGCCATTCAGAAGGACTGAATGCTTAAGACAGGAGGAACTGATTGATATGAACCTCATTAAATTCAATAAGAACAAATGCAAAGTTCTGTACCTGGGATGAAATAGTCCTCTTCAGAAATCTGTAGCCAGCATATTCAGGGACATGAGTTCTGAGAAGCACTGACTAGGTCACATGTGAAATATTGCATTTAATTTTGTGAGCTCCAGGAAGATAAAGGCTTTTATAGATGGAAGAAAGTTCATCTGGTCAGGGGCTGTAGCACTTATCCTGTAAGGCGATGGTGAGCAACCAGGACATACTGAGCCTGGAGAACAGAAGGCTTTGAGCTCTAGCAGACATCCTCCTGTGTTTCCATGGTGGTCATCTAGAAGATGGGATCAAGCTCTTCACTGAAGTTCAAATGAGATCAGGGAGAGAACCAGAGATAGCGATCATAAATTGCACTGGGGGACATTTCAACTGGATATAAGGAAAATTTGTCACTCTGAAGATAATTAAGCATTTGAGCAGGTTGTCCAGAGAGTTTATGGAATGCAGGTCTTCAGAGGTTTTTGAAGCCCTGAGCAACTTAGTCATTGAGTGTTGACCCTGCTTGGAGCAGGAGGCTGTGCTAAGCACCCCCTGAGACACCCTGAGACCCCTCTTACCAGTGTTTGTTTGATCTTATTAGTCCTTTCTTGTTTCTTTACTAGAAGAAAGAATTATTCCTGTAATTGGTAATCCGACACTATGTTCTGTCTCTCTGGATCAGAGTCAGCGCTATCAGCATCTGTAGTGACCAGGTTCATTGTCACCAATACTCGGTGTTACAGAAGTAGAACTGCTAGATTTGTGGAATTACCACCTAGCACCCAGCCTTGCGCAACATTGGAATAAAACAATATCTCATCTCTGTGTGCTTGATTGGCTCAGTGTACACCGGGTGATAAACCCCAGATTTGGGACTACAGTTTTGGTGACCCCAATGGGATCTCAGTGACATCTGACAGGGAGGAGGGAACAGAGTGGACTCCAGTGTGCACTGCCCTGCTGATCGGGGAATCCCTCAGCTCCTCTCCCATGTCAGGCAGTGAGCGACACGTGCAATGCTTGGATTGAGATATTGTTGCAATTAAGGGAAGAAAAATGGTATAAACCTTGTACCCCTTTAACATGCATCCTGAAACATCAGGACAAATTTGAAAGGGAATCCCCTAACATAAGAAAAGATGAAATGATACTGTAATCAATAGTAGCCACAGTATCAATTTGAAGATAATGAAAAATAACCTGAAAGTGTGTTTTTGAAGTAAAATACTATATTGTGATTAATGTTGTTTTGTAAACATGAAGGAAAATGAGATGAAGTATCTTATGTGGAAATTACTATGGTACTAGAAGGAAATTTAAGTTGTTAAAAGGAAATCTGTAAACTGTTAAATAACATTGACTGAACAACATTGGAAAACAAAAATAATCATGGAGAATTTCCATTATTGTAATTGTGATGCAATTGTACGTAAATTGTCCATTTTCATTTGGTGTTGTGCTGTTTTAATTTTGGTGTGAAGTTTGTAAAGATTGTACCAGGTGAATGGAACGGTGGATTGGAACCCTGCCTTGTGAATCTCAGCTCTGCTCAAGAAACTTGGACTCATAGGGATATGGAACCCAGAAAGGCAAGACGTGACCTATACATATCTGGCACCTAGTGGTGGGACTGTGTGGGTACATTCAGATAGGAAAATGTACTCTCATCTGAACATGTAAGAGAATGTCAGACTAACATCCCTTCTGCATGTCCATCTCTAATATTTAATCTGCCTAAGGGCATTGGGGTCTGTAGTACGTTAAACTTAACAGGTAGAAAATGCTGCATTACTATCCATAATGCCACAACTACCATAGAGGAAACCTACCAGAAAGTAAAGGAAGTTATCAAGCAGACAGGAGAACTCTCAAGGACAAAAGACTACATTGATGTACCTAACCTGTTTTCCTGGATCACCTCCCTGCTCAAGAATCTGGGACTGATGGGGTGGTAGGACTGGATTGCCAAAATGTAATTTATGTTGATTGTCATATTAATTGGACTGGCAGTTGGCCTTGCAATGCTTTCCTCTTAAGTTCTGTCTCCCCATCTTTTTCTTCTGTCTGATATATAAAAATCACCACAAAGGAAGAGTGCAGCACATTTGAGCCACGGGGTGGTGTGAGGGACCTAAGCAGCACCTAAACTCCTTTCTGAGAAGTTTAGAAGGCAAGAGGGTTCTAGCTGAATCTCCCTGGGTTGCCCTACTCGGGTCTTGACAATACTATCAATGTAGGTACTTTTATTTGACCTACTCTGTAGTTTCAACCAGCTTTAACAGGTTCTTTGGTGCATGTATTCATTTCAGAACAACACAAGGAACTTTTGGCCCTTCTCTTTTAGGTTTTTCATTCTGCAGGTGACCTATTTGTGTTGCTTTTTTAGTTATTAGCTTTATTTCCCAGAACTTCTTAAGAATCACATTCCCATGTTTTAGAGCAAGACCTGGTGTTGAGAGTCTGTGAACTGATGGAACATACTCAAAAATACAGACTTGACCATCCTGTGATAACAATCTTAGTTGTTTACTGTCAGTACTGATTCTCATGCTTCCTTCCAGCAGAATGAGTGTTTGTTCACATGCGCTAAGAAATAAACTTCTATTTAAACTAGGAACTAGTCACATTGTTTGAAACACTAAAACACTGCTGAGGAAAAATATGCACTGGACCTTCACAGTATTAACAAGAAGATAGAGTAAAAAGCAAAATCAAGGACATATTTGTAGCTCAGTTCTATTTAGGGAAATGATAACAAAAAATCAATCCTAATCTACTAGTTACGAGATTTATTAGGAGTTGTTCCTTTAACTCCAGTTCACTGCTCTGTTTCTTGCCTTTCTTCCTTTTTTCCTCCCCTTAATTTCTTTTCTGATGTGATTGAAAATGCTTTGAAAGTGTGTATTTAACTGATGTGGTTCATGATGTCGAAGGGACAGTCTGGCTCCAGGCACAATTGAGGAGCCATCCAGTGACAGCCCTAGTGGTCCTAGCCCTTGACCATAGTCTCATCTGAAGCTTCACTTAACCATTTTTGTCCCATTAAAAGCATTATACTACATCCTTCACATACCTCTTGTCCAATCTTTGGCTCTTATTTTTCTTTTGCATCATATGGGTGATTAAAAAAGAGAAAAATGAAATCTAGAAAGGCAAAGCCCTGATACTGCCAAATTGTTTTGCACAGGCTTTGGTACAGTCTGTGGGTGTTTTGCCATTGATGACACTGGGACAAAAATTGGGCTCTACATGCTTATTTTAATTCAGTGTCTCAGTTGAAGAGTGCACAGTGTCACTAATAAGCTGCCGTCAGAGAATAATAATGGGAAACTGGTTTCCTGGCACCAGCTGTGTATCTTACTGTGACCTGCTACTGTTGAAAATGAAAATGACATAAGATTTCTACAGATCAGAACATATTATGGCAACATGCAGAAAGGAGCAAGTTTCATTTTCCATGATAGAGAGGAAGATACAATATAAAGGCTAAATGTTCCAAAGGACAGGTATTCTGGGTATACTCTGGATAAAGGATAGGTGTCCTGGGGACATTTTGTATTAAAGAGAGCTGAATGTCTGACAGCAAAGCAGGAACAGTCAGGTGAGCAAAACTGCCTGAAACATTAAAGAAAAAAGCTAATTATTTGTTGAAATGAGTCAATGATACGCATGGGATTGCTAAGATTATTTTTTGTTTTGTTGGGGTTTTGGTTGTTTGTTGGTTTAGGTTTTTTTCATGGGGTTTTTTAGTGGTTTTGTTGTTGTTGTTGTTTTAGTTTTACTTTTTAAACTGATTGATAGGCAGATCCCTGGTCCTGAAAGGACAATCTTATTATTCATCTCAATCTACACATTTCATATAAGATGAAATCTCAGAGGCAGACATGGCTGTAAGCACTCTTTTCAGTGCCTCTGTAGGCTGCCTTTTGAAGGTTAAGTGAGTACCAAAATGTTACCTTTTGTTTTCTTTTTTGATTTTTCTGTATACCACGAGATTCCATGTCTTCCCTTTTTCAAGCTTATGCTGTCTCTCGCTTCTGTGTTGCCTGTATCCCCTTTTAGTCCCCTTTGCTTTTTCTCTGTCTCTCTTTTAGCTTTTCTCTGTTCTTTGAGCTTTATCTGTACAATTCCTTGGAGCTTCATGCTGAAGAGACATGACTTGACTGCAAGCTTTCAAGAGTCACAAATGAAATGAGCTTTGGAACTCTGTGTCTCCTGATGCCAAGTGCAAAAGAACTTTCCTAAATAGTGTAGTTTGGCCAGTCAATTACTGAAGCCTGTGAGAAAAGCATGGAGTAATAAAATTATGGGCAATACTGAAAGGAATACCAGAAAGCTGAAACAGTCTTGATTTAATGGAGAGGAGCATTATTGATTCCTGTTCTCCACAATAGAGCTTAAAAGCAAATAAAATCCATTACTTTCAATGGCAGACATTTTAAAAGCTGCTGGCTGTGTAATGTTTCAAAACATGCTGCACTGGAATTGCATTGCCTCCTTATTCTTTTACATTTCTGTCATACTACAAGCAAAGTTTTGCCATTACACCATTACAAGAACAAATTCCTAATGACTACAATCAATGTCTTTATAGATCCAGTTGCACCTAGTTACCAGATTGTCAGATGTTCTCAGCCAAGATCCAGCACTTCAAAATAAAATCTCCAAGGAGATCCTCAATATTGGAGGAATTGTTTTGGACACTTTGAAATCTCTGATTTGACTCAGCGTGACTTTCAACCCTCAATGTGTAGGCATGGAGAGCCATGATCTTTGAAGTCTCTGTTTCAACTAAATATGACAAGATCACCTCAAAGAGCTATGGTTTACTTGGGGTCACGTTGTCATTGGTTCTGCTTTTCCTATTGTGCCTTGCATTTTCAGTACCATTAAGAAGTACCTTCCCATGAAAGGTCCTGGTTGAATGAAATCTGGGAAACTGCTTTATCTTCACTTGTTCTTCACCTTCATTTTTAAAATAGCCTCTGTTTATTCCTGTAGTAAAAGATGCAGTAGAAACCACTCTGCTTTGGTGGTGGAGGAACATCAACCAGCTTTTAATCCCACATTCCTCACATGAGGAGAAAATACTGCATTTGGCACGATGCTATAGGATTTTCTTGAGTAGAAGAATTTATAACCATGGAGTCTTATCTTACAGTTCTGTTTCTTCTTTTCCCCTCTTTTATCTTTGGGGTTTTTTATTTTGTTGCTTCCTTTTGTATTGTCTTTTTTGTTTGTTTATTTTTCTTCTCTAGATCTTAGAGCATTATTTATAATGTAATCTATACTCATTTTTTTATGGGGGAAAAAGAAAAAGAACAAGAAAAAAATGCAATCTTTCAGTGTAAAAACTGATTATATAGCACAAACCAGACTGTCTTGCTACTTTGGATTACTGAAGCAAAGAACTGCTTGAATTTACCAGAGAACCCGGGCAGCTTTTTCTCCTGCATTAGTCAGTCAGCATGGTATGAATGTTCCCAATCATTTGACAGAGAGGTAGCTGTGCAGCTGCACAGTGTGCTGTCTGCTTTATAACTTGATCTGACTTTGCATAAATATATGCTAGAGATTTACTTCCTTGTGTACTCTCCTGCAGTACTATTTGCAGATCTGTTATTTTCAATTATAACAGGTTTGCTTTTGTTGGGTTTTTTTTGTTGTTGTTGTTTTGCTTTTTTTGTTGTTGTTGTTGTGGGTTTTTTTGTTTTGTGTTTTTTTTTTTTTTTTTTTTTACTTCACAAGATTTCATGCAAGGAAGAATGCTTTTTAACCCTCTCACTGGAAATTGGGTCAGACCCATGTCATCCTTACTGAAGTATCAGCACCAGAACAGGCTGTTCAAGGAGGCTACTAAGTTTATATAGTTCTTGCCTGATTCAGCCTTTTCCCAACTTGCTTACTCCTATCCAACGTTGAGGACCAATGAAAGATCTCATAGGCCTCTAGCAGAGCAAGTTTGTGAATAATTTTACTATCATTACCCATTACAGGCTTTCTGCAGGGAATCATCAGGCAAGCACTCTGTTCCATATAATTAATAAAACAGAATAAGCTGCACCACATACATCCTACTCCATAGTAAATCACAACTTCATGGTAAAGTCACTGACACAGGCTTACTTGAGATCCTCCTTGCAAACACTTGCTTCATTTTCCCCCTTCTGGCCTGTTTTTGTTTTCATTTTCATTTTGTCTTAACTGAAAGAATTTAACTTAGCTGAATCTAAGAGAAATATTGCTTTTGGAACTGGACATAACATTTTGTGATGTACGCTGTTTTTCCTTGGTGGTTAATGAAAAACAGACCTGAATGCTGTAACTCATAATTCTTTCTTTACAGACAAGCAATGAAGCTATGCAAAGGGTTTATAGGCTGCTAACACTACCCCTCTCTAAGCACAACTAGTTGTATTTTCAGAAATCCTAAGGAGTTTCTAGGCTTCACGAGCCTTCTAGAAGTGTCAGTTTCCCCTATGGCTACTTAAGTATGTCAGTGTCAGTTGTCCCTTCAAGATTTATCTGCTGACCATCAGAGAATCTGATGGAGCATTTTCTAAGAGCTATCAGTTTTTTCGAACTTTAACTTTCAGATTTTTTGATCAGTGTTTTTTTCAAGTTCTGCCTTTCCTTGTATGAACTATTTTCTTCTCTACTGTTTTGTTTTTTTGCTTTGTTTCTCTTTTTAAATTTTGTTTCTGATGGAAGCTTAATGGTAATGACTTGGGAGTGACATAGATGGCTGACCTGAAGAAAACAATTATTCTCAGTGTGAGATTTATGAAGAATATAATTCAGCAGGCCACCAACAGCTGTTCCCTTCCTAGCATCTCAGAACTGGAAAGAGCTGACTCTGAATATTTTAAGTTCTATCATTAATTAAATTTTCACAAGACTTTCTAATTAATTATATATACTGGTTTTCAGGTTTTTGAGTGAACTTTCTAACATTTTGTTCTGCAGAAATTGAGAATGTCTGTTCTTCTGTCTTTTATGCAAAATATAAACCATTTCTGTAAATGAAGAATAAGAATATTTAACATTATTGTGAACAAGTAAATGTATAAATGCATGTAATTGTAAACACACATACACTCATATATACACATATATATGTATATAATCCAAATGTTCATTCTTTCTCCTAGCTCTCTGCTTGACATCCTAATTTATAAACAAGTAAGTCCACTGTAGGTAACAAAATTATTTAACTAGAATACTGCCCTGCCTACCACTGGTTTGCAAATGTATATTTATACAATTTATCCTTTTTGTTTCGAAATAGAAGAAGCACAAATCATCTTGACAGGTGCATTTCAAAATAGATCTCTCATGGAACTGGATTATAAGAAAAACACAATCTTAAATAAGTAAACCAAAAGTCTATGGAAATTCTCTAAAAAATAATACAAATTATACTTATTCTGTCAACTAAAGATATCAAAGTTTTTAACCAATTCTAATATGTGCATTAATGATGGTTCTTATCTTCCATTTAAAATCTTCCTAATTTAGACTTTTCTCTCTGCACAGAACAGACCTCTTAACTTTGTCTTCCGTGTAGAAAATAACCTCTGTTCTTGGAGATACTTCCAGGACTGTTCCACTCTGATCTAGGATAACTTGAAAGCATAACTCGAGCATTAAAAACAACCTCTAGTCAATTTGTCTTGAGATCTTCACAGAATCATAGAACGTTTTGGGTTGGAAGTGACTTATAAAGGTCATCTAGTCCCATATTCCTACAATAAGCAGGGACCTCTCACTAGAACAGATTGCTCAGAGCCCCATCAACCCTGACCTTGAATGTTTCCAAGGATGGGGCCGCCACCCCTCCCTAGGCAACCTGTTCCAGTGATCCACCACCCTCATATTAAAGAACTTTTTCCTGATGTCCAACTTAAATCTACCCCTCTCTAGCATGGAACCATTACCCCTTGTCCTATCATTACATGCCCTTGTGAACAAGTCTTCCACAGCCTTCTTATAGCCCCCTTTCAGATATTGGAAGGTCACTGTAAGGTCCTTCTGAAGTCTTCTCTTCTTCAGACTGAACAAACCCAACTGCCTCAGCCTGTCTTCCTAAGAGAGGTGCTCCAGCCCACTGATCATTTTCACTGCCCTCCTCTGGACATGCTCCAACAGGTCCACATCTACCATGTGTTGAGGGCTCCAGAGCCAGACACAGGACTCCAGGTGGGGCATCACCAAGGCAGAGTAGAGGAGCAGAATCACCTCTCTCGATCTGCTGGCCCCACTTCTCTTGATGCAGCCCAGGATGCAGCTGGCCTTCTGGGCTGCAATTGCGCATTGGTGGCTCATGTCCAGCTTTTGATCCACTAGTACCCCCAGCTCTTTTTCCACAGGACTGCTCTCTAGCATGTCTTACCCCAGCCTGTATTGGTATTTCTGGTTGCCCTGGCCCAGGTGCAGGGCCCTGCACTTGGCCTTGTTAAACATCATGAGGTTCACCTGGGCTCACTTCTCCAGCTTTTCCAGATCCCTCTGGATGGCATCCCATCCCTCTGGCATATCGACCACACCACCCAGCTTGGTGTCATCAGCAAACTTGCTGAGGATGCTCTCAATGCCACTGTCAACACCATTAGTGAAGATACCAAACAGCACTGGTCCCAGCACAGAGCCTTGAGGGACACCGCTTGTCAACGTTTTCCATCTGGACATCAAACTATTGACCACTACCTTCTGGATGCAACCATGCAGCCAATTCCTTATCCACTGAGCAGTCCACCCATCAAACCCATATCTCTTCAACACAGAGAGAAGGATGTTGTGGGGGACCATGTCAAAAGCCTTGCAGAAGTCCAGATAGATGACAACCATAGGTCTTCCCTTGTCCATTGATGCAGTCACTCCACTGTAGAAAGCCCCTAGGTTGGTCAGGCAGGATTTGCCCCTCATAAAGCCATGCTGGCTGTCCTGAATCGCCTCCCTGTCCTCCATGTGCCTTAGCATGTCTTCTAGGAGGGTCTGTTCCATGCTCTTCCCAGGCACAGAGGTGAGGCTGAGAGGTCAGTAGTTCCCAGGGTCCTCCTTTCTACCCTTTTAAAAAATGGGCATAATGTTTCCCTTCTTCTAGTCACCAGCGACTTCACCTGATTGCCATGACTTTTCAAATATCCCAGGAGTGGCTTGGCAACTTCAAGCAAAAATCTTAATGGTCCTGATTAAAATATCCATCTACAAAGTGTTCTTGAAAACTGAGCTTGAAAAATTTGGTTTAGAAAAGATAACTTTAGGGATGCTTTGAATGGGACAATACTTCTAATCAATTTGACATTTATAGAATATAGAGGCTTAGTGTTTGCATACCATTTTAGTATTTATGTACCATTACCCTATTAGAGCCATACTGGATGGACAGATCATGTATGTGACAGTTTTTGTGATTACATATATGTACTGCAACTTTGATGAGCTTTGCAATCCCTGTGCTCATAAGTATCCATTGCTTCTTTTCCCGTGGTAGAGGAGTTTCATGTTTTCTCTCTTTTCAGTCTTAAAGAGGCTTTTGAGTAATATTTTTATAATATTTGCAGAAAAAAAGTAAGAGATACTTCTCTGGAACCTTTTAATTGTGACAACACTTTGCACAGCAGGCCAAAATAGGAGGATTTGAGCTTCTAAATCCATAAGGGATTTGGAATTGCACTGAATGTTTCCAGCTTTGTTCCATGGGGTGCGATGACATGAAAGCTTATATATAAAATCTCACCTTATGCAGCAATTTCAAGTCTTTAATCCTTGCTACGAGTTCATTTCTGTAGGTGTCTTCCAGAAATTAATCATCTAGAAAAGATATGTTAATGCTGTGACCAATATATACAAAAAGCTTTCTACAGTCCACTGTAACCCACAACATTTATAGTTAATGCAGCTAGTACCAGTGATACCAACCTTTATCTTATCAGTACCTCTATGTTTTTAATGTGAGAGTCTACATGATTTTTTACTGGTTTTAATGTTCTAAAAGTTTTCTATTTTCTTGCTGTTCAAATAAATTTGATCTCTTCTGCCTCAGTAGTGTGTTACGCAAGTTATCATTTTTACTTGAAACTAATTTGTTTTATGCTATTAATTTTACATGAAGGTAAGTTGTTCTAACTGTAAAAAAAATCCTTATATTTATTTCACACATTTAAAAAGTAGCATTGATCTTGGAGGACTTTAATTCTTTTTTGCACAGAGAATTCAATATGGTCGTAATGACAAAGTAATATATGATAATAAAGTGATAGATATATGATAATAAAGAAATATTAATAAGATCAGGTCTTTAACTCCTGCTTTCAGCCCCATATACTTGTAGGTTACTGGTGCTCAGAGGGCTACCACTGCTGATGGTAGTTGCAGCAATGAATTACTTATACTCATGCTCTCTTTTAAACAAATAATTTTGTAAAAAGCTTTGTAAAAAATTCCTCATTGGAAACGAGGTTATATTAAATGCTGGAGTTAGGAATGTGTTGTGGTTTGTGGTTTTGTTTTTTTTTATGAATATGATTTTTGAACCCTTTACAGAAAATTGTAGCCCTCTGGGGAATAATTTCTCACTTCTGATGATAAATCAAGAAGTGCAAGTGACAAAGGGGAAGAAGAAGCTTCATTGGATTCAAGAAAAGAATTCTCCTTGGTGGTGCTAGTAATAATGAAGGGGAAAAACAAGCTCAATGAAAAATTTGTATTCTATGAACTTCTTAGGATACAGCAAATTATCTGCTTAAGGCTTTGGGGATTCAAATGTAGGTTTGCTAAGATTAACAGTGTGTTACAGATGTGTTCACAGGAGGCGGTTCAGTGATAGCTAGTTATATATTTTGTCAGAAACTTTAAATTGGAGGAAAATGTAGTACACTAATGTATTAAGGGCTGTCATTATTGCACTTAAAATAAAAATTGCTTTGGGAGACACTGCTCTAATCAAAACAAACAAACAAAAAAAAACAAACCCAAGGAAATATTCGCATATTCCCTCCAAGGGATCTCATGAGGCAAAACAATGGGAACATGTATGAGTGGCTGCAAAAAGTCTAAATTCTAACAAATGTTACCATTAGCTCTCTGCAGCAAAATTTATGAGGCCCTGCACAAAAGTTTTCTAGTTGGCTTCACTATCTAAATAGATCACAAAACTGTAGGGAAGTGAGGAACTATTTCAGCATTAAGCAGTACTGGTATTGGCACCTGGAAATTTCCAGTACTATTCAACAGTGCCAGAAAACAAAATTCAGTTTGACTAGATAACAGAAAATAGACAGTTTCTGTGTATTTGCAGCTATTCATAGCTCTAAAAAAGTGAGAAAATATCTGCACAATAGTTCCCAAATCAGTCATTAGGGAACAGTCCAAAGCATAAGAATAATCCTGATTTATAACCTTCTTCAAGTACTATTCTTGAAAATTACTTCAAGATGCAGCTATTACCTCAAGGTACAGTAACCTATATGGATGTCAAGTCTGATAAGCAAGTTTATGAGAAGACAAAAGGCCAAAAAATTTCTACTAAACATTCTTTAGAAAGTAAGCAGATGTTTATATGTTGTTTTCAGAACTTAAACTAAAGCTCTTGTTTGTGAAAATACTGTCTGAGACGGGGAAGGCTGACAGAGAGACTGTCTTTATTGACATTTCCACTGATGTCTTTCTAAAATATTCCCTAGTGAACCTCTCTTATGCAACACAGCCAAAAAGTGAAACTTGGGAAATATGATAAAGAAAACTGAGGGAGTTGAATGAATCCTTATAGATCAAAATTGAAAATAAGGTCTGCTGGAGGTCTAATGAAGCAAAAACACTATGCCTTGCTCTACTTTTATCATAATAGCTAAATGTCAGAGCAAAACAGTCACAGTTTAACAACACATGTATGCCCATATCCTTCCTAGACTTCCAAAATAATGGATTTTCCTATTGAGATGCCTTTTTAGCTATCACAGCAGAAAAGCCACAGACTGTGAATAAATCATAATGCTTTCCCATGTTTCTCTTAGTTTTTTACTACATTGTGTGAACTGGATGTTTGTGTATACACTTTTCACATGCTTTTTCAAAACCAAATCGGTGTGAATAAGGTAACATCAGTAAAGAAACACACATGAAATATGTATTTTGTATCAAATAAAAGATTATCAAATCACTATTTGTAGCTGGCTTGAGAGTTTTTCTAAACAGGTTGTAAGAATACCCACATCAATGCAGTCATTCTTTTGACATTGATTTTCAAAATACATGCCAAGCAATTTAATCTGTGTACTGTTTAAACAGTATTCAGAGGCAGAAAGTTGGCCACATCATCCCATATGGGCTGATAATACTAAATGTGCAGTGTCAAGTTCTTAGCTGTAGCTAAGAAAAAAGATCAGCAACAAAAAAGCTACGATCCTAATAAGGACCAAGGCAATCATAATTAGAAGAGGTAAATGTGGTTATTTATCCTCCCTTACCTCAGCTTATACTTCCCCCACAAATTCTTTGAAATACAGATTGAGTGACAATATTGAGTTCCCAACCACTAGGTCTCCTAGGTCACATCTATTCCACATTTAACATTTCTACCTATGGAAAAAAAAAGTTATAATGCAAAAGCGCTAGATCAGTTTTCTCATGTTGTCAATCTGAGGGAAATGGATGCTTCTGAAAAATAGTAATTTACAAAATATCAATGTTTGGTTGCAGCAGGTAAACAAGATCTTTGGAGACCTACATTCAAATGTACATAGATCAAATGAAGACCTAGATTCATATGCAGTAAATTTGCTTCATAATTTGTAGACATATATGAAGGTTCAATTGGTAAAAAATAACTAGTCTTGAACAAGAATTGATTAAAATTATCGAATTAAAAACTTACATAGAAATCATGTCAAGAAAAGATACTGTTCAACCCATGCCATGTTAGTCTCTAAACAGGGCTTCCAGTTTCCCAGATCTGCACTTTAATTAATTTCTGCTTCAATGGAAACTAGAAATAACAAAAATACTGTAGTCTTTTTTGAATAATGCAGTTACATACAGCCCTGAAGTGCCAAGGTTCAATAAACAAAACAGTAGCTTCCAGTCAAGTAGTCAACTGCTTTTCTAAAGTATACAAACAAATGATTTCAAACATACACACACAGCGTATATGTAGGCAGAGATATCATGCACATATACATATAAGGAGAATATGCAAATATTTTAAAACATTCTTCAGGTCTTTCTAAGATGCAGTGTCAGCTATTCATACATATGCATATAATTTAATGTTTATATAAAGTTATATACATAGAGAAAAGCACACAAACATAAACATGCATATGTGTATACATAAATGCAATTTACATTACCTGACAAAGCAATTATTTTATCTGGTGTGGGCTTTTTTTTTTCATTTTCACAAATCTGGAATGATAACCATAAATGAAAATTGATCTATGGCTGTACAATAACAGTTCATTAAATTTGGTTTCATGAAGAGTACAGCATCATTTGCCCTTCTGCATTCTCTTTATGTGATAATATTTAATATTTTAGTGAAGCAAGTAAATACACTTTTGACAGATATTGAATTTATGATCATTACTTACCAAGTTCATTGTTTAACTCTGTCTTTGGTCCTTAGATTTTGTGCCAATGAAAGAATAGCTCATGAAATGAAAAAATAGCTTGTGGATTCCCATCTGAAGTAGCAGTCTAATGGATACTGTGTTCATCAAATGGCTGTACGACTGCATTTGTGTTTAAATACAGTGACCATTTACAGTCTTCAATCCATTCTGGGGGCTTTGGAGTAGATCATACAGGAAACTGTTTGAATATATGATGCCTGAATTCTTGGAGAGAGCAGTTATCAGCACATTCTGACCCTGTAAACTCTTCCCATTTGTCCTTAAAATTACATTGCAGTGGGAATGCTGGGAAGAAAAGGCAGCCCAGGGTAACTGTTAGAAGAGCTCTAAAGCCATCTGCCTCAGGGGCAGGTGGAAACTGAAGTGAGCTGTATCTCAGGTTGCAAAGAGGGGAAATACTCAGCCCTGTTGTGGTGTCAACTGTAGCTCTTTATGCTCTCTTAAATGTCTTGAATAAGGCTGAGTATAGAAGCTGTAAATGCAGAGACAGCTTACTCCTTGCAGTAAGGTTCTAAACTGAAGATTTATGAACACCTAAAAGGTTCATAAGAGCAGTTTTCTTTGGAGAACAAAGAACCCGTTCTCTTACCAAAGACTATGCAAATATTTTTTTTTTTTTTTTTTGCAATCGTTACATCAATGCAATGTATTGATACAAATTTTTCGTATCAGTTCACAAGGCAAGTAAATATATATATAATGTATACATATATACATATATTGTATACATATACATAACAAAAAAATTGCTCTTGTTCTGTATTACATGTATTGTTTCCAAAGTAAGACATATTAGGAAAGTCACTCCTCACATATGTATAAGAGCCATTTCTAAATACTTATCTCAGTCTTATGTTAGTTGAAATCCATTCCTTTAAGTTGATTTACATTAGTATAAGACTGGTAGAATATGACTAGAAAGAAAGAATCAGGTCAACATTTTTTAATCAGGAATTTAATATGTACACAGTCAGTATTGTATGTAGGTTAACTTCATAACAGCTCCATAAAGTGAATTGATACACAGTACTGTCTCATGCCAACATAGCATTAAAATCTATAATTTAAAACCTTTCCTTTGAAACTGGCTAAAGACATGTTAGGAAGATAGATGGAAAGAGTCTCACCATCTATCAAGTAAGTAAAACTATACATCAATGCACATTCATAGGCATTTTTCTTTGTCATCTCCCATGCTGTGTGTGAGTAATACATTCTTGATTAGCTAAGAAACTTCTGTAGAATTTTACATTTTTATGTATTTTATATATTCCATGCAGCAACATAAACTGATGTTTAGTTATACTGACTATATGCCATAAGAACCATCATTGTCGATTTCTCAACAGAAGAATGAATTGGTGCTATAAGTCTTAAATGCTTGGTAATCAAATTTCTCCACTTCTCAGCAGGAAAAAAAAAGTATCAAATACACCAGTTCTGGATATGATGTTGTATAGGCGTTTGTCATACATTTTTAAAGCAAACGGCTATTACTATTTTTATTTTTTTTTCTTCTTTCTGGAAAACAAAAGCTGTTTTAGACATTTTAATGTATCAAAATCTGATTGATTGTTATTGTTGGGTTTTTTAAGTCAGAAAAGGCTGAACCCTTTGATCTGGTTTTGATCACTGATAGAAGAGTTCCCATGCAGAATCCACATGTGAGACTGACAATTTATCTGTTAACTTATGCTGAGGTGGTCACAGTTTCCTGGAACTGAGGTAAAAAATTGAGCATCTTGGTGGATGATAAAGAACATGTGTAAATGTTTTATTTTCTTTCCACTCTGTTCACTTTTCTTGTTCATGTCCCCTTTTCATGATCACATGCTCATCTGCCCCAAAGGAGTCACTCCATATTCAAAATGACCATTTAATTTCAGTGTCCGTATTTCCAAGGCATTTCTTGTTTTCTTCTTTCACCATGCTTGTCCTCTCATCCTGTCTTGGTTTGAGTTCTGCTTTTTTCATGACTGGACTCATATTTTAATGCTACATAGCTATGACCTCATTCTCTGCTCTAAATGGGCTTAGTACAGTACACCTCCCCATTTAATCAGTCAGTACCAGTGAGCATCTATGTGACAATTTATTTTGATGAGCCAGAAGGGAAAGAAGCCTGCTTATCTGACGAGCCTTCTCTTTTAAGTGGTGAAATAAGACATTCTGAATGAAGAAAAACAACTTTTTGTGGTTTACCATAAAATGCTGGCTTCTGTCCTTGTGAGAAATATGTGAGGTACAAGTTTTATGAGGACCGAATCCAACTAGTTTAGTGAAATTCCTTTTACAACTTGAAAAGTCTTGTAAGCAGGAGACTACTTGATCTATTTTGATACTTTTTGCAGGGATCTGTAAATTTCATATTATTTTCCTGCACTGTGCTGCAGACATCCAAAGAAGATCAACTTTTATTGCCATATATCTATGTTGTAAATTACAAATATTATGTGAATGTTTATATCAGACAACCTTCTCTTTCCTTTCAGCTTAGAAAAATACCAATGAATTGGGTGTTCATTGTATGATTTTGATAATGTGGAGCGGTCTGCAGGGTGACCTCTCTGGGAGGAGGTCAGGAGATGCCCTGTGCAAGACAGAGGTGGTTCCAGCCTGCTCCAAAATGGATCCACGACAGGACACAGTCAATCCCACCAGCTTTGCTGGTGGGACCTCTATGATATCATTTTTAAGAAAACACTGGTATGGAAGACAAGGAGGGAACAAAACAATGAGAAACAGCAAAGGGAACAATGAAGTTAGAGGAGGAGGAAGTGCTCCATGGCACAGTAAGCACACATCTGAAGGGACTGTCACCCATACCGGACACATGATAAAGCCTAGGAAAAAGGTGATAAAGAGATGTAAGCAGGGAGAAAAAACTATGCACTGATAGTTGCCTATCTGAGAGGACCATTTGTAACCTGCAGAAAAACAGTGGGGAAGGAGAGGTGTCTGAAGTGAAGTTGAGCTGGCAAAGGGGAGGGAAGGTGTTTTGCCAAGTGTCTAAATGGTTTTCTTTTTGTTTCCTACTACACAAATCAATAATTTAAAGTTGTTGACTACAAATTCAATTCTCCAAGTTCAGACTGCTTTGCCCATGACAGCAGCTAGTAAGTGATCTCCCTGTACTTATTTTGACCAATGAGTTTTCTCTCTCTTCTTCTTCCTGTTCTCTCCTCTGTACTACTGCAGGTGGAGGAGTGAGAGAGCAGCCACGTGGGAGCTTGGCTGCTGGCTGTGGCCACTTCACAACAGTTAGAAAGAAAAATGGTTACCTAGATCCTTCTAAAAGTGGTTACCAAGATCCTTCTAAGTGAGTATCCTACCAGCCTTATAACATTAAAATATTTTTTTCTGTTATGCATCCATTCCAGGATATTTTAGGTTAAAAGTAACACCATGCCTATATGTGTAGACTTTTATCTCAATACAGCTTTAACTCTTGAATAGCTATTAAAAGTTCCATGACAATGTAATTGGAGAAGGGGTTAAAATACAGACTGACTTGATATATTAGCCTAAAAATGAAAATAAGTTGAGTTAGTGAAAGAAATAAAATTAAAAATACAGTCAATATTGCCATCAAATCATCAAACACATCTGAAGAGACAAACAACATCAGGTGAGAAATAGTTCTCTAATGAAAACCAAATGTAAAAAACATATGACATTTCATCACATTCCTTCAAAAAATCTGCTAGAAAGAGCTACAGTACAAATCACCATCTGTTGAAACATCCTTGTCATCAGAATTTAGTCTTTTGATACTGATCTTTGGATACCATATTTTGAAAAGCAACTTGACCATTATTGTAGTTTAAACTTTATTAAGTACTATGCAATTCTGTAACGTTCTTTTTAGCTATACACAATAAAAACTGTTCTTCTATTTCTTCTATTTAAAATTTGGTTTAGGAAATATAATCTCCCACACTGCTACGTTAAACCAAACACAGGGTTTTTTGCATGTGGGAGAATCTATATTGCCTTTTAAATACTTATTTAAAAACCAAAACCACTGATATAAATGTAATCACATCTTCACTAATGCCTACATCCTTGAAATAGTTTGCATTGTTTCAGACACATGGTGTTACAGTCCTACTTGCATTGCAAACTTTAACATTAAATAGCAAACAGCCTATGACTGGGTGAGCCACGTAGTGGATGAGGGGAAGGCTGTGGATGTGGTCTACCTCGACTTCAGCAAGGCCCTTGACACAGTGTCCCACAGAATCCTCCTGGAATAGCTGGAAGCCCACGGCTTGGACAGGTGGAACCTTCGCTGGGTTAAAAACTGGTTGGAAGACCAGGCCCAGAGAGTGATGGTGAATGGAGCTGCATCCAGCTGGCGTCTGGTGACCAGCGGTGTTCCCCAGGGATCAGTACTGGGCCCAGTCCTATTCAACATTTTTATTGGTGACCTGAATGAGGCAATCGAGTCTACCCTTAGCCAGTTAGTGGATGACACCAAGTTGCAGGGTTGTCGATCTGCTGGAGGGTAGGAAGATGCTACAGAGGAACCTGGACAGGCTGGATCAATGGGCCAAGGCCAATGGCATGAAATTCAACAAGACCAAGTGCAGGGTCCTGCGCTTTGGCCACAATAACCCCAGGAAGCACTACAGACTGGGGAAGAGTGGCTGGAGAGCAGCCCAGCAGAGAGGAACCTGGGAGCACTGGTTGACAACCAGTTGAACATGAGCCAGCAGTGTGCCCAGGTGGCCTGGAAGGCCAATGGCATCCTGGATGCCAATGGTATCAGGAATAGCGTGGCCAGCAGGAGTAAGAATGTGATTCTCCCCCTGTACACAGCACTGGTGAGGCCTCACCTCCAGTACTGTGTACAGTTCTGGTCCCCTCAATTCAAGAAGGATATTGAGGTGCTGGAGCAGGTCCAGGGGAGAGCAACAAGGCTGGTGAATGGACTAGATGGAAAGTCTTATGAGAAGAGGCTGAAGGAGCTGGGGTTGTTTAGCCTGGAGGAGACTTGGGGGGACATTCTCACTCTCTACATGAGCCTGAAGGGAGGTTGTAATCAGGTAGGGGTCGGGGACTGTTATTCCCAGCATAATTAATTTTTTTTCGAGCATTGGTTGCTATCTGACTGAATAAAGAAGTTTAATAAAGTCTAGTGTTAATTTCAGTAGAAACTGTCATTATTTAATTTCCAGCTTTGTCAGATTTATATAGTTGATATATTTTATATTATTCTTATTTTTATTTCTTTTTCTTTTCAGTTATGCAGAGCTGCAGTCAGACTCTTATCTCAAAAATTTTTAGAAAAAACCCTCAAAAGGTATTATTGCGTGCCTCTTATGTCTGGAAGGAATACCACCTTGAAGGAAGGAATTTTAATAGTCTCAAATTCTTTCCTTTGATTCTGTTTTTTGAGGCTCCACTTTCCTGTATATATATAAAAGATTGCCTTAATCAATGCCACATTTACCTCTTAGATATTTTCTATTTCTTCTGCTGTCATCTGAAGAGGATCAATTGTTGATTTACTTTTTTCCTTTCCATTCTGCATCACATATCTTCTACTTTTGTGATTCTGACTGTAATAAAATAAATGTTCAACTCCATAATTTCAAAAGTGAGTAGCAGGTTTTAGGGATTATTATTATTAATATTTTTTATATTGACAGGGGGGGTGAATTTATTATTAAAGTTTATTCTGCTCTCGCACACTAATAGCAATGTGAAATTCAGGCTTCTTGACTTCATACATTCCTTCCTATGAGGAAATTCATACACACTTCTATAGGAAGGAGACCTCTAATTGAGGTTGTAGGGAGGTGGGAGTTGACCTCTTCTCTCAAGTGAATTCTGACAGAATGAGGGGAAATGGCCTGAAGCTGCACCAGGGGAAGTTTAGATTGGATATTAGAAAGAATTTCTTTACTGAAAGAGTGGTTGGACAGTGGAACAGGCTGCCCAAGGAGGTGGTGGAGTCATCATCCCTGGAAGTGTTTAAAAGAAATATATAGTGCTTGGCTACATGGTTTAAGAATGGGTAAATCAGGTTATGGTAGGGACACTTAGGTTATGGTTGGACTTGATCTATCTTCAAGGTCCTTTCAACCAGGATGATTCTATGATTCCAAGTGCTCAAATGCACCTTGAATATAATTAGCTCTCCTAATTCATGTCCACAGAAGCACAAAAGCCCAGCTCTAATTATAGGTGAACCATGTACTTGCTTATGGGAGCCAATTGCATTCACAGTCCAGCTACTTGGTCTGGCTGAGAAAATAAGTCCAGTTGACTGCCACTTTTTTTGTTGCGTCTAAAGAGGGATACTAGCCACAGCTACTGCTTAAGATGGCTCCAGCAGCATCAAAAACAGGAATAAGGATCAGGAAGCTAATCTCTGCTGAAATTTTTCCCAGCGTAATTTAATTTCCTCATATGGGCTGAGGCTAAATATATGAGGGTGGTGGGTCCTGCACATGGATCACAATGCCATGTGACACTACAGGGTTGGGAAAGAGTGGCTAGAAAGCTGCCCAGAGGAAAAGAATGTGGGGATGTTTGTCAAATATGAGTGCTTGGGTGGCCCAGGTGTGCCCAGATAGCCAAGAAGACCAACAGTGTCCTGGCTTGTATCAGAACTAGTATGGCCAGCAGGATGAGGGAAGTGATTGTCCCCCTGTACTCAGTACTGGTGAGGCTGCGCTTTGAGTATTGTGTTCATTTCTGGGCCCCTCACTAGAAGAAAGACATCAAGGTGCTGCAGTGAATCCAGAGAAGGTCAAGGAAGCAGATGAAAGGTCTAGAGAACAAGTCCTATGAGGAATATCTGAAGGAACTGGGATTATTTATCCTGGAGAAAAGGAGGCTGAGGGGAGACCATATTGTGCTCTATAGCTGCCTGAAAGGAGGTGATAGGAAGGTGGGAGTTGGTTCTCTTCTCACAAGTAAAAAGCAACAGAGCAAGAGGAAATGGCCTCAAGTTGTGCCATGGGAGGTTTAGATTGGATATTAGGAAAAAATTCTTCACTGAGAGTTGTCAAACATTGGAACAGGCTGCTCAGGGAAATGGTGGAGTCATCATGCCTGGAGATAATTAAAAAATGCATAGAAGTGATGCTTAGATACATGGCTTAGTGGTGGAATTGGCAGTGTTAGGTTTATGGCTGGACTTGATAGTCTTAAATATCTTTTCCAAACTAAATGATTCTATGATTCTGTATCAGCCTTTCCCAAGAACATCTTGTCTTGGGGAACAAGTGACCTCAGATAACTTGCTCGTGGGACAACAAAATACAAGCCTTCAGACAGTTCTGCACAAATACAAATATGCATTGTTTAATTATTATTTTGAGAGGGAAAATTATGCTATTCTGGCAGCAATTGAAAGCAGAGCTTCCTCTAATAATTATTTTAGTTAAGAGTCACCATGGCACAATATATTCCTGCTGCTGTTCTAGTATGATTCTGGACCATGCATCACACAAAGTATATAAGCTGAAATAGATGATCCTTCAAGACTTACAGAATTTCTTCATATTTAATGCATCTCTTTAAGTGTATACTCTTTTTAGAGGAAAGGAAAGAAAAAGAATCATGTTCTGACTGCAATTATTAAATGCATTGCATTTGTTTAGTACGAATGCTAAATAGGGACACAGGCTGTAGAATTCAGTTTAATGTATTTCATATGCATTAGTTAAAAGAAAATTGTTTCAAGAACAATATACAATATACAATATATATTTCCATAAACCTAAGGATACTTACAGCTCATTGAGTGGCATTTTATCAGACAATACAATCAAAGATTGGAAAAACTGAAATAATTGAAATAAGCAGAAGAATTAAAGTACTCTGGAATACTCTCTGATATTACTTACTATTGTAATGCAATGTGTAATTAAGCAAAGACTGAAAAAAATATGACCCAATTTCAAATATAAAAATACAGTATATATTAATTTTCTCAGTGAAACAGTCTCTTGTTAAACACTGTTGAGTTAAGTATTCCACAGAAAGTGTTGAACTTTTCTAAAATTTACCAAATCTATCCTAAAATTAGTATTTGTTTAAAAGTAAGAATAAAACATACCTATTTTAAGCTCAGACTAGATTAGATATTCAACACAACCTACGGAACACTGGCATGCATGATAGATTGTCAAATGCCTTAAGATCCTCTGGTCAGAGAGCCCTGAGAAACTGGGATGAGTGTTAAGTGCACAGCATGTAGTTTCATTCTCTACCTATAAAATCTTAGCTTGGCCTGCGGGTATAGAGTAAGGAAAGTATGAGACATGATATCTAACCACAGTTTTGTGATTTAATTAAGATGTACTGATTTGGATTGCTAAGTTGTCATATCATATAACCCCAAAGCTTTGTGATGTGATTAATGCATCTTGACTTAATATATGAGGGGAAAAAATAAGTCAGTGATTATGTGAAAAAACTTGCTTTTGTAATTTATTTCTGGGCAGATAGCTTGCATCTTAAATATTTGAAAGGCATTTTGGTATGTTCATAGGTGTAATGAAATAGCCAAATTCAATGGCAGAAATCTTGGGTACAGGGTTTTAGGCATTATCCTTTTCTCTTCCAAAACAGATTATGATTATGCTGAAGAAAGTAATTTTCTGGATAAAGTAGACCAATTTGACTTCTCCAGGCAGTCTTTGTTCTTCACATTGGCAGCCAAGTGCTCTCCCTGGGCACAAGAAGGAAAGCTTTGCAAACTCTGTTCTGGATTCTGGTCAAGTGACTCAATTATCTGCCAAAAAAACCAAACCAAATAAAAACATAGTTAGTTTCTCTGGTGTCCTATCTATGTATTTATGTTTTAGATTATTCTGTGCTGATTGTGACTGTATGTGCCTTCTCAGCAGACACTCAGACTTGTCTTCTCAGCCATAAATTTCTGGTTTCAACTATAACTGGAAAATAAACTTGTCCTCTCAAAAAAACCCCAAAAAACAACAGAAAAAAAACCCCAGGAGTCATATTTGGCCTGCAGTTTACAATGCTTTTCTCTGATAAAATATGTTATAAAACCTGACATTTAGCAAAGAAATCTGTATGTGTATTGTAAAAATAACGGTTTGTACATATCTATAACATCCTTAGGCACAGAAGAGACTTTCATCTGTGGTCATAATCCAGACACAATCCAGGTGTCCTTGTCTTTTTTAATTACCAATAGACTATGATGTCACTTGCTATCCTCAGTATACTGTTTTATACTTCTGTTCTTGATTTTAACCATATACATGTATAGTTACAAAATATGTATAAGCATCAACACATATATAGCTCATATTTTTTATTTTTACTGCAACAAATTGTTTTAAAAATATAATATTTACTGGAAACATTTAATTTTGCTGTACTCACCAAGCCCATCTGTATGGATTTTTACTCCATATTCAACTTCTTCGTGCCCTCTTTTTCATACTACCCTCAGGAAAAACCTCAGAGAGTAGATAGGTTTTGCACTATAACTTGTGTATTGCAGCACAACTTGTATATTGCAGCACAACTTGTATATCAACCAGTAAAGTCTCCAAAAGATTGAAAGAGGAAGTGAATTTCAGTGGTTTCATGCTGCTTGCATGCTGATGCTCATTGTTTCCATGAGTGGATTCAAAAGGACAATAAAAAAAAAAGGTGAACACCCCCTCCCCGCCCCCCCCATCTGCTCCTCTTTGGGTATATGAAATGGGAAGTGAACAAGTGGTCTTTAGAATGGCTAGAAAATTCCACATCTTTTAGTGTTCCAGAAGTGAATGCCAGTATCTTCAATAAAATACAGAATGAACGCAAGTCAGCAGAGACTAAGTAACATGGATTACGCTACAATTTTATTTTAATTAAACAAACTCCAAACTCTCCCTTTCAAGGGAAAAATAAAGCCAACAACAAAAAAAACCCCGAAAAACCCACACAATGCTGTTATATATTTTTCTATTTATTTAACTTTGAAACATGTTACGCCCATCTGTCATCATTTGCAGAGACAAGAGCAGGATCAGCCAACTGAAAATCATTCTTGCACTAGGTTTGCTTTACTTCTATGAAGAACGTCAGTCAGTGGTGAGTCACATGCATTAATAAATGCTATTTGCACACTTGTATGCAGAATGCAACATTATTAATATATTTTTTTTATGAAATATGAAGTTTAGCCTCTGTAAGAGTATCTCACCCAGGTTTGTGTGGTGCCTAAGAAGCAGTAAATTTTCTCACTGGTGTACCAAGTTTCCAACGATTTAGTCAGACATAAGAAATACCTAAATATGCTAAAGAAGTGTTTCCAAGGAAGCGAGGATTATCAAGAAGTCAGAAGGCAAAACATCAGTACCATTTCCTTTAGTTTAATGACAAAAAAAGTATCACTGAAGGTTTCTTGAATTTGAAGACTTTGACAAACCCCAAGCAAAGCTGTGAGGAGAAATACAGCAATGGTGGACCATACTTTGTGCTGTAATTCTTCACACAGAACCTCCTGTGTTTCAGTTACATGTCCATTGCCTCTAGTCCTGTCACAGAGTGCCACTGAAAAGAGCCTGTTTTCATCTTCTTTGCACCCTACTCTCAGATATTTATACACATTTACAAGATCGCTTCTAAGCCTTCTCCAGGCTGAACAATCAGCTCTCAGGTGAGAGGTATGAGGACTCACATGAGTCCTCCCTACCTTTGTCTTTACTCACTTACCACCCCTTATAAAGCCACAGTAACCATTCCATCCAGTCAAAGCTACAGCTAAGTACTTGCTGCTACAAATTTAGAGTACTCATTAGTACATAAGGCAGACATGCAATACTACCCTTTACTGAAACACTGTATTTTCAATGAATGTTCAGAAACAACGGACAGTAAATTATAACTTGCTGTGAATGAATCTACAAGTGAATATTTCTATATTCAGGAAAAACTACAGAGGATATTTTAAGGTAAGCAACATATTCAATAAGGTAAAAACATTATAATTAGTACCTTCACTTCTGGAAAAGCAGTGCCTTACAGATGATAAATTCAAATTTATTTGCCTAAAATTTGTGCTTATTGAGATTTTGAACTTTCTTACAGAAATTTATTTCTCAAAGCTTTTCTTGATAAACTATAAAAAAATCTCCTAAAGTTCAATTTTCTCAGATGGAGTGTCATTAGCACTGTCTATCACACATACACCTCCCTCCCAAACTTCAGTACAAATTTCTTTGGGCTTTTAGTGGTTGGGAATGCCTGCTTTAAATAAAAACTGTATTGATTATGATGATCTGAATGGCTGGCTCAACCACAGGTCAAAGAGATGGACAAGAAATACTGAAAATTAATCTTTTGGAACTGCAAATTTACCTTTTTTACTTTTCTAATTAAGGCTTTATATAGGTAATGTCTTATAAGTTGATATGCTTTATTTTCCTTTCTCCCAGTATTTTCACTGTTATAATTTGTCCAGACTCCTTACTATGAAAATTACTACCTACCTATTTCATTAAGCTAAGGATCGTTGTAATAGTGACATCTATGCAGTCGTTCATCCCATGCATCTATAGATCGTGACCTACCCTATTTAGAATGTAAGGAAGGCTGTTCTCTGTGGAGGTCTTTTGCAATTGACTAGGTAATCAATGGATTAAGCTACTTTCTTCTAACATCACAAGAGGCTGCAGAATCCAAAGATAACTGCTACTCAGAAGATATGGGAGGTAATTTTTTCTAATTGAGTGCACTTTCTCCCTGGTTCAGAGCTCACTGAAATGATAAAATCTACCTTTGTGTTTGGAGGAGCATCTCTGCCAATGTAAAGATCTTTGCAGACAGACAAGCAGACATTGGAAAGGGTTTTGATGGAGACAGTATGTAAAAGTTAAAAGAAATTCAATGTCCAAATAATGTTTGTTTTTTGATTTGTTTTTTTTTTTTCCTAAAGCCAGGTTAGCATTTTTAATTTCTTTCTTCTGCTTAGCTGGGTACTTAATGGGGAAAGGAAAAGAGCAACTGTATGGAGAATGACAGGAAAAGGCAGAGCCTGGAGATGATTCTTGGTTGATTAACAACAGCTTATTATTATTATTATTATTATTATTATTATTATTATTATTATTATTATTATTATTATTATTATTATTATTATTATTATTATTATTTTAATATTATATTAATATTATTAATGTAATTAAATAATAATAATAATTTATTAGCACTTTGCATACTCAGTTATTCAGAGAAAGGAACATCTAGCACCTAGTAAGAAGGAAGCATATTCAGGCCATGAGAATAAAGAGATGATGCTTGCAGCTGACTTCAGCAAGTCTATTCATGTGATAACAGATCAATAGTTTGCATAAGGGTTGTATGACAGGCTTATAAGACTGGCTGCAAAAGCAGAAACAAACCCTGCTCATTGCCAGGGGAACTAGATATGGGAATGAATACTTCTAATGAGTGGGTAGGAAGACAACTAATTCACTTCACAAATACTGCTATAGATCATGGTGGCGATAATGAGTGCCATTGGAAAAATATGTAGCCCATTGGTACAGCAGGAGAAAGAAATCCATATTTCTGCTACTTACACTGTATCCGTCATGTGGATAAACGCAGCGAAGAACTTCTGTTTTTCAAGGCTTCTAGTCTAGCAACTTTACCGAGTACTAAATTTCAAAGGAAAAAATAGCATTTTATTACTTCACTTATCTTCTCCCCATGGTATAAATTGCCGAAGAGTTACCCAGGGTTTCAGCTGCCCAGTTTCTATTGACTTTAATGACAAAAGCATGGCTAAAACTCTATCCACCTCTATAAAAATTTACCCCATGTGTTGTCCTAATCATATCCGCATAGTTTACTGACAAAAACAAGTTGTTATTACTGTCACTTTAGCACAGCCAATATGACTGTTAAAAAGTAAACCAAATTGCACTCTGTCTCACATATTATCAACAAAATTGTCAGCCAGCTTTTGATTCCAGAGATTTTACTGCTAGTGATGATTAGTGTTGTGCACAGCTGACTGACCAGGCAGGTTAGTTTGTTCTGGATGAAGCCCCAAAAGTTCAAATGGTTCTCTGAACCTTTTCCAAACCCCATGGTTCTGCAAAACTGAGCTGGCATTCTTCTGAGCACTGCTCACCCAGATATCTTGCAAGTTCACTAGTACTTCATGTTGCAGGTCAGCTGGAAAATACCATGAGAATTGCTTTTATCAGAGTTATTCTTAACTCTGCTGTCAGTGTTGTTTGCAACAAGGGTGTGAGGAGGTTCACAAGCATGGATTTAATATCAAAACATGTATATGTAATATTCATTACTGAAAAATGGATTTTATTTGATCTAGAATAGAAGCATTGTCACTGGCAAAGCCATAGAGAGAGTCCTCGGAAACAGCAGCAACAATTCACTTAATGAGAAACATTGGTGTGACTGGCAGTGACTCAGTACTGTCGGTACCTCTGTAAATTTTCTCTAGTAGAATGGAGTAGCAATTCTGTCTGATGAGTACAGGATTTTAGAGGAGATACTCAGAGTCCTCATTAAGGATTTTTGGCTTAGTAAATTGGTCTTTTCCCCATATCACATCCTCCTGGTTCATAAAGGTGGTTTTACTGGGGCCTCAGAACTAGAGCGATAACAGTTTCTTCCTACAACAGTGCTCTGTGGAAATTATAATTGGATGACACAAGTTGTTAAAAACAAAAGAAAATAAACAAAAAAACATTTTGAGGAATTATGTCTCAATGTCTAAAATCTCAAAGCATATACACTTCATAAAGGTACAATGAAAAAAAAAAAGTATTGACCCAATTTTGCCAATGCAGCTTTCAATGCGGATCAAAAATTAAGAGCAATAAATTATGTAGGCAGTTAGCTTCCCTGTCTCATTTTGAAACTTGTACTTCTTGTTCTTTTATACTGCTTCTAGATAGTGTGACAGAAATATCTGAAACAGGAAGACTACCTTAAAAAATCAACTTTAAAGATCAGACTGCACTTTAAATCTATGTCTGCATGAGTCTTGCCTAACAAGGAAGTTAGCAATGGAGTTAGCAACACAGCTACAACATCTAAAAGAAATTAGAATTGTCACCTTAATGTTTGTGTTTGCTTTTATGATGTTATATGTGTGTGTTTGTGCAGTAAGGGCAGAGAGGTTGTTTAAAACCAGCTACAAGATCTTCCTAAGATCTCAAAATTTTAAAAGAGAAAAAACTGACAAACAAGAGATTGACAGGGAATGAGAAAGGAAGGAGCTATGTGCTCAAACACAGTGATACACTCTGTTACATGCACGTCTTGACAGTTATTTGCTTTTATTTTAATTAGATTTTTTTTGGTAAAATATTCTATCATCAGAGGCAAAGCAAATAATGGGTGTTGTCAGAAGACAACAAGGAAATCAAAAGAGGGAGGCCAGGGCAAACACCATGCACTATGAGACATTTCTGACACAGAAGGCAGACTGGGATTACCCTTGGAAAAAGGCAACCAGATGAGGGTACAGCAGCACAGCTGTTCTTCCCAGGCCTGATGATGTCAGTATTGTGACTCACATAAAAAAGCTCAGAGAGGTGTCCCCCCCATTAGTGTTACTTTCAGATATGTTGTTTATTCTGGATTTCCTGCCAAATCCCTTCATTTTTTTCAGGCTTTCCTATGCCTAAAATGGACTAATTCTGAACCAGATTTTCCCTAGAATTTTGAAGGGGTGCAACAGTGGAGATATGAAATCCATATGAGGGTTAGGCAAGATTTTACTCTTTGGATGTGACACAAAGACAGCTGTGGCCTCATTCTTTTTACAGCTCATGAAACTAGGTTTCAAGATGGACCCTAGGATAGCATCCAGTACATGTGACTGGGTGTACAGTGGGCTGCAATTAGTCTTATAAATGGGCAGATTCTGAGAAAATTTATTTCTGCCTTTCCATGTGCACCAAGTGAACTGCAGACTCCCATTGCCTTTGTTCAAGTGACAATCCCCATCCCTCCAGAAACAATGTTTGTCCATATTTATTCCTTAGCTACTAGCAATTCAGATCACGTCTGTCTTTTTATACTAATTATGTCAGCTTTCAACAAGGAAATCTGGCCTTCTGTTCCTTTCTCCTGTAAAAATAAATAAATACATAAATATATTTTGGAAAATGTTTTGCAAAGACTGACTTGAAGTTAGCAGAGGATGGAGTACTTGAAAATGCAAGTCTATAACATAACATAGCTTATCTACATCTATTTCTTGAGCTGGAGCTTCAATTTAATGAGCATGCTAACATTTCAGCAGTCATTATACATTGAAAAAAGTTTCCAATAATTAAGGATAATTGGCAATGAAAATAAAATTAACAGATGATAATGGCTCTGCAGCAGACTTCAGCAGCTTGCTCTTTCAGCATGTGTTGTGTAAGGCAGCAGAGGCAAAGGTTTTTAAGTGGCAATCCAAACTGGTCAACTGTATCTTGATTGTTATTCACCTAAATTTTTAAACCCTGTGCCCCTGCCTCAATTTTTCAGTTACTTTGCAATTTGTTGTACTTTCTTCTTTTTTTTATTCTTTTTAAATTTTTTTTTCCTCCCAGGCTGCCCACAACATAATATTCCAGGGTTAATTACCAGCCAAATTAAGTCTATATTTAATGATTATACAGTGACACAATCTAAGAGTCCATTAGCTTTCCCTCTAATGTCATCACACATAAAACAAGTCACTTCCAACCCCCTGACTAACCTGTAGTGCCAGCTTTTATTAGATTTTCAGAGGAAATAGCTTTAATATATAATAATGTTGTTGAATACACAGGGATTTTAATAGTCTGCACAGCATTTTCCACAGCTTACTGGCTTTTTTATGGTGGAGCAGGGGAAGAACAGAAGGACTCCTTGTAACATTAGAGTAAATGCACTTTGTATCATGGATGTGTCTACGAGCTCCACTGTGCTTAAAATATTTCCACAATATTAGCTTTCATTTTAATTAATTTAAATCTTGGCAGCTAGAAGTTTTTTTTGTACAACAGAAAAGAAATACAAAAGGGACAAATTAAAGGACTGGAATAATGGCTTTTACAGTATTTGTTTTGAAACTGAGATATTCACTCACCTTTAAATCTCCTGTGTGATCCTGCCTATGGCAAAATGGTGCCTTTTTAAAAGAAAAGAAAAAGAAAAAAAAAAAAAAGAGATGCTTCTTTTTTGCTTCAACCTCAAAAACTGTCCATCTGGATATGGTTCTCTATTCCATTCTGCTGCCAATCATAATTACTGTAAAAAATTCCACAGTTACACATTCATACAGCAAAAATATTGAGTGATCTGATCTGTTTATATCAGCTCAGTGTGCCCAATTTTAAAATCAGAGAAGTCCCTGCCTAATTTCAGAGGGAATTTGAACAATGATAATTTTGGAATATCATTTTGTTCTTGAGTAAGAAAGCTTCAAATTGTGCAGGTCATTAAAAAAATTACAAGACAGCTTTGCTACTGTAAGCCATCATTTTGTGTCTGAATATACTACCTATGTTACAAAAAAATGAATGTAGAAATTCTAGAGAAAGTTTTCCATTTTTTAATTGGAAGTCCTTTTCATTTTCATCAATTTGTAAAACCAGGAACATTAGTAACCTTGATACTCCTGCACAAAACTCAGAAATAGAAAAATGTATTTTCTGTTCATTATTATGTCATAGTCCTCAAGTCCAGCCTCATAAGCCCCAAAAGGTTCAACAAATTCAACGGATTTCCATTTCTGAAAAGCATAAATCTTCCACAGCACAGCAGAGATTCAGTATTCAGTTTAAAGTAGTTTTAAAGCTAAAATGTTGACAATAGGACTGAATAACTTCTGCTTGCTGGTTATAGTCATGCTATTGAAATAGGATTTTTTATATTTCAGAGGAGAGGAAATGAAGTGCTTGGGATATTCCCCGTATTAAATAAAACAACTATTCCAGTCTGTTTGAAGGAATTGCCTGCACAATAAACATACTGTGCAGTAGTGTAGAGGAGAAGCTGTGAAAAAATAAGGGGTAGGTACATTATTTTTGGTCTCAGTAATTTATTGTTATTTTTTGATAATCTCACTACCATATGGAAAACTGTGAAATATTTTTAAACTTGCAGTTATTCTGAAGAAGAGTTTAGTTTTGATGAAGATAGATATTGGAATTATACATGAGAGATTTCCTCACCAGCTTAACCAAACATCAAACAGTAAGAAAATAACAGAACTTCTGTTTTCTATTGCAAATTGAAGTATGCAGTGGAAAATTATGCATCAAGAGATTCAATGTGGGAATATAAGAGTATAATTAGCACATTTGTGTTTATTAGGTACCTATGCATATAAACATTAAATATTAGTTATACAAGTACACCTAAACTTTTTTGGGTATGAAAAAATGTTGGTTTAGTTGTTCATTTCAAGTTAAGTCTTGCAGTTTTCCCTAGAGCTGTTTAATGTATGATTCCAAATTAATTCATTGACTGCAAGATTTTTCTTAAACACACAGTTTGTGGCTTGAACAGAAAGTAAAATAAATATATAATAAAAAAGGCACCAATCCTTTGTTAATTGGCACTGTTCACTCTTGAATGGTTTGGAAAACTGACTAATCCAGGTTTCCTTTAGAACATAATTCTTTTTTTTTCAGTGTTAGTAAGCACAAGTGAACATTTACATTGTAAGCAAGCATTGCAATATATGGCAGAGTTCAGGTCATTGTAATGTAATGTGATGCCATTGTAATGGCAGACCAGAAGACAAATCTCTTCCAAATTTCTTTTACTGGCATAGTAGACACACAAACAAGAACACAAGGATCTAAGATGGTGACACCATCTTCTGTGAAATATAAATACTATTAGCTGTACAAAAATGGATTATCTTACTGTTCAGTGTTCTACAGTTAGGTTTTAATAAACTTTTATGTTGATTTATAATATGTGTAGCTTGCTACAGGTTTATAAGATAGTTCAGGTTGGAAGGGACCTCAGGGTCTCTAACTCCCCATTTAAAAAAAGATCAACTATAGGATTAAGTGAGGTTATTCATGGGATCAAAATAGGTTAGTCAGGGCTTTGTCCAATCTGATCTTGAAAACCTCAAAGGATGGAGACTTCACAGCCTCCTTGGGCTGCCTGTACCACTACTTTAGTGTCCCTTGGTGAAAATGTTTCTCCATATATCCAATCTGAATCTCTCATTACAGTTTTTCCTCTTGTGCTCCAACCATGTACCACTATGAAGAGACTGACTCCATCTTCCCACTGCTACTCAGAAGGTTGCTGTTAGGTGCATCCAGAGACACACTGTGTTCAGGCTGAACAATCCCTAGTTTCTTTAGTTTCTTCTCTCATGACAGATGCTCCACTCCCTGTCCATCTTGGTGGCCTTCCACAGAACTCAGTGCTTGGTATTGAAGCATTCTGTGAATTGCTTATGTTTAGCAATAGAAAGAAACAAATACATTTATATACATGCAGAAGCTCAATGCATCAGCTTTGGGGAAATAATCTACCCGGTTACAGCTTTACAGAGTCTTATACCGAGGAAGTGAAAGAACAGGTGATATTTACAGACATGTTAGATTCTTGTCTATGCATGCTCTATATTCTAAGATATATAGAATCAAGCAATATTGTGTTCATAGATGGTACAACATGAATTTTCACTTATTTTTTCTCTTGCTAGAGATATGCTATTTTGTTTACTTGAATAGACATACCAAGGTGAGTTACTTTCCAGCAATGGACCTCGTTGATTTACCAAAGTCCATTCTTCTATATTCAGATTATGTCAGACAGAAAGTCATACAAACAAGATATATTTCGTCTTTGTATTCTCCTAAAAGAAGTATGACACAGTGAAGTCTGGATAAACTTTTTTGTTATTTGTTATTGTTCACAGTATCTGATAATGCACTTGACAGAAGGAAGATACAGCTGACCTATCTACCCACTCTGTTTGACTTCTACTTTATGTCTTTGGCTGTTGCTTTTTTTACTAGGCTTTCATGTTAATGTAATTTTTTGGTTGAGGGTAAGTTTTGCATTAACTTATGTCACAAAGATTTTGTCCCTGAGTCTTACTTGTCAAAACTCAGTCTTCTCATTTTTCTTTTGCCATGTCTCTCCCTACTGTACTAAACCTTCTGACTGGGACTGCTTGATTAGGGTATTTCCAATCTGGCACTGGACAGTCAGCATACCTATGACAGTAATATATTCTCTACATCATAGTCATCTCTAAATAGGAAAAGAACTACTTTGTGGTGTAACATAAATCGTGTTTCACTGTCCAATGCTATTTTTCCATTCTATTCAGTCTTTGTCCATTCTAATATGAATATTTATTTGACTACATCTCAGTTTATGTATGCTACTATTTTGTAATTATTACGTTAAGAATGTACTTCCATTTAAAGACAGATTACTTTGTACCTTGGCTGTACTTAGATGAATAATTACAGAAGTTTGATCCTGACATTCAGAAGAAGGCTCATATATCAGAAGTAATGGTTTTCTTGCATTTAAAGTCCTCAAGTAGTCAATGGATATACAAATGCAGCTCCAAAATAAACTCCTTTAACAAATAAGTCACCTTACCTGTCTTTCTGCATTGACTGTAAGGAGACCTGAGGAAAAGCAGACTACTAACATAGAACACAGAACTTAAAATCCTTTCTCACCTTAAAATCAGTGACAATTATTTAATCAAATTCAATACAGGCAGTGAAGAATTTTTCTACTCAAGCAGTGCTCTAGGAGGGCTTGAGAATTACTGGAGGATTTCCAAAACACTTGAAAGGCTTTAGGCAAACATTGTAGTTTTAACTGCAGAGGAGCTCATTTTTTCTTTCTGATTTCAAAGAGAAGAGATCTCTGAAAAGAAAGCCATCACTCTGCTCACAGATTATTTGTAAAATTAGATGGCAAGATGGAAATTACTCCTAAGGTCTTTAGAAAATCATTACATAAAAATCCAGATTTGGAGAGGATACTCACATGGAAATACTTATTAAAATAAACAAAATTGACAGGAGACAGTCCTTAGTTCAGAATAAATGGAGAGACATGAAGGCGGCAGAGGTGTGTTTTTGTTAATTATTGCCACTTATAAAAGATCAGTTCAATCAATCCCACAAGTTTATGACTGAATTCTAATTTGAGTTAAGTCCTCCTTACACATCTTCACAACTACATAGAAATTTTGAAATGCGTGTAACTGTAAGTGATATCAGAACAACGTAAAGTGGCCTTTGTACACTTGAGAATAAGACCCTTAAGTTGGGATATTTCAGATGTGTTAAACTAACTTTAAAAGTACTAGAATGTTTTCATATTTCTAGGTGTTTTTATAAGAATATAATTAAAAAGTAGATTTAATTTAAGCAAATAAACAAACAAAACAATAAAAAAAACCCCAACTATGGAGTGATTAATTTGCAATATCCACTAATCTCTTCTGGTAATTTCTCTTAAGTTTTAATAATGATTTTTACTGTGTTGTATAAAGTCTAATGTTCCTCTAGGTACACTTTCAATATTCTATGCAGTGGCCCTGAAAGAGCTAGTATGGTTTATTATAAACAAAACAACTCCCTTGGCCCTTAGAATCAGTCTAAATGTAGAAAATTGGGTTACAGCTTTCAGATTTCAAATATTAGAAAAATTTAGCAACATGCTTAAGGCGCTCATGGAAATTTTATAGCCTTAGTGTGGTGTCTATCCATCAAGTAGTAACTCACTGATACATTCACTTAGCACCAGATTAGGAACAGGACTCAGTCACAGTGAAACTATTCCAAACTAAACACCAAACTGTGGATGTGAAAGTGACATTTCAGGGCTTGGTTCCCATGACTAGAATTTGCAGGACCAAAGTGCTGAACAATTTTTTTTAAATTCTGGATCTCCTCAGTGAAGCCCTTAGTGTGACAGAAGAAAGTCTTAGAGGTGCTGTTGGGGAATTATGACCCACCTGGCAGAACAGGGAGTTCTTGCAGGGGCTCAGGAGAAAAAAACAAACAAGAGAGTGCTGAGGGAAGTGGCAGAGGAGCTTGCCAAGCCACTCTCCATCATCTATCAGAAATCCTGGTTATATATAGCTCCCTTCACAAAAAATATGTGCATGGATTTTGTTTTATTCAACATGCCCATTTTCACTTACTGCTGCTTAAGCACAGAACTGGGATACCACATAGCCTATGTTTTGCTTTGACTGCCAGCACCAGATATTGGCAGAAGAATTTGTAACCCGGATTCTAAGATTGAGAGGTTAAGCAACAGAGCTAGGATTCGAGACTTCAGGATGACCAATTTTAGTAAATAGCTGTCCAGAACCCCTGGAAGACTATGAAGAGGAGCAGAGTTACTTTGGATGGCTTCTGGACTCAAAAAAAACCCACCAAAAAACCCACAAAAAAATCCCAAAGAAATTATTAGCACTCAGGAACAAAGTATCCTGTTCTACAGAAAGAAAAGACATTTTGACAAGATATTAAGGGAATTCCTAAAGAACTAAAATGTAAAGAAAGAGCCTACCTGACTTGGAATCAAGGTCAGTGTCACAGTTTGACTGGCCGGTTCTGCCAGAAACCAGTAAAAGGAAAATTCTGGCTCAAACCAGGACAGTCAGTCAATGAAAGAGAAATGCAACCGAATTTCTTAGGAGTTCAGGGGTGAATACAGAAAAGCCAAAGCCCAGCTGGACTAAGCCAAGATAAAACAAAAGGCAAAAGTTACAAGTTAGGGCTTTGGTTCTTCACACTGACGTTAGAAAAAACTTCATTATAAAGTTAGGGCAGCAGTGAAACAGATTGAGGTCCTATAGAGGTCCTTTCCAACACTCCACTAGGCAGAGGAACAGCTGACTCAATCTATTATTTATTGTAGTCCAAATTCAAGTGAGAGGGTGCCTAGATAATTGTTACATGTCCTTTCAGCCAATATTTTTATGATTATAAATGTGTATGTATAAAAACCTTTTTGAAGACCATTTCATAATCAAAACTAATCACACTAATTTTAGAGAATGACAATGTACAATCTGTATTTGCTTATTGCTATGTGCAAGATCATCTTTTTTTCACTGATCCCTATTCCTTACAACCTTTAATTGATTTTTTTTTTTTTTATTTTCCAACAAACCCAGTTCATCTGCTTGCTCTTACCTTTCATGCTTTTCAAAGCTCTGAGTCCCCCTACCTGTTTGTTCTCTGACTCAAATGAGTTGCTTTTTGACACTTCTACTCCATCAGTGATAGCAGCCCAAACTATTCATTGGACGGTTTCTGCCACAGGAGTCACAGCACTTTTACAGATGTGGGCTCCTTGAATTAGTGCATAAAGCCATAACCTCTTGTTTTTCAGTTCCGATCTTGAGACCCACAAGATTTGGAAATGACCAACTGAAAATGGCCTGGTGAAAGGCCAAAGAGGACTTCTGAGACTGACTTCAAAACTTTTCAGTTATGTAGAACCATCAAATTAAAAAACACCACAATAGAAAATCTTTATTGTAATCATTATAATTTTATTATGATTCCTGTCCTCATCTTCTGTTTCACTATAAATTTGCTGTCTACATACATTTTGTCTCATATTGCAAGCTCTGCAAACTGGTCACCCCATTTTCCATGGTCTTGACACACCACTGCACAAAAAAGGTCCAAATCCTTTTTAATCTCATATAAACTGAGAAGCAGATTAACCCTCAGTGTCACTATTTATGTTTAAGAATGTTACTTAATCTTAACAGTGTTGTTTCAGAAATTAGGGATCCTTCCAATAAATATGGACATTATTTTAAAATGGTTCTTACGGATCACCAAAGAAGCTGACATTTCCAGCTGCTTTTTATGGAAAGCAATCCATATTTAATATGAATATATAAAAAACCAAATTGAATATGAATATAAAGTCCAAATCTGCATAAATACAGTAAGCCTGGATAAAATATTCACAACATATTGCACTTGCTATTTGAGGACCAAATTGAGATTACATCAAAGTCATTACCAGCCTTAGATGACAGGAGGATAAAAAGGGGTCTGCACACTTGTGAGTAAAAATATTATAGGTGGGAGTGTGATTTGACTATCCACCCTGAACAGCAGCAGCTCAAGGCAACAATACTGCAGGAAACCTGAGAAAAAATTGTGGCTTGGAGGTCACAGTCCTTCCCAGGTTTCTCTTTGCTCTGACGGAGATGTCACTTAACTCTTCTTTGTAAATTATCTCATTCCTTTTAGAGCATAAGTTCAGCTATATGAACAGTTTTTGCATCCCAAACTTCCTGCTTCCTGCTGATGCACCTGAATGTAGAAAAATTGGGTGCAAAGTTCTTTTTCTATCTGCTGAGGACAATTCATGCAAACAGATATCTTGCTTTTGAATGAAAGAGTAGATCATGTGGCAGGAACTTTAATTACCAGCTTAGAGGAAAATTACAGAAAAGGTCTAAACGGAAGAACAACCATGCTTATGTAACCACTAATGGTCTTTCCTAATGTACTATGAGTAAAAAAAAAATATATTATTTCAGTAAATATAAAAAAGGACCACATGTAAATATAGTTGTTTGTGCAGCTAATTACATGAGAGAAGCTAAGAGCTGTAGAAACAGGGAGTTTGGAAACTTCATATTTTCTTCTACGTTCTCCTTCTTAATTTTAACCATTTTCCCATTTGTTTTCTGGTTTATAAAATATGAACAGTAATAATCAATGGAGATATTTTTTAAATAAAAGAGAGCGAGGGGGAAAGTGCAACAATTTTGCTTTCTTCCCAAGATAAAAAAAAAATGGATTGATATTCCTTTCATATTTGTAGATTTCAGAATAGGCTTGTAAAACTGCATAAGAATTTGTTGAGGTTTTCCAAAAGAGCAAATACTATTCTTATTTAATTACACCTGAAATATAAGAAGCAGCAGATACACAATACTTCCTACTTCATTAATTAAAAGAGCTACTGTAAATATATGTCTTGTGTTATGATTAGCAGAACAGGATTTTACAGTCAGGTTGATCACATGATTTCTGCAGAAAAGCAAAACCAAGGCAGGTATATTGACATTTCACTTTGGCGCAGATTCTTCCAGCTCAGATACTTGCAATGGGATGGCATCACTCAAGATGTTATTGCCTTCATTGCTTTGCAGCTTACACTATGAAAAGTTTTAGAATCCCCTTGGCTTAATACGATGACTGTTCATGAAAAATACATACTGGTCATGCTGAGAAATTGCTGGGTTTTATCTCTTGCCAAGGTTGTACCATTTATCAAAGCATGGAGAAAAGGTCAGGCAATACATAGTGTTACCTACATACAACCTGTTCTGATAATTTGCTAATGAGTGCCATTACTGTGGGATTTGTAGTGGTTGAAGAGAAAGTTCACAAGGTTCGGTATCATAAATAAGTTTCATGTAATGGAACTTCCCCCTTGAACTGTCACTGAATACCTTACAAGTCTTATATACAGCCATAGTTTTAAAGGAAAATAGAAAAAAATAAAGGAAAGAAAAATAAAGAAAAAAAAGTACAATTTACAGAATAAAACTTAAACAACTCGGTAAATTTTCCAAAGACATGAAGGATCATCTCTCGATCACTTGAAAAATATAGAGAATTGACTAGTTACAGTTTCAATCACATAATATAGTCAAGATCTGTATTAACATACTGACAGTGTTATTAAGACAGATGTCTGTAGCTGTGTAAATTCTCTCTGATGAAAAAGTATCTGAATAAGCAGGAAATTAGTCCTGAAAAGTTGTGAAATCCTGCACTGTTAATATATCCTGAGGAGACTGTTACAGCTGAGGTTTAGATGTACTTATAGATAGCTCCCTGTCTGGGAGCTAATGAAGAGACACAGTTTTGCTGCAGTGCCTGTGAAGTGTTTTAATGACTACAGAGTAATCAGTTTCTAAAGCAGCATTCCCTAGTGGTTCCCCACCCCAAAAATCATAATGCAAAACAATCAACTAAATGTCATTAATAATTAAAAAATAAAGAAATAAAACAACAAGGGAAAACCAAAACCAAACCCCCAGCCCCTCACCTCTTCATGTCATGAAAGCTGGAATCATTTTTAGTCTCGTTCTCCAAAAGAAAAAAAGCCAGAGATGACACTGGATTTAGTGCACCAGTCAGTTAATTGTTACGGTGAGGGTTTTAATTTTCTTCTCAATGTAAATCACGACTGAGGAAAGCATCTGCCACCTCTGATATTTCCTGTGCAGTAGATTTAAACGGATTAATCACCCTCCTTGTTCTGAAGTTCTGAAGAATGACGAGCACTTTTCAGAGGGCTGTGGAGCCCCTGGCTCATTGATTTTTAGCTGTGTTGGGGTAAATGGTGGGGCTGTGGAACAACTTAAATAGAAATTGAAAAAAAAAAAAAATAATACTCAAACATTTTTTTCCCACCTGTTTTCACACCCTATCATCAGAAACTGATTAAAGTATTTTCCTGGAGACCAAGTGGGTTGTTAGCAGATTATCAGGGTAGGATGGTATTTGATCACAGTCAAATGAAGATGTAATGTTGGCTTTGCACAGGAACATTTTAACTAGCTAAGAGAGTTACCTACAGTAGCAATAGATACAGAATATCTCAGTCAGTGGCCATTTTTCCAAATAACTTTGGTGGGTTTTATATTCTACCCAAAATGTGCAACTTCCCACTCTGGAATTAATAGAACCTAGACAACTTGCAGAACCCATGTGAACCACGTACAGACAACTATCTTGTCACATGGCCTCTTTCTCTACTGTTGCTGAATCCCATTAAAAAAACAGAGCCAGTGGGACAGGGAGTCAGGGTGGGAAGCCACCATTTAGAGTCTGCCCAGTGCTTGTCTTACAGGCAAGCAACGTCTGTAGCTTCAATGAGGTCTTGCATCATACTACATGTGAGAGAACATGGTACAGGAAACAATCTCTCATTTAAGAAACATGCTGCACTACAGAAGAGAACCTACTGATCCACAGAAAGACAGCAAATATGAAACTGGGAATTAGAAAACATGTTATGATTCACTTGTAAGAAACCTGTTGCTTTTCTAGAGTGTACATCATGCTTTTCATAGAATCATACAATCATAAAATGGTTTGAGTTGGAAGGGATATTAAAGATCTTCTAGTTCCAACTCCCATACATGGACAGGGACACCCTCCATTAAATCAGAGCCCCATCCAGCTTGACCTTGAACACTTCCAGGGATGAGACTTCTGTTGATGCCTGACTCCAAACCTGGTGCTGCCTACAGGACTTTGGGTTTTTTGACCATGGTTTGATTCACAGGACAACAGGCCTGCTCACAAAGCATGGGAAAACTCTGTCTCACAGAAGGAAAAACATACTAGGGCAAGAATTAGAAGGGCTCATGAACAGGGCTTTAAACTAGATTTTAAGGGGGAGAGGAATAAAGCCAGGCCCACCAGAGATGAGCCTAAGGGTGAACTGCCAAGGATGGGGTGAAATCGATAGCCCAGCTCAAGTGCATCTATACTAATGCACGTACCATGGGCAACAAACAGGATGAGTTGGAAACCACTGTGCAGCAAGAGAGCTATGACATAGTTGACATTACAGAATGACGGTGGGATGACTGTAATGACTGGAATGCTGAAATGAATGGATATAAGCTCTTCAAGAGAGATAGGTAAGGTAGGGGAGCCAGTTGCATGGCTCTGTATGCTAGGGAGTGTTTTGTTTGTATAGTGATGATAAAGCTGAGTATTTATGGGTTAGAATGAAGGGGAAGGCAAATAAGGGAGATATTGTGCTGGTAGTCTGTTATAGATCACCAAACTAAGACGAGGAGGTAGAAGAAATATGCTACAAGCAGCTGGCTGAAGTCTCATAGTCACCAGCCCTTGTTCTGGTGGGGGACTTCAACCTACTGGACATCGGCTGGAAACATAACACAACAGAGAGCTGGCAGGATAGGAGGTTCGTTGAGTGTGTGGAATATAACTTCCTGACACAACTGGTATGTGAGTCTACTGGGAGAGGTGCCTTGCTGGACCTCCTGTTCATAAAGAAGGACTAGTGGGAGATGTGGTGGTCAGAGGCCATCTTGGGCTTAATGATCATGTAATTGTGACGTTTTCAATTCATAGTGATATAAGTAGAAGAGTTAGCAAAACCTCCACTTTGGACTTCCAGAGAGCTGACTGGAGCTCAACTTGGCCACTGAGATAAGGGACTACAAAAAAAGTTTTTACAAATTCATCAACAATAAAAAAAGAGCCAGGGAGAATCTCCACTCCTTATTGGATGCAGAGGGGAACATTGCAACCAAAGATGAGGAAAATGCTGAGATACTTAATGACGTCTTTACCTCCATCTTTATTAGTCAGACCAGCTCCCCCAGGGTGTTCAGCCTCCTGAGCTGGAAGATAAGGACAGAGAGCAGAACAACCCATTCATAAACCAGGAGGAAGTAGTTAGCAATCTGCTTTTACACCTAGACATGCATAAGTCTATGGGACCTGATGGGATCCACCCTAGAGTACTGAGGGAACCGGCTGGGGACCTCACTCCATCATTTATGAACAATCTTGGTCAACAGGGGACATTCCAGATGACTGGAAGCTGGCTAATATGACACCCATCTATAAGAAGGGCTGAAAGGATGATTCAGGGTACTCCAGGCCTGTCAGCCTGACCTCAGTACTGGGGAAGATCATGGAGGGGCTCATCTTGAGTGGCCACATAGCAAGTGCAGGGCAGCCAGGGGATCAGGGCCTGCCAGCATGGGTTTATGAAAGGAGGTCTCTCTTCATCAACCTGATTTCTTTCTATGACCATGTGCCTGCCTATTGGATGAGGGGAAAGCTGTAGACATTGTCAACCTAGACTTTGATAAGGCCTTTGACACCCTCTCCCACAGCATTCTCCTGGAGAAGTTGGCAAATCATGGCACAGACAAGTGTACTCTTCACTGGGCAAAGCACTGCCTGGATGGTTGTGCCCAGAGAGTTGTGGTAAATGGAGCCAGATCTAGTTGGTGTCTGGTCACCAGTGGTGTCCCTCAGGGCTCAGTTTTGGGGCCAGCCTTGCTAAATATCTTTATCAATGACCTGGATGAGGGGATTAAGTGCATACGCATTAAGTTTGCAGATAACATCAAATTGGGTGCAAGTGTTGATCTGCTTGAGGGTAGGAAGATTCTACAGAGGGACCTGGACAGGCTGGATTGATGGGCCAAGGCCAATTTTATGAGGTTCAATAAGGCCAAGTGCCAGGTCCTGCATATGTATCACAACTCCAGTCAACCCTATAGGCTTAGGGTGAGTGGCTGGAGAGCTGTCCAGCAGAAAAGTACATGGAGGCACTGGCTGACAGCTGGCTTAACATGAGACAGCAGTGTGTCCATGTGACCAAGAAGGCCAATGGCATCCTGGCCTGCATCAGGAATAGTGTGGACAGCAAGAGTAGAGAAATGATCATGCCCCTGGACTTGGCACTGGTGAGGCTGCACCTTGAGTATTGTATTCAGTTCTGGACCCCTCACTATAAGAAGGACAGTGAAGTGCTGGAGCCTGTCCAGAGGAGAGCTACCAAGCTGGTGAAGGGTCTAGAGAACCAGTTATATGACGAGTAGCTCCTCATATGAGGAGCAGCTTAGGGAACTGGGGATGTTTAGTTTGGAGAAGAGGAGGGTGAGGGGAGACCTCATTGCCTGCTATAACTACCTGAAAGGAGGGGGTAGGGAGGTGGGCATTGGCCTCTTCTCTCAAGTAAGTAACAATAGGACCAGAAGAAATGGCCTGAAGTTGGGTTAGGGAGGTTCAGTTTGGATATTGCAAAGAATTTCTATATTGAAAGAGTGGTCAGGCACTGGAACAGCCTACTCAGGGAAGTGGTTAAGTCACCATCCTTGTAGGTATTCAAGAAATGTGTAGATGTGAGACTTCAGTGGCAGAGGTTGTAGGGGTTTTTGTGGGTGTTGTTTCATGGAGTGTGTGTTTATTTGGTTTTCTTTTGGTTTTGTGTTGATGGTTGGACTTGGTGATCTCAGAGGTCCTTTCCAGCCATGAAAATTCTGTGATTCTGTGATACTTTTGATGGAGCCCAGGACACAGTTGGCTTTCTTGGGCTGCAAGTGCACATTGCCAACTCATGTTGAGCTTCTTGTCCACCATCACCCCCAAGTCCTTCTCCTCCAAACTATTTTCAAAGCACTTTTGTGCTTCTGTGGTTTTTTCATCCTTTTTAGAAAATATCTTGTCTTTTAATTCCTCACATTATGTTTCCGAAGGTTATAAATGCATTTGTCTGTTTGTTATTTTATAAAAATTGACTATTCTATCCAGAGACATTTTTTATTATTTTCACATGGTTATTAAAGCAAAGACATTTTTTTCCCCTGTTTTTTTCTGTGCCTGAGATGAAATTAATCATACTGCAGTCCTATAAACTATTCAAAACCAAATGCTGCCAAAATTCATCAGCCTTTCGGAACTGAAATAATGGGAGGAGAAATAATTGCTTTCCTGAGATTAGTTGTATATTTTTATGAAAGATAAAAAAATCATGTAAAGCTAGGTCATGAAAGGCTGACATCTCTTCCACATTCATTTTCTAACTGAAACATTGGTTTAAGCAACCTATGAAATACCATGAAGTGTAAGTAGATAACTGCTTTGGCTGTTTAAATTAGGTGCTTTTAAAATTATTAATGTCTACGTAGGTATGATCGAGAATATCTTTTGCCTAAGGATCTCAATGTGCCTCATGTATATTCACTGATCAGGCTTCACAATAATCTTGCAAGTTGAATAAAAAGTATGAAGCATCTGTCCATGCACAGTGCCATACCAGACTGGAAGACAGTAACTGTTTCTGAAAGTAAACTGATATTTTTTAAAAATGCAAAGGCAATTCAACTCTTCAATGAGTTTAAAACTCATGTGAGCATTTGTATGTTGCATGATGTATCAGTCTTAGAGAAGTTACCATGAAGAATGTTATTACCATAGGATTCAGATTCCTGCCACTGTTCCAAAAAAAAACCCACAAACACCCTTATTTGCACGAGAATAATTTCATCAACATCATGCTCCTTCAGCCATGTTGAGATGAATCAGGAGTGATTCAAAGTAAGGACAGCCAGCTGCTGTATTTTCCGATCTCAGTGCCAACACAGATATGTAACGTATTGAGTTTGGAAGCACAGCTAAAAAAATATGTGTTTGTTTGAACACAGAATTCAAAATTTTCAACATGGATGGAAGGCTATAAATTACCATGACTTTTCTACTGGGTTTCTCAGTACACGGAATAAAGCAAAGAGCAACAGTCCCCATGTCAGTAGTGTATTATTTAATCCAGACAATGGAGAGACTGGATGATCAGACTGTGATATTTCTAAGGAAAAAACATATTTATTTATTTTTCTACTCAGAAATCCTTTTCTAAAAAAAAATTGGAATAAAATAATATTTTCTCTCAGTGATACATTTTGTCTGACCAGCTATTTCATTCCAGTGGCAGACAAGCAATGACATTTTTTTTCTCAGAAGGCTTTTTGAAGTGGGATTTAAATGAGAAGAGGTACAAGGTTTGTCAGACAAAGGAATGGTGGGAAACTGAAGGGCAAGGAAAAGACTTGAGAGCACACAGGAGGGGGAGTGTAATTTTTCTGTCTAAAAAGGTGACAGATACAAAATATCCACATGGGATTATTGAAACAGGCAAAAATATTCTTGGAGAAAAAATAAATCATGGTAATAACGAAACAAAACAAACTGAAAGCAAGCAAGCATCTTTCCCTGGGAAAGCATCCAGAGAGATGTTTCAAGTGCAATCCATGTATTAAATGAATCTGAGTTATTCTGTATGGTTGGTTTTGGATGTGATTGTTAGCCTGTCTTTCTGCTTGGTTGTCTGTCTGAACAGGTGCATGAGACACATCTGCATAAACTCATTGATAAGGTAAAGAATAGATGAATTTGAATTATCTGAATTCAGAGAGCATCAGAATTTAATTCTGTTTTCATCCACCAAGCCCCAATAGCTCGTGGCTGCCATGCCACATACAACAGAACCTGTAGTGTAAGTAGTTTTGGCTCCTTTCCAGAAGACAGATTTCTCCACACCTGAGGCAGAATCAGCATCAACATACGGACAGTAGCTAATCGTTCGAGGGAAAGGCTGGTTGTCCTAGAGGTGTCCTGGTTTGTACTCTTTCATATGCCTAATAAAAGTATATTTAAACTACTGTGTATATATATATCTGTAATAATTCTAGGTGGTTAACAACTCAATTTGTGATTTTGTCACCAAGGAAGCTGGGAGTATACATCCATAAAGCTCAGCGTGATTTTATTTAGACAGAAGCAATAGGGAACAGTATAAAAATCAACTCTTGGAGAGCAAGAGTTGGGAACGCTACAGGCAAAATGATTAGGACAATATGACCTAAATTTTCTCTTGTTAAGTGTATTACAAAAGGATAAAAGAAAGGTATAGCGGTTTTGGGAGGAAAAGGTTGAAGATGTGAGGACGAAAACTGGAGGAACTGAAAAGAGGGAAAATCAAATGTAGGAAATCTGTGACTGGTCTCCTGATTTGTGTGTTACCTTTCACAGCACATCTGTAGAAACTTTAAAAGATGTGAGGCCTCAGTGTCAGGCTAGATTTCACTTTGCTCCCCTTTTTCCAGCTGTGAGAGGAAGTGGCTGTTGTTCAGCTTCTGCTGAGACCTTCAGCAAGGTCTGTCCAGCTGGACTGGGCAATAGCATGTGTGGGGTAACAGGATATGTCACAGCTCCTGCTTACCCACTTTCCTAAAGGACTGTCATCAAATGGTGTCAGATGTTTTTGCCCATATTTGGTGATCATCAGATGAGGCATCCAGCACCTCTCTTTGACGTATGTCTGTCTTTGTTTCTTCTGGTCGCATTGGAAAGAAACAGTCAAGAAGCAGAAGGTGCATATTGCTTTTGAGAAGCTATGCTAATGTGTGTGGTACTTCAGCTTTCTTCCTAAGCTTTTCATGTGACTAATACAGTCAGGAACCATCTAAACTTTACTCTGTAGGCTCTTTGCTGATTCGAGTGTCTTTTATTCTCATGTTCTGCACATAGCAAAACTTAGCGCTGACTTTGATGCTCCCACCACTTCTGTTGTAGAAATAAATAACAACAATTACAGGAATTTGTCTCCAATAAATTACTCTTTTAAAAGTAAAATATTTATTCATTTCAGAGAGTTTCTTATCATACAAATACAGCACCTGTTTTCAGCTAAAAGCAGAATCACAAACACTGTGATTCAGGGAGCAGAGCAGAGACTCAGAAAGTTAATAAAATATATTGATTGCTTTATGAAGAAGCTGTAAGCTTATGAATGCTTAACACTGTGCAATTAGTAACTACCAGTGAAAACACACCCTCCTCAGGACATCAGCAAGTCCATGAATTTCAATAAAGTAACAACTAAACCAATTAACAAGTGAACACAAAATCAATTATTGTGAAATAGGCTAGAACAAAACAATAACAAATGCTATTTGAAAAGCAATAACAGAAAAAAACAAATTAACATTTCATATGCAAGTGTAACAGTTTACATATATTAATACACATAAGATTGATATATCTTGTACAATGGCTTGCATTCACACACAAAATGCATCTAAAAATACAATACTTAAAACCCACAAACAGTCCTACTGATACATATTAGATGATTGCTCTTTTATCTTAGATAATACAAAAGAACCCAAACTTGTGGCTTAAATCAAAGAAGTACTAATGAGAGGACTATAATTAGACATAGAAATAATTATTTCTTTATTTTTGAGACTTTTAGCTTTTCATGGGGCACAGAGTGTATCCTCGGCAAGTTCACTGATGATACAAAACTGGTAGGAGTGGTTGACACATCAGAGGGCTGTGCTGCCATCCAGTGTGACCTGGACAGGCTATGTAGCTGGGTAGAGAGGAACCTAATGAGGTTCAACAAGGGCAAGTGTTGGGCCCTGCACCTGTGGAGGAAAGATGCCATGCATCCGTATAATTTAGGGGTTGAAGGAAGCCATGAGGAGAAGGATCTTGAAGTCCTTGTAGACAGTAAATTAACCATGAACCAGCAATATGCCTTTGTGGCCATGAAGGCCAGTGGTATCCTGGGATATGTGAGGAAGAGTGTGGCCAGTCTCCTTCTCTGGAGATATTAAAAAGCCACGTGACAGAATGTGATGTACTCCAGAGATCACAATCCTTCCTTAAAGGACAGCACTAAGAAGCTTGCTGGCTTTATAATTTGTATAATGGGGTTTCACAGCAATGTCCCATGTATGCAGCCTCTGAACATCTGAGAATCTGATGTCACTAGCTCAACATATATACAGTCTTGATCTTAAGAATTAGTTCAGAAGACTTGTTCGTGATCAAGCTGCTGTGACTGTATAGAAAGGAGCTCTCTTAGATACATGATAATTAGGGAGCTAATGGAGACATTCAAAGACTCACTGCTTTTTATCAGATTTTCCTGCAGATTATGTTCCAAGGGCCAGGTGGCAGCATTGTCAACTCACATGATTTTTATCATAAGTTTCCTGATATTTGGTGTTGTCATTAAAATACCAGCTGTCAGAATACCAAGTTTCCCTGAAGATCTCAGTGTTTCTCCAAAGCAATATTTCTAGTTGTCTGATGGTCAGAAACATGGTTGGAGGTCAAAAAAAAAAGGGAAGATAAAACAGAAGGGTTGGAATCTAAGGACGATTTCATGCTGCCGACAACTAATTGCAAAATGTAAGTTACTAAATAAATTACTTATAACAATGAACAAAATAGTAATGTGAATAAAAGAATCCTTCAGTTCCTCCTTCAGAAATAAGACATAAAGCACAGAGCAGGTGGAGAAAAATATTTCCCTCTTTTGTTCTAAGGATTATTGGATATTTTTAGGATATCCACTAGAGACAGTCATCTTAGACTTCCAAAGAGATTTAGCAACTTATCTGTTCTTATCCTTTCTCTGCTTTGGCCTATTGTCATTTTATAAAAGATCCTCAAGTCAGAGTTCATCTATTTTTGTAACACTGTGAAATATCAGGTACAGCTCCAAAGTGAAATAAATAGGTAGTTACAGTATTAATAATGTCAAGCATTCATTAAAAACACTGTCACAACAACCTTCCAGGAATATATTTTTTTTAATATACTTGTAATCAGTTATGAAATATTCATTTGCTGTTGATCCTGTATACTGCAGTTAATTTGTCAATAATTGTGTGAAGAAAGTTACTAAAATTACCCAGTGCTTAAATACTTATGCTGCTACCAAATCCATACTTGGATTATGAGATATCCATTACTTAATACATTTTAGCTTTCAGTTAAATACTTCATTTAGATGACATTACCTGCATTTTTCCATTTCTTTTAATGGCATTAACCTTTCTCATAACTACATCAAATTTCTTACCTTATTTCAAATACATGAAAATCATTACATGGTAAAATAATCCATAGTATAATTTAATTATATAAACCCTAAATAGAACTGTTCATCCTTGCTTAAATTTACTGTAGAAGAGTAATTTTGCCCAGTCTTCTAGAAGACTTCTAACTAGTCTATTCTCTTTGGATGTGCTTTGGAATATTTATAAACACAGTTTTTTGCCCCCTTTTCACATTGACCTTTCAATTGCACATTCTGTATTTCACTCTTTGCACAATGACTCTGTGATTTTGTCTTTCAGTCTTCAGCCTCTAGACACTTAAAAACACTTGCAGGCAAGGTGTGGATCCCAGTGTAATCTGAACTTATTGTGTGTTCATTTCACTAAATTCCTTTCTAAGAGGTCCATGAGTTAAGCATGTACAGCTCCTGAGTTTTAGACTTCTCTTTATGAAGAAACTGAATTCAGTAAACCTTTAGTTCTATTGACTCTTTATGCAATTTAGTGCAAACACTTGCTACAACTGCTATTCTCTAAAAATACATCATACATGTTTTCTGTATTGAACATATAAAGCAAGGGAATTTGAAGGCTGGCAAGGAGTTTATGCTCAGAAAAAGTTTTTCTTAAGGATATACATTTTCCATGATGTATATAAGTAAATACCTACATCAATACAATACTGATATTTAGAGATGATAGATGGATAGATAGATAGATAGATAGATAGATAGATAGATAGATAGATAGATAGATAGATAGATAGAAAGACAGACAGACAGACAGATAGATAGACAGAAAGACAGACAGACAGACAGATAGATAGACAGAAAGACAGACAGACAGACATGGGGTTTTAAGCAGATACAACTTTGGCCCCAGATTTAGATTTTCTATCAGGCAAATATAAATAGCAGATTTAATTTCAAGATGTTCTGATCAAAACCAGAATAGTACAGTTTTTTAAATTAAGTTTAACATGGTGTTTCATATCATCTGACAAACCAATAACTGCACTGCAATTGCACTGCATTATGACACTGCTTTAATAGATGAAACTCCAACAGGGTTAATATATTCATATAGTAAAGTTTGAATCTTCCCTTGATTAAAATTTGAACACTCTGTGAAAGGCACAGTGTCATGAACAAACACTGGGAATTCTGGAAAATTTTAGAACAAATACATAGATTTTAGGTGTGGATCTTCATAAGAAAGTAACTATCCTTTCTTAAAGTAGCTGAGATAAAGGCATTACAAGGAGTAATAACAATAGACTTTTGACTGATGACAGTGGACATTCAGTTAAGAGTATATAATAAAGAAATTGCCCCTTTAGCCATCTCAGTACAACTACCATGCCATTATAACAGACTTCACAAAGCCTGCACAGAGCTGTCAGTCATACCTCTATGATACAATTATGTGTGGTTCTCCAGAAAAGTGTTGCTTCAGTGAGTGTCATTCAGCATCAAAACTGAAGGGGCTGGTCTTTGAGGAAAAGTGAAATGTATCAGATATATTTAACTTCCCTACACAATATGAAGGTGTACAGGAAAGACACATATTTTTCTTTCTTAGAGTGGAGTGTAATGAGGCCCATGTGTTGTTACATTCAAGCAGTTCGCTACACTGCCTGGGATTCTGGTCACTCTTGAGACAAATACAAAGATCAGTAAAAGGCTTGTAAGAGATGAAGAGTGTGGAGCCTGAATAGCAGCATCAACTGCTTGATAGTCAGGACATTAAAAGTTTTCAAGTTTTTATTTTATACATTAAGCCAATGGAATTTTTAAGCAACACAGAGAGATTACTCAGGGAGTTCTGCTTCAGGCATCTCAGGACAAAACAATTCAAAGGATACTGCTGGGAACAATTTAGCACTGAAAGAAGAGAATGATTTTGTAACCTAACTCTTGTGTCTCTCTTATAGTCTGATTTCTTGGTGCCAGTGGCAACTTGTTGAAGTAAAAAAGGTGTAAGACCTGTGGGATTTGGTTTCATTCTCCTCAGTAGTGATGGTTTCACAATCCAGTGTGAGTCATCACAATGTCTCTCAAAAACTATTGCACTTCATATACCCCCAGGATATGCATATTAAGACTGTTATTTTTAACTACATTCTAAAGTATTGGAAAGACATTGATTTAATTTTATGCCTTTTTTTCTCCCCCCCCTCCCCCCCCCTAATTTCTGCTGAATTCGGTTCTGTTTTCCATCTGTATTTTAAAATTCCAACTTGCTTGTTTGAAGCTGAAGTGAGACAATGCTGTACATTGCATAGAAAGCTTCTACAGCGAAGCCCTTATTCCTTTCTTTCTCCAACTTTCATTTAAATGGAGAAAAGTATATAAATTCTGTACTTAATACAAATCCTATTTTGATGGCCTTGAACACACAGGACATTGCTGCATATTATATGAAGCTGAACCATTACCTGTAAATGGTCACAAATTAAGCAAAACAAACAAGAAATGAACTGATGCTGAGGAGACTTGGAAATCCTAAGAGTGGTTTACTTCTTGACAATGCATTAATTCCCTGTTTGTAGTCAAACAGAGATCAGAAGTAATTTACTATTTGTTCAAAGTACACGTGTGGTATCTACAGTTTTTACTTTTGATTGCTACAGTCATAATATTGAGCTGATAAAAAGAAATTACTAAGCTTAAACCATAGCTTTAGGCATGAAGCATTGCCTGAAAAATCACATTACATTCTAAGGGTGAGGTCTTCCAAAGACAAAATTTTGGCTGTCATTTCACTCACACTGGAGATGTGATCAGCTCATTTTGAAACTTCTCATTGCTGCTTTGACACAAATATCAAGGTATTTACTTCCAGAGCAACTTTTTCTCTGTGAAGAAAATGATCCTTTCTTGTAAAGAGATTAATAATTTTTTCCATATCACTCTAGAAATCTTTGCATGGGACTTAAAACAGATTTGAAATCTCTTGAAATCCTACTCAGTTGGTAAGTCCTTTCTGTCTCAAGATCAGAGAATGGTTTACTTATTTTCTCAATATAACTAATATTTGAAGAAGACTTTTAATAAAAAATACCATTTTCCCAGTTTAACGTTCAGTTGTTTATCTTTTGGTTGTATTGAAATCTCTGGGCACACATATTTCAGCAGAAAAAAAATAGGTATATATGCGAAGAGGTGACAATAGTCCAGTTCCTTATATAAAATTGCATAAACATGGCTTTGAACTTTCCTTGCATTTTCCAAAAGCTAAGAAGATTATAACATTTCAGTGATGTACATAATATCACTTCTCATTTAGCAGCTCTTAATAGTTCCTCTGCATGCAGAAGTTTGAATTTCCTGATGATTTGCTGTCATGTTTTGGGCCATCATCACAGAGGCTTGATTCATGCAAGAGCCTAATAAGCACTGGGGCTTTACAGTGAAGAATGAAATTATCAAGCAAGCTGAATAAGCTCTGGAGACAAAGTGATTCAGTCTTACATTTCAAAACTGTATATAAATTTACCAATCAAACAAGACCAAATCACACAGGACATAGAAAGAACAGTGAGACCTGTAAAAGGTACCTATTTATACCTAGTAAAAAAAAAAATAAATAATAGAGATATAACATTAGGGTAGAAATACGGTTCTTTTGTGTTATAAACCTGTGTCATGTCAAAAAAGAGGAGAAGATTCAATGTAGTCTATGGGGTGTTTTGCATATCTCATGTGAGACAATTTGTTATAGTATAATCTGGAAAAGAAAGCCCTGAAAACATGCTTGTTTAATTTTTAAATCACAGCTTTACACTGATTATTATTATTATTATTATTATTATTATTATTATTATTATTATTATTATTATATAATGGAGTTATTTTTCCTATGGATTTAACATCAGTAAATGCTTTCAATAAAAATATGTTGTACAGATTAACTTTCTTTTTTATTCCTCAGTGGTAGTGTAAGCACAAAGAGGAATTTTTCCTCGTTTGCAATTATTATCTTTACTATTAGTAAAGATTCTTCCTTGAGTCTTTCAAAATAATTTTGAAAAGGCAGCAGTGGCCAGAATAGAAACCAGCTTATTCTTAGTTTCTGTGCTTTACTAGCTCCACATTATAATGGGAAATACTAGAAATTACTTCTTTGCTCAAAAGGAAAATGTAACTCCTTCAAACTGAACTGGGCCTAGCTTAGCCTACATCTGACCTAGTCTGAAAACATTACATTGAGTTTCTTCTCAGTCCCTACCAAGAACATAGCACTATTTATGCGGTTAAACCAAAAGGGAAGAAACATTACTAAAAAGTGTGCTGTTATTAAAACTACTAACTGTCATAGAAATGCATAAACAGCACTGGGGAATCCTGAAAATGAGTAAGGAACTGCAGACCTAAATATATATCTCTTTATATCACAAGTAGGTCAGGTCACACATGTCATTTTTCCAGTTGGAATGAACATTAGTGAAGTATGAGGTGCAGATCAAAGAAAGAAAGAATGCAGCTCTGTACAAAATAGAGAATTTTCCCCAAAGTCCCCTGGAAAACATAAATTCCTTCCATGCCCTTGATCCTCCCTTAATAGAGGATCTGGAATTCTTGAAAGTTTTTGAAGAGCGTTGAGTGGGAGGCAAATCACAGAAGGGACTTTAAAAGATCATTTAGTCCAACCCCCTGCCAGAGCAGGATCACCTAGAGCACATCACACAGGAACTTGTTCAGGTGGATTTTGAATGTCTCCAGAGAAGGAGACTCCACAACCTCTCTGGGCAGCCTGTTCCAGTGCTCTGTCACTCTCACAGTAAGGAAGTTTTTTCTGATGTTTACGTGGAACTTCCTGTGTTCCAGTTTGCACCTATTGCCCCTTGTCCTATCACTAGACAACATTGAAAAAGGCCTGGTTCTGTCCTCCTGACACTCGTCCTTAACATATTTGTAAACAGTGATGAGGTCGCCCCTCAGTCTACTCCAAGCTAAAGAGACCAGCTCCCTCAGCCTTTCCTCATAAGGGAGATGTTCCACTCCCTTAACCATCTTTGTGGCTCTGTGCTGGACTCTTTCAAGCAGTTCCCTGTCCTTCCTTAACTGAGGGGCCCAGAACTGGACACAATATTCCAGATGCAGCCTCACCAAGGCAGAAGAGAGGGGGAGGAGAACCTCTCTTGACCTGCTAACCACACCCTTTCTACTGCACCCCAGGATGCCATTGGCCTTCTTGGCCACAAGGGCACATTGCTGGCTCATGGTCATCCTCCTGTCCACCGGGACCCCCAGGTCCCTTTCTCCTACACTGCTCTCCAGCAGGTCAGCCCCCAACCTGTGCTGATACATGGGGTTGTTCTTCCCCAGATGCAAGCCTCTTCACTTGTCCTTGTTGAATTTCATCAAGTTTCTCCCTGCCCAACTCTCCAGCCTGTTTAGGTCTTGCTGAATGGCAGCACAGCCTTCTGGTGTGTCAGCCACTCCTCCCAGCTTGGTGTCATCAGCAGACTTGCTGAGGCCACACTCTGTTCCCTCATCCAGGTCGTTGATGAAAATACTGAATAATACCAGTCCCAGTACCGACCCCTGAGGGACTCCACTAGTCTCAGACCTCCAACTAGATTTTGTCCCACTGACCACAATTCTCTGACTTCTTCCTTTCAACCAGTTCATGATTCATCTCACTACCTGACCATCAAGAGCACATTCCTCAGCTTATCTATGAGGATGCTGTGGGAGACAGTGTCAAATGCTTTACTGAAATCAAAATAAACCACATCTACCTCTCTACCATCATCTACCCACCTAGTTACTTCCTCATAGAAGGCTATAAGGTTGGTCAAACATTATTTTCCCTTGGTAAAACCATGTTGACTGCTCTTAATGACTCCCTCATCCTTGATATGCCTAGAGATAGTGCCAAGAACAAGCTTTTCCATCACCTTTCCAGGGATGGAGGTGAGGCTGAGCAGTCTATAGTTACCCGGGTCCTCCTTCTTGCCCTTCTTGTAGACTGGAGTGACATTTGTTATCCTCCAGTCCTCAGGCACCTCTCCTGTTGGCCACGACTTACCAAAGATAATGGAGAGTGGCCTAGCAATGACCTCCACCAGCTCTCTCAGCACCTTCAAGTGTATTCCATCCGGACCCATTGATTTATGGATGTCCAGATGGCTTAACTGATCCCTAACCCAATCCTCATCTACCAAAGCAAACTCCTCCTTCATCCTGACTTCTTCTGGGGTTATAGGGATCTGGGGCTCCTGGGGAGAGTCTGCAGCAGTAAAGACAGAGGCAAAGAAGGCATCAGTACCTCTGCCTTCTTTCTATCCTCTGTCACCAGGGCACCCACCTCATTCAGCAGTGGGCCTATATTGCCTCTGGTGTTAGTTCTATCTGCGATGTATTTGAAGAAGCCCTTTCTATTGTCTTTGACTTCACTTGAAAGATTAAGTTCCAAGGAGGCTTTAGCTTTCCTAATTGCCTCCCTACATCCTCTGACAACAGTCCTATATTCCTCCCAAGTGGCCAGCCCCTTCTTCCATGATCCATAGGTTCTCTTTTTCCACTTGAGTTTGCCCAGCAGTTCCTTGTTTAACCATGCTGGTCTCCTGGCTCCCTTACTTGATTTCCTATCCATTGGGATGCTCTGATCCTGATCTTGCAATAAGTGGTTCTTGAATACTGACCAACTATCTTGAGCCCCTTTAACATCACGTACTCTGTCCCATGGGATTTCTCTTAATAATTGATTGAAGAAGACAAAGCTGGCCCTGAAGAAGTTCAGGGTTCTGGTCCTGCTAAATATTCTGTTCCTCCTGCACATAGCCATCCATGACCACATTCCAGACATGCTAGCTGTCCCACCATGTCCCTGTAATTACCACCAGATCATGACTCTTAGAGTGCACACAGACCTCTAACTCCTCCTCTTTATTCCCCATGCTGCATGTGGGAGCCCTTCTGGTCTTCATTAATAGTAGAACAATGCCCTACTGGTTCAAACCCAGCTACAACCCCCTCACACTTCGAATCTAGTTTAAAGCTCTGTGAATGAGCCCTACTGACTCCTGCCCTAGGACCCCTTGTCCCCTGCAGGACAGGGTCTTCCCATCCAATGCCAGCAGGTCCGGTGTCCTGGAAATAAAAAAAAAATTTTGTCCCCTACCCCCATCAAGTCTTAGGTTCAATTGTTATTTTACCTTGAAACATATTGATTTATACAAAGTATTATACAAACTACTTTTTTATACAAATAAAAGTAGTCTATTTTTATAATATATAGATTTTTGTGCATGTGCTATTTTGTTGTTGGTTAGTTTTTGTTTGCTTTTTTTATTATTATTATTCCAGTGGAGCTCTTTTAGGATTAATTTTATTTAGGTAAGACCACAGATGTTTCATGCACCACTACTACTGTTCACTTTTCTACGATGTGCTGGAAATCCACCAGCTGTGTTTTAAGATGGGCAAATTCAAACTAGATGGAAACAACCAGTTCCCCATCTCCATCTTAATTTTCCCAATGTTGTGATTCAATAGTGGACAGGTTAACATAATAGATACATTCTGCTGATTTTTTTTCAGTTAGCTCTACTAAATTTATTTGGCATGTTCCCTTACACGTGTGCTGAATTTCTGTTTGCACCCAAGGATAGGTCAGCATAGTCTAATAGTTCATATGATTGTGAGAGCAACCCAGTACGCTGAAGCCAGAGCTAGAGTCCGTGTCTTTGGTATTAAAAATCATCCACCATGTACACCATCTTTCAACCAATGCTTTGAAACCAGTTTGAGGTTTAAGGACCCCCATCCTGTGCCAGCTTAATGCAGCTCTCTGTGGACTGGAAACAAGGAAATACATTATGCAGAAAAATGCAATAGAAGAACAAAAGACACCTGGAAGTAAGAAAAGCTTGAAGAACTATGGCTCAATGCCTGCAGAAATATCTGCCTTTGCAGAAGTCTGTTTTGACACCTTTCTAGGGATGGTGTTGCACTGTCTTATTTTATTAATATTTCTCATATGGAGGTGTAGTTTATAGAAACACCTTGGCCAGGCACAGTAGGGTTAGCCAATCCTTTTTCCAGGTAAATGTGCATGGGGACCTGAAGCAAGAGGAAACAAAATCTTGAAATTCCATCTTGTTCTTTGCTAATCTTCTTGTTTACAAAGCAGTGAAGCTTGTTCACAAAGCAGTGAAGCTTATCCCTAAATCAGTTCACATTTGAATGGGTACACACAACAGATGTATACATAGAGCACTTTGGAAGTCTTATTTCTAGATAATAAAAAGTCCTGGTTGGATGTTCAGAAGTGACAATGACTGCAGCTGATGTTAAAGACTTTTACAAACAGCAGGTTGGTCTTGAAAATTAAACATGTCAAATTGCTGATTCTGGTGTTGATTGTGAAGTGAATTTCTCAGATTTCTAGACATCAGCAAATATGCACCTGTTATGCCCAGAAACAAAAAAGCTTAACATACTATTCCGATCATAGAGGAACACTGCTGTGATTCACAGGTATTCCTGTTTACTTTTCCTTATTATCTGCTAAACACATATTAAGAAAATTTAAAACAACCTGTCTGAAACTGGAAAGGGAAACTTCAGTCCCACATCTTAGTTCTCTTAAACTGGTTTAACATAAAAGGTTTAAATATGACGAAAAAATTATAGCTTAATCTTTGAGTCATTTTGCCATGTGCAGTAAACCTGGGATTACCCACTGCAGAACTCAAATCCAAGTTCCTTGGCAGGAGAAAGCATCTTGCCCCTCACCTGCTTCAAGATTAATAATATCACTCCAACAAGATTAGAGCCATTACTCATCCTGAGCTGACCCAAATGGTACAAATGGGATTTTAAAGACAGTGTCTACTGAAAGATCCAGCAGAATGATGAGGTGCACAGAATAGCTACCATGAGGAATCAGCAGTGATAGACTGTCAGTGTTACAAAGAAGATACCCTATTAGGTTTAGCTATTATCCCAAAAGAAGAACATTATAGTCATAGATCCTGACCTTTAATTAAATGGACAGCACAAAGAGAGAGAGAAAGATAAACAAGCTTGTACAAAAACGAGGCAACTTTTCCTGTCTTGGTAGTAAGCCTGTGAAGTGGAAAAGGGACAGTGACCAATGGGAGATTTTACAGATTGTGCTTTCTTTCATTTGGCTAAGAGGCAAAAAGTGGTGAAGATGTAGAATAAAAAGTAATTAGAAGTTTTGCTTTATTTGTTTATTAAAATAATGCTGGATTTCCACAATTAGGAGAGGGAGAAGGAGCGGGAGAGAGCAGAAAAGGAGAGGAGAGGAGAGGAGAGGAGAAGAGAGGAGAGGAGAGGAGAGGAGAGGAGAGGAGAGGAGAGGAGAGGAGAGGAGAGGAGAGGAGAGGAGAGGAGAGGAGAGGGAAGCCATTGTTTAAGCTGGAGCAGCATGTATTTTGCAGGTGTCTTTGTTTTTCCTCTGTAGAGAACTGGTTTAGTTGCTGCTGAATACAAATTAACACTTTGGCATTCCCTTGTCCTGAATATCGCTTCCCTTGGACCACAGTATGACATGATAGTAATACCCATCATCTTCTTACCTCACATTTTCTAAACAGTGAAAAGGATACACAATGAAAAAAACTGTTGGTGACTTGTGAAGATGACATGAAGGAAAATTATTTGCCTGTGTGTTTGAGGTAAGTTTATTTCTTAAACTTCCATTATCCAAGGACACTCCGATAGAGCAATATGTGTCTGGATGTAGTTCTAAGATATCAGTATCTTTTCAGAGTGAACTGTATCTTACTTCATGATCAATCCCAAGATCATGTTCTACTTGCAGAATAAGCCTGTGTAAGCATGAGCAGCACACAACACAAGCTAATCTGTCAATTATCTGTAAACAATGTGACAAGAATCACCAAATTCTCAGTGCCAATTGGTTCTTGAGAAAAGACAAAACTGTAAAATTTAATAACATTTAAAATCATAGCAGATTCAGATTCTATTTGCTCCTAATCTGATCATCTCCATGCAGAGAAGCTAGAATAAAAATAAATAAATCTGGAATTCTTCATTGACACTGGGAAAAAAACAACAATAAAGAATTCTAATTTTTTATTTTAATCAATGTATAGAAGTGCCCAATGAGTAAGAATCTTGAAAATTACAAGACTAGAAAGAAGATTTCCAGGGAACTCTAAGGTGAAGTTTTTCATACATACTAGTAAAAATATATTTTAATATCTAGATAGATTGACAAAACAGCTGCATTTTTCCAAGTATTTCACTTTTGTATATATCTAATATATGTCTGCATGTTCTCACTCACATGATGTCAACTTACATTGACTGGCAGTTTCAACATTTCATAGTTAAAAAGATTGTTAATAACTGTTTTGAGCAGTGACAAAATTTCAAATTGTGCTGCACAGAAATATGAATTTTGAAAATAATTATATTTAACACCTATAGATCCTTCCACTTATACAATTAGTTTTAAACTATTACCAAGGAAAATAAAACAGTTAAAGAAGACTACTGAGACATGGATGAGGTGTCTGAAATAGAAGAACTTACCCACAAAAATGTTTATCCTGTTGAATAGTCATATTCGGCTCCATCAAAGTACACACACAAGCGAAGCTTTACAAGATCAAGATACTATCTTGCTGACTATCCTTAAAGTCAAGGACATTCAAGAAATGAGGGAAACAAAACAATGATTCCACAATGTTAAGCATTAAATCAATGATCAAATATTAAATGGAGGATTACAGAAAATGACTAAGATGCATTGCTCTTAATTGTGTAAGTTATGGGCCCAATTGTTGGTTTCATTTGCAAAAGGGAAATAATTTACAAGGTTAATTGCAGTGTCACCTCACAGCCTCCAGTTCTTTTTCATGTTGTGAAAAGCAAGTGTGAGCAGATGGACAAGAAGAACATCTGGCAGAGAGAAGCAGGATCAATGCTGCTGACAGTCTTGACTAATATCCTTTGGTGTGCGCACAAAGTAATTGGTGACAGAAAGGGCAGTCAGAAGTAAAGCTCCGAGCCTAAAGTGAATTTTTGCGGATGCTATTAGGGAACAAACTAACTTCTGTAGTATTCCCTGCCAAAGTCTGGAAGACCTTAGGTATCTTCCAAAAAATGTAGTGATAATTGGCTTTTATACAGTATACATCCTTTAAAATGAATGCCACTCTCATGCATTGGTCTCTAAAACTACCAGGCTCTAATTTAAGCTTCAGTCGTGGAAAGATATGTCTGTGAACGAGATGCAAGGTTCTTTCATTTCCTTCATGTATCACTGTGTCAAAATATGGTAGATTCTATGAACTATGGGTCAGCAAAAAGCTTCCAAGACTGCTAGAGCAATCTTGTAGGATGTATAATATTATACTATAAGTTCTTTCAATTATTTAGTATTACTTTTAAACTCTTCTCTTCATGTGATTGTAAAATAGGGACTTAACTGATGCCATTTCAAAATTCCTCTACAGTATCTTGAAGGGTTGTAGCAATGGAAGAGGGTCTCTGGTTTGCACAAAAGAACAAATATAACACCTGTCTTCAACAAAGGTCAGAATATAGATTTGAGAATTACAGGTTAGGCAGTTCCTGGGAATATGGAAACCATTTCCAGGCAAAAGAAAGAAAAAATGTTAGGAGGAAACTGATAGCACAGGCTTCCTAAGGGGAAATAATTCTTTATTGGCATTATCTTTTGTTATAAAATGACTAGATCTACGGGCAAGGGGAAGGCAGTGGGTTTTATTTATCTTGACATTAATAGTATTTTCAGGTTAGTAGGAAGATAGCGTTCAGTGAGACCTTCATAAATTTGAGGAATTTTCTAAGAGAAACCAGATGAAGTTCAACAGGGCCAAATGCAAAGACCAGTCTGCAACCTGAAGTGGGAGAACTCTAGGCACTGGCATAGGCTGGAGACCTGTCAGAGAAGGACCCAGGGACTCTGGTGAATAAACAGTTGAACCTGAGTCAGTTTTGTGTCACTCGGAGAAGCAATCACATCCATAGTGGTTAATGGATCAAAGGTTATTGTTTCCCTCTACCTGGCACTTCATGAGGTGGCATTTGAAATACTGTATATAGCTCTCTGGACACAGGAAGTATTTCAGCAACCTAGAAAGAGTTTGGTTTTAGGTTCCTAAAAAGCTTAGGTAGTTGGAGCATATAACATAGAATGAAAGGCTGAGAATAGTGTTTGTTTAACTTTAGAAAGGTTAACAGGGGATCTATTTGCTGTTTTTCATTTCCACAGTGAAATGAGAAACATGAGAGAAAATGGAGTCAGAATCTTCTCGGAGATGCACAATTAAAGGACGTGAGGTCAGTAGTCATGAGTAGCAACACAGAAAACTTATTAATCATGAAGAAAAATTTGAAATCTTTACCATGAGAGTGATCAAGTACAGATTGCCAAGACATATTGTGGAGTCTCCATCTTGTGAGATTTTGAAAGCAGAACTAGAAAAGCCCATGAGAAACTTGATTTAAGTTTGAATAAGCTTTGCGTAAACAAGGAAAATGGATAAGAAATTTTGAAGTATTTTCCAAAATTTCTGTTATTTTATTGTCAGATTCTATAAGGCAAGGTCCATTCCATTCAGTTCAGTAATCCCAATATCCTGACAGAGAGGAAAAAGTGTTGAGGCCTAAGTATCTTACTCCAGAATTTGTGATATGGAGAGAGACAATGTTGGTGATGATAATGACATAACAAAGTAACAAGGGAACAGTGTTCTCAAGGACACTTGTCACTTGTCTGTTTATATATTAATAGTTAATATGAATGCACTCAGATTTTTACAACAAAAACTTGAAATCAAGCAAATCATTAAGCTTCTTATAAGGTTATATTTATACCACAGAAATTGTTAACTAGTTCCCTACTCTGCAAATCATTTACATTTTGTTAAATGTCTTTTACATTTCTGTTGCTAGATCCCGAGGTTCCAAGAAGATTATGCTGGCTGAAGCTCACTTCTTTCAGTCCACCTGCTCATCTGACTCCTGGCTGGATTTCCTCTGTAAATCCTTAAAATTTGACTTTACTACCAGATTAAAATATTTCATTGTTAATACTGATGTGCCTTTATGGTAACAGGAAAGATACACCTGTGCATTTATTTTTTTAGTATTTTGTGTTTATTCTTCTCTTTTCCTGTCTTTTCTCCAGGTAGGGAATAATTTCGCAGCTATCAGTCACAATGCAGACTGTGCCCTATGCAAAAAACACATAGAAGAGAAAGTTCAGGGGTGAGCTCTCACCTGGTTTTAGTATTCCCTCTACAAAGTACAAATGAAGTTGTTCCTGTCTTGTCAAAAGAAGACAACATTGTACACAGCACATGCAATTAATTATCACCAACATTGTTATAACTGGGATCCAGCCAGATACGAAAGAGATTCTCCCTGTTATGCTGCCTCAAGATATACCCTTCCCCCCAGTGCAGATCCAGAATTGGACTTCTCTGTATTCAGCTATGTATGGGAGCTGTTCTCAAACAGTTTATTCTTTTCCTCTGACATTAGCTGTCCTATTTTTTCTCACATTTTTTAAACAAGCTCACCAGTTCTGATTAGTTGCAGGCAAATACATATGTATAAGGGGCAATAAAAAATATAGATTATTTTCCTCTATTTGCACACTCGTGACAGGCAGTGCTGTGTAAATAACAATAATGAAACAAACAAAAAAAAACTTTGCAAAAAAATGGGAGCTTTCTTATAACTTGAAGTTGGCGAGAATGGGCACATATGGGAAGTTAAGCTTGACAAGTTGAAGGAGCAGGTTAGATGTTGCTATGTTTGCTGAAGAATGACTGAGGATTACAATGGTCACATGTTTTTACTACTGGGTTTCCACTCTGTGGTAACAATTGACAATACCCATTTGACTCTTTAACTTACTATAATAATACAAAATTTTTTGGGCTGTACCTTATAGAAATTTCTAGTTTCTCTTTCTCTTCTCTCCCTCACTGTTTCCTCATACTGCTATGATATGACTAGGGAAGCAGTGTTTTTTCCCATGCTGGAAACTGCAGCACAATGTTAGAATAAGAACTTGAATTCCCATGTAATTTTCAAGGGACCATATTAGCTTTCCCACAGGACACACAGGATCTCACCTACAGAGCTTTGGTTCTTTGCAGAGGAAGGCAGAACATGCAGTAGCCAGGAAAAAAATGGACTCACATCCTTCTTGGCTCCTTATAGTTTCACTGGAGTGGCCATGCAGGTGGGAAAGGAGAAAAAAAAACAAAACAAACATGAGGAAGTTGAGAATAGGTCTGTATGTCTTGAAAAAACTGATCAAGTTCAGGAACACATTCCTATCAGGAGTGCTATTAATATTAATGCTACATTATTTAATCATTTTCTTTGTTGCAAGCTTGAAAATATCGTGAATATTGGCACTAATATTAAGACAATCATGATCAGATGGAAAGATTCAAAATTACTAGAAGCGCAGACATTCTTGAGAAAGAGAAGGTTGTGTCTTAATGGAGAAAACTGAAAAAGACCAAACTTTGACAACTTAAAGTTGATGTATAATAAGGCTCATGAGAAAAGATTTTTATGGGCAGCTTCCTCATCCAAATACACTTTAATACCCACAGAAAAAAAAAGTTGAAAGTATAAAGCACTAGGTTGTGAAGCTTGTAAATTATGTTATAAAAGGAAACTAAAGCCGTTGCAAGACTAATTAACATTTCTCATTGGTTTACACAGAAGCATTTGTGGAGGTTTGCACACTGATGATTTCTCCTCGTACTTACAATGATGAACTGTGTGAAATTGAAATGTTGATAGAAATGGTTTTACAACAAATTGCTAAACATTATAGCAAGAAATTGCCAAGTACTTTTAAGAAACTCTAACGTAAGATTAAAAAGAGCTCTCTGTACTGCATCATCTGCTGTTTAACTTGGCTTTAGAATCAGGACAATAGCAGTTAGTTTTTAAAAATTATTTACATTTACAAAGGCTGTCAAAGGCTACCCCACAGAGGGAAAGCTGAAAAGACTGAAGTCATGACTGTAAAATGACTAGGAGTTGTAAAAGTATGAGTCAAAAAAGTGACTACAAAACTCTGGGAGCGGTAGACATGGGCATGGGGACAGAGGTGGTCTGCTCAGTCCTGTCCGTGAGGGGAAAGGGTGTGAGGAGAAGGGCACTAACAGAACAGGTTAATAATTGGAGGCCAAACTGGTATCAACAGCAGGGTTTTGGGTTCTACAATCATGTGATACTGTTTGCAGACCAGTTTCTACTTGGGAGAGATGGGTAGCACCTTAAAAAGCAGGTTGAAGATATATTTGCTAGTAGAATGGCTGGTATCATTAGGAGAGTTTTAAACTAGGAATGATGAGGGAGGGAGAGGGCAACCAGCAAGCCTGTGAAGGATTTCTGAGAAAAGGGCATGGGGTGTTATGGTAGAAGGGGAACACAAAGTCAACAAAACAGGGCTTGGGTGGAGTCACCTCCCAAACCTGCACATGGTCAAGAAGGTGTCTACAAGATACCATTGTGGACAAATCCCCTAATCTCTCTCCAGGAACACTATATGCGGTTGTGAATGGAGGTGACCTTCCTCTTCCACTCAGTACACGTGAGGTCACACCTGGAGTACTGTGTCCAATTCTGGTCTTCTCAGTACAAGACAGACATGGACATGCTGGAGAGAGTTCAACATAGGGCCATAAAGAGTATGAGGGACTGGAGTACCTCAAATACAAGGAAAGGCAGAGAAAGCTGGGACTGTTCAACCTGGAGAAGGCTCAGGAGGATATTATAAATGTACATAAATACCTGAACAGAGGGTACAAAAAGGATAGAGTTAGGCTCTGTTCACTGATGCCAAGTGCCAGAACCAGAGGCTGTTGACACAAAGTCAAACACAGAAAGTTCCAAGTGAACTTACAAAAAGACTTTTTTTTACTGTTGACTAAGCACTGGCAGAGGTTGTCCAGGGAGGTTCCAGAGCTTCTCTCCTTAGAGACTCTGGAACCCTCCTTAAGTTCCAGAATCTCCACTCTATCTCTAGGTGACCCTGCTTGAGCAAGAGGGTTAGACAAGACAACATTCAGAGGTCTTTTCCAACCTCAGCCATTCTGTGATCTTTTGAAAATGTTATGTACTAGAACAGATAAACAAATTCACAAGTGATGAGTGAAGGGATAAACAGTTATGACAAAGCTTGTAACAATACTGTATTATCTGGAGTTCAGCTAAAACAGATGGCAAGGGCTTGCACAAATATCTCAAATGATGTGTGGCTGAGTAACTTTGTGATAAAGTAAAAGCTATTTATTCCAGTTCAACATGAGGGACAGGATACTGAGCTAGGTGGACTCTAACCATACATAAACATTGCAATCTTCTAGACAGTTTGCTAGCATCAGAATATATACATGGAATGTATATACCTTCCTGAAACATTTTCTCATAGACTGCTTTTAATTTCACTGGTGGGACAAGATATGCAGGAAAATGCCCACAGACATTCACACAACCACCAGACTTTTCAGGCAGGCCTGAAGTGCCTGAAAAAATGAAATATTCATTCTCTGGATATCAGTGCCTTTTGGTGAAATCTTCAGTGACTGCAGGATTGCCTTGTTTGTGAACATGACTTCTAATGCAATCAAGGCAAATGCAAGAAGAAATACCTGGTCATCATCTACATGGCACTAGCCAATGAAACCAGGGCTAACAAGCAACAATTGCCCTAAATCTAGTCAATTGCACGGACTATGCATCCCTCAGTTTTTCATGACCTAAAAGGCTGAATCATTCTCATTCCAGTTTTAGTTTTGATAAGTAAATGTTATGGGTTTTGGGGTGGGTATTTTAACTTCATCTTGTGATGTCCAGTGCTAAAATAAAAACCCAAAGATACAGCAGTAAGTACCAAGCAACACCAGCTTGTTAGAATTAAATCTGTTATAAAAAAAAAAAATAAAATAAAAATTTGGAAGAGATTTTGTAGAAGAAACACGTTTACTCCATTAATTTTGGGGATACTGCCAAGAATCTGTTCAGAGCAGAAAAATACTAGAAAGTAGGCTAGAGGATCTTTAGTACTGTATAGATGGGAGATTGACACCTTTGCTACTATGTATATCCTAGCCTTTTCATATGTTTCATCCTAACACAGACTGACCAAGATTTTTTGTCTGCCTGTTTTTGCTATTGTGATATAGTGGGCTAAAAAAGAAGGGCATTTTGCTTTCACACAGCATAACTTCTGCCATATTACAAATGATGCTGTAGCTCTCTGATTTTGAATTCCACTTCATAGGGACTACATCATCTTTCCCTGCTTTGTCCAAGCCCATAATTATTCTTACTAAACTGTCTAGGACTTTGCAGCTTCAATTAAATAAAGATGCCAGATGTTAAACACACATAGTAAGTGGCTGGATCCTTTCAGTAAATACAAGGGCAGTGAAAGATTTATTGCTGTAGGAAGCATTGAGCTGAACAAGTGATCAGAGAATAATTACATAGCCTGTCAATAGGATGTGTTCTAGGTAAAAAATAAACAATGTTTTAAAAAAATAGAATTCAGCTTTCCAGTAGAGGCCATTTAAAATTACAGATACTCTACTGAAGCAGCCTGTATCACAGACTCAATACTCTCATTTATGAAATGAAAGTCTAAAAGGATGTAAGGACTTGTCTAGTGTTTATAAACATGCTCACTTATCCAATTCAGAACAGGAAATCTAGATATGTTATTCTTTGACATATCAAGATAAAAGTAATTTGCTAGTGGGAATCCATAAACATTTCTTGCAAAGTTCTGGCAGCACAACAATTACAGTGACAGATAATATGGTATTCTGGAGTCTTCTTAGGAAACTAATTTCCATTCAGTGTCAAATGGACACTTGTCAAGCCAAGATGAATGTACATACTTAAAAGAATGTCGTCCATCTAGCTTGACAACTTCTGCAAACTGAACAAATTCAATATGCTTCAGATATGATAGTTCAAGTAAATGTGTGAAGCACCATATGGAAGAAGTGAACACCTGCTGCAAGGTGTCATCTAGCAATATTGCATGTGTCTGGGGGAAGATTGCTGACATAATTCACAGAAGGGACAGAGTTTGTCCCCTACAGATGAAGAAATGATGGTAGTGTGACTCACAGGGGACTCGAAAAAGGAGCAGATACAAAATCTGTCATTTTTTGCAGTGTACCTCAACAACTACAGCTACCATTTTTTTGCAAGATGTTTTTTTCCTTAGCTATTATCAGGTACATTGTCTTCTTTTACACTTTGGTTTATAGAGTTGCTTTATGGGGATGAAGAGCATAATTTTCCTATGGTGTATGATCAAGCACTTTAGAAATTACCTTGAGGACTTCCTAGTACAGTTTTTCTTTTTCTTGGTTACACAGCCCCACTACATTAACATTTATATAATAAAGCACCCTCAGCAAGTTTGTTGAAGACACAAGCTGAGTGGTGCAGTTGATATGCCAGAGGGATGGGATGACATCCAGAGAGACCAGGACAAGTGGGTCCAGGTGAACCTCATGAGGTTCAACAAGGCCCAGGGTGGAGTCCTGCACCTGGACTGGAGCAACCAGAGATACCAATACAGGCTGGGGTAAGATATAATAGAGAGCATCCTTGTGAAAAAAGAGCTGGGGGTACTAGTGGATCAAAAGCTGGACATGAGCCACCAATGTACAATTGCAGCCCAAGAAGGCCAACTGCATCCTGGGCATCATAAGAAGTGTGGCCAGCAAATCAAGCTAGGTGGTTCTGCTCCTCTACTCTGCCCTGGTGAGAACTCATCCAGCTCTGTAGCCCCCAACACAAGAAGGATGTGGATTTGTTGGAGCATGTCCAGAAGAGGGCAACATAGATTATCTGAAGATAGGCTAAGGGAGTTGTGGCTGTTCAGCCTGAAGAGAAGACTCCAAGGACACCTTATAATGACCTTCCAATACTTGAAAGGGGCCTATAAGAAGGTTGGGGAAGATCTGTTCACAAAGGCAGGTAATGACAGGACAAGGGGTAATGATTCCAAGCTAGAGAAGGGTAGATTTAGATTGGACATTAGGAAAATTTCTTTAATATGGGGTGGGTGGATCACTGGTTGCCTAGAGAGGTGGTGGCAGCCCTGTTCCTGGAAACATTCGAGGTCAGGCTTAATGGGGCTCTGAACAATCTGTTCTAGTGAGATGTCCCTGCTAATTGTAGGGGCTAGGGCTAGATAACCTTTAGAGGTCCCTTCTAACCCAAAACATTCTGTGATTCTATGATTCTATGATGGAGAATGTAATCATGATGTACTACTTTGTTAATTGTTTAGGAAAGACTCTGTGTTCCTGGAAAGTAGTAGGAAGACAAAAAGCTCTCTGCACAATATGATAAAATTTACTAAAATGAAAGTGTTATTAGTTTGTAACATCAGTGGTATTATATATATACCTGGGCTCAAAATTGCTTAGAGGGCATAGAAGACTCTAGAGGGAGGAAGTAGAAAGAGGGATATATAACACTATTCACTCAGGGTATCTTATTCTGAACATCCAGCAAAGGAATGTTGGCTGAGAAGATCAAGATGTGCAGCACATTAAATGAGCAGACAATTACTACTGCTGTATTTGTATAGGAAAAAGAAGGTTATTATTTGTCAAAATAAATAGGAAAAACAAAATGTTTTGATCACTGTTTTTGAGGAGGATTGTTTACACATAGAACAAAGCACAGTCCAACATTTAAACTAACATCTGAACATAGTTTCCCTGTGATGGTTTATGGGAAGGATTTTTCTTTTAGGTAAGCATGTAATGCTTGGTGAGAATTTGTATGAGTGCAAGTAAAGAAAAAAAGCATAGACTTCAGGAAGATGACAAAGGCAAATGGTGCTATCACTATTCATTCCAGGTTTTGTTCTTTGTTTAGTTAGGTTTACATAGTGGGGGGAAAAAAAAAAAAAAAAAGAAAAAAAGCTGTATATAAAGATCTAGGCTCTCCTACTTAATTTTTCAGTGGTATTCTACATCTATCAGGATAAAAAACCCCGAACATTCATCATGAACAAATCAACTCAGGTTATCCAGCCAGTGAATAGCACAAATTCCAGTATTTTCACTAACAGTTGTCTCCTAAAAAATAGCCTTACCTTTCTTTGAAAAATCCTTATAGCTAAGTGGCTTTCACTTTGATCATGGACTGTTCCTGAATAAAACCAAATCACAGAGATCCAGAAGTACTTACTGCCTGCAGCACGTGTCCTGGTAGTGGGCAGGGAAGCTCTTTGATAATCAGGTCTCTCACTTAGGACTAGAGACACAATGACCAGAAACTATGAATATTCAGCACAGATCTCCCTAGAAAAGCACCCTGCATGGTCTTTCGTCTTCCATGCATAGTTTAATCTGTAGTGATAAATTATGCATTGTAATAACCTAATGTTTAAAAGGCTTTGGACAGCAGGAGAGAGATCTAAAAACAAAGCTAATGTAACTCTGTAGCACCTAGGTATCAGTGATATAAAGTTGACTCCCATACTTTTTACTGCTATTACCATCAACTGGCATCTCTGTACCAAGGGTCTAACAACTCCGACATAGAGAGATTTAAAACCGAATGAAAAATCAACAAACAAAGAGCTATTTATAAGGAAACAGTTGGACTTTGCCCTGCCATTTCCTAACTATTGCTGTGTTTACCACTTTTGGTATGATCATGCTCTTTAATTTCTTTTTCTTTTTACTGGAAAACCCAAGATTAATTAATTCGCAGACTTCTTCATGCATGATGGTAAGTGTATTGGTGTAGATGCCTGTGTGTCTGTCAGAAGATATTACTGTGAGGTAAATACGCATGACTGTTTAATTCCAGGGAAATAACCTATGCATCATCTGGCAAGGCGTAAGTGCACACAGGTTATTATGAACCCTGCAGCTACATAAATTTAGCAAACTTTTCATAAATGTGTGGTTACATTAGCAAGAAAACAATTTATTTTCCCCTCTGCTTTTCTTTGCTCTTGCAATTGAATCTCTCTGTGTTCGTGTAATGAAGAAGGTCCATTTATACAAAGAATGAAAAAGTGCAATGAGTCATCAAAATAGGGTAATTTTACAAAGAAAAGGTTGTTCTGTAATAATTTGTTGCAAAGTTGGAAATAATTGGAAGCAATGTTCTGAACACTTTCCATAAATATGGCATTCTGGGTAAAGGAATTATTGTTATTTTGGAAATTAATTTAATTTTTGTCTGCACGTTGTCATTTATGTGAATAGGACTTGTCAGCTTGATTTGTTACAATGGCTGAATTGCTTGCTTAATCCCCAAAATATAAATAAAACATTTAATTGCTTTAACTGGAAATGTTAACCTTTTCAGTACTGCTCTCTGAGTGTACATCTAGAACAAGTTTTATTATTGCCTTAAAAATATTATCTCATTAAGGTTATTGAAAAAATATGAAAAAAAAAAAGAGTTATATAAAAATGGCTCATGGAAGAATCAAAGGGTATGAGGAACAATAGTGCCTAGAGACTGAGTCCCTTTCAGACCAAACTTATCCACGAGACATAGAAGAACATGGATTTTTGCAAGTCAGCTCCATTAACTATTGTGGAACGGAGGTCAGACTTGTAGCCAGGGGAAGATTGTCAGAGCCAAAGAGTCTGGGAGTTTTGCATTAAACTCTGTGTTGATGCTGTCCCTGAAACTGAAACACAAAGAGGAATAATTTAGATTACTGATATTTCCAATCAGAATCTTGTCCAGGCAGAAGCACTGAAGTCTGAGAACAAGTACTTCATGCAGCATTTTGTCAGTAAACAAAAAGCATCAGCCCTGCCTACTGACATAGAAAAACAGAGGGATCTTCAGAGACTATTCTGCCTTCATGCTCAAGCAATTCTGAACACAGATAAATAAAAGATGGGGCGGAGTAACCGTATTTTACACAGATACTCACAGTTGTTCAGCATCAGTGGAGCTACCTTATTAGTACACTGGCAGCTGCTGCAGGAGGACTACTAAAAGATAAATAAAAAACTCAGGAGAGTTATCAGTTAAACTGAAGTTTAAGAAAACCTACATGCTATCAAGATCTGTCAATGAAAAACACTAAAGCGTGAACAATCACATTTCTGCACTTCCAAGTGTAAGGTCTTGCACATAACTTGGGGCAATCCCGAGCACTAATACAGGCTGGGTGGAGAAAGGACTGAAAACAACCCTGGGGAGAAGGACTTGGGGGTGTTGGTTGATGAGAAGCTCAACATGAGCCAGCAATGACCATTTGAAACCCAGAAATCCAACCTTATCCTGGCCTCTATCAAAAGAAGTATGGGCAGCCGGTCAGTGGAGGTAATTCTCCCCCTTTACTTTGCCCTCATGAGACTCCGCTTGGAGTGTCCAATTCTGGAGCTCCCAACAAATAGAGCTCCTGGAGGAAGTCCAGAGGAAGGCCACAAAGATCATCAGAGAGCTAAAGCTCTTCTCCTATGAAAACAGGCTGAGACATTTGAAGTTGTTCAGCCTAGAGAAGAGAAGGCTCCGGGGAGACCTTATAACAGCCTTACACTACCTCAAGGGGCCTACAATAAAGCTGGGGAGGGACTTTTTACAAGCTCTTGTAGTCATAGGACAAAGGAGAATGCTTTTAAGATGAAAGAGGTTAAATTTACGTTAGATACTAGGAGAAAATTCTCCACTACAAGGATGATGAGACACTAGAACAGGTTGCCCAGAGGAGCTGTGAATGCTCCCTTCATGAAAGTGTTCAAGGCCAGGCTGGATGGGGCTTTGAGCAACCTGGTCTAGTGGAAAGTGTCTCTGCTCATACAGGGAGGTTGGAACTAGATTATCTTTTAGGTCCCTTCCAAGCAAACCATTTTATGATTCTATGATAAGTTTGACTTCTCTGAGAAGCACGAATGGTGTGCACAACTAGAACACTAGTGACATTTAAAATTTGTCTTCATTATGTCATTTTTAACAAAATCTATAATCGTATTTGATTATTTTATCTTAAAAGAATTCTCATATATGATCCAGATGTATAGTGGCAAGTAAAAAAGGTTGGCACAATAACTCAACTGCTTTTGTAGAACCACTAAAGGCTGCCTGAATTTTAAGTAAATTTATTTTCCCTTTTTTTTTTTTTTTCTTCTGGCTGTGCTTTTGGAATAACTCCACATATTTGTTTAAAACATAAGAAATTAGTTGTGGTTATGACTCAGATAGTCCCATTTACACTCCACTTGATAGTTCCAGGATTATTTTGCAGCAGCAATCTGTAGAAAAACTAAACGGCTCCGATTGACTATATTTCTCATTACATTTACATTGTTGAATGACATAAACTGTAATTTATAAAATTTTTGTGCAAGATTTCTCTGTTAAAACCATGTGAAAAAAAATTCATAGATTAATACCATATACTAACTACTATTTCATTGCTGGCTAATAGTAACATTTCAGGAAAGACTGAGCTGCAGGACGTTTGTAGCTGTAATGTTAATATATGGTAGTGCAACTTTATCTTATCAAGATTTTGCTTTTTTAGACAAGATGTTAAAGCCACCTATGTACAGACTTGGCTTTCAGAAAAGATTCATATCCCTATACTTTATTCTTTTTACTTATTTTCTGAATTACTTCAAAATCCAGAAACCTTATTGTACAGGAGCTAGACTGTCAGAAAAAATCTGTGATCAGTCACCGTGTAATATTTTTACACTGGCAAATTGTATCACCAGTTAAGCTTTCATAGATCTAGTGGAAATTACTTTTTCAAGTTCAAAGTGTTCTTCTTGGAGGTTGCAGCTGTGTAAAAAGCACATAAATATCAAGGAAAATGTACTATAATTATTCTGCAAAACTCATGCCAACTTAATTAATTTTATAATTCTAAAGCGTGCTTTTGGCATGGACATTAATGATGTTGAACTGTTGGCTAGCAAGATCAAGGAAATATTAATGATATATTGTAATAGCACATATGTCTTGAAAAGCCACCAACAAAACCTCTTATTTGTATTTTTAGGAAATAGAAAAGCCTTGAAAATCCCATGGAACACATTCAATTTTATCTGTTTTAGTACTGTTTGTTGTGTCTGTGAGTCTAGGAGAAGGTTAATTTAAGTCAATTAGAGACATCTTAAAACCAGGAAATTTTAATGCAGTGTATTTTCTTTCTACTGCAAAAACTAGTGAAAGATAGTGAAGTGGGAACTGTCCTGTCAATGGTCACCTACTCAATTTAGACTGGCATAAGTTATTTGCATGTATCTTATTATCATGCAGATGAAGTGGAGTGGCCTGGAGTAAGACTCAAAGGACTGCAGGAGCTGCACTTCCCTTTTGCTTTTTCCTAATTCTTGCACTTGGAGGGTGCAAACACAGTAGCACCCCCTCTATTCTGTTTCTTTCCTTCCCCTCTTTGTAGATTGATGCTGCAGGCAGTTAAGAGCTAGATCTTTGAGGCAAGACAAGCTAGAGCCAAGGCTGACCACAGCACAAATTGGGGTGATGGTCCCTCCAAAACAGGTGCAGTCCCCCAGTGCCTGAGTAGGGCCATCAGGGCAGCGCTCCTGGCATTGACAGGTGCCCCCAACAGCCCAGTGACAAGTAGACAAGCAGAAAGGGGTGGCAAGGTCCAAGTTCAATATAGAAAGGGCAGACAGCAAGCCAGGAATAGCCTGGGACAGCATTGACCTTCACTTGTTATTGGCATAGTTCAGCTGGGGACCTGAGCTTCAGTGGGGCTCCTGGTTAAGGGCGCAGGGGTGCAGGTCCCAGGGGGGGTGATCAGA